>NC_056728.1:1869258803-1869573803 GCF_019279795.1 Protopterus annectens
TTTAAAAGTGAAGGCAAATAGTTGTTTTCCCACTCAAAGCTTATTTAATCTACAACTAGTCTTGAGCTGTTTTTCACTCATAGATGGTCCACAATGATGTTTTCTACTTGCTGTAGCTTTGGGAAGAACTCTTGGACCTTTAAACTTCCTGTGAAACAGGAAATACTTCCACATGATTTCCAAGACAGAGAAGATTAATTTAAATAAGGTGAACCGATTTAATTCAAACCATTAATGGTAAAAGTTAGAAAAACATTGTTGGGCTCTAAATTAAGCTTATATAATGCTTTTTTTAGAAATATAATATAAAGGTGTCTGTAAATGTTTACTGGACTGTATTGGAATCTACATTTTAATCCACTGGCTTTGTTGTGTTTAATATCGTATCAGATATGATTTACATATGTACATTTATCTTTACAGAAGCTTCACACAATTAAAATGAGTTACATGAAATTAAAAACATCAAGGTAATAGATGAAACTTTTGAATTGTACATAGAAGTTAATGAATATAGTAAAAGAAAACAGAGCTTCTGAGTAATATTTTCTTGTATAAGCTGAGCTTATACTGATGTACATAAGTTACATGAAAGGCAATATAATGTTACTGAATCTATAGATATTAACTGATTCTAATAATCCAATGCTTAAATGAGATTCTAGAGAATTAAAAAAACATTGAAATAGACATATTGTAAGGAATATGTAGTCATATACCTGATATAGGGAGCGGGGCTATATATATATATATATATATATATATATATATATATATATATATATATATATATACATATATATATATATATATATATATATATATATATATATATATATATATACACACACACACACGTTTTGTTTATATTTCTTATTATAAATAGTTAGCAGTTTAGTTTCTTTTCAATCATTTTGATATTTTATTTCACACTGATGATATAAGAAGCCAAGATACAGCAATGTTATGGTGGAATGCACCCATAGTGTAATATGTTTATGTGACAGGTTGAGGTTACCTCATTATGGTTTTATGCCTTAACAAATTCTATGTTTTCCATGATTTTGGTAACTGACATCCAGACATTTATATATTTCAATTTAATAAAACTAGAGAACAATATCCATAGGCGGAATAGAATAGGGGTTCTGATACCAAGGAATTGTGATGTCACAAAGTTTATATATTACATACTTATGGCAATCAAGGCCCCGATACTAGTATATTATGATCAAACTAAACTTAAAAGCAGAATGATTTTGGAGAAAGCGGTTCTAAAAATATAGTAATGCAAAGTAATCAAGCTTGTCAGTTCCATGCTGGGGATAGCAGAGATTCTGGTTGTACTATACAATGCACTTACATTTATATAAGACAAAAGATTTCTGAGTTAGTTGATCTTAAAGATAGCAATAAGTGTAGTGTACTTAAAATATGTGCACATAGTTTAGGTAATATAATTCATTACTGTAGGAATGTTATATTGTTCCATATTTTTTTCCTTTGGTAAAATCAGTGTTACAGTTTAAAATATATTTCAATTGACTGATTAATATGTTATTGAAGGGGAATTTTATTTTAATTATTTTTTTATTTTATTTTACATGTGTTGACCGGGAAAGTCCGACTGGATATATGTCCATTTTCAGCGGAGGCCCAGGGAGAAAAGCTCCAAGGTATAAAAAATCAATTGCACGTCAAAAGTCTAATTACATGTCTCATGTCAGAGCTTGCAAAAAAAATCAAACTTAACAGACATTATAGGCAGACAATACACATTGCATATAATATATTTACATGGACTTGATGGACAAAGATAATAATAGTTCCTCAGGTACATTTTTCAGTATGTGAGCATGAAAGTTGCAGTACATGATAGGCTACATTCGTCAGTCCACTTTCCAGAGAAATATTTAACCCGGCTTGATACAGTAGCATGACTAGTTTGATCCCAGGTAGTGTTTGGGCCTAGTTTTAAACTGACCTAGTGAAGGGAGTAAGGTGATATTAGGTGAAATAGAGCTCCATGATCTACCTACAGAGTTTGTGAAAAGAAAGTCGCCGGCTAAGTTATTAGATTTACTTATCTGGATAAGGAGTCTGTTTGTGGATCACAGCAGTCTAGGATTATTTTATAGGGTGACCAGATTTTTGAGTGCAGGGGTATTTTCAGGGTTATATATAATTTTGTGGGCCATAGCCAGTTGGTTATATAAGATTAGACTGGGTAGTTCCAGCCATCCAAGCTGGATTAGACTGACACAGTGATGTGTCCTGTAAGGCAGCCCTGAGGCGACCCTGGCAATGTGATTGTAACAGATAGAGAGTTTGTTCAGGACAGTCTTGCTAACATTACAGAGAAGAGGGGATGCATACATAAGAGTAGAGAGAAGGTGGGAAGGAGAATGGCAACTTTGGCTGGAGGAGTTAGGAAGGATTTTATTCTATGCAGTGATCCTAGCTTTTTATTGATGGTTTTGATCAATTGATTAACCTGTAGGTCAAATTTTAAGTTGTTATCTATAATGACACCTAATAGTTTAGTTGATAGGTCTGAGGAGATTACTGTGCCATCCCTTGCTTTAATTGTAATGCTAATGGCACTAGACCTTTGTGTAGGTAGGAATAACAGCATTTTAGTTTTTTTAGGGTTCAGTATCAGGCGTCGTTTGGCAAGCCAGTTTTCAATTGTGGTAAAGGTGGTCTGGATAGATAACTGTAACTCTGTTGGGGATGTTGCTGAGCAGATCAGAGTAGAGTCATCTGCATATTGGATACAACTGACTTTAGGTATAACAGTGTTCAAGTCATTGATAAAGATGGAGAATAACAGGGGACCTAGTATACAACCTTGTAGTACTCCTAGGGTATTAGGTAGTAAGATGGATAGTTTGCTCTGCCAAAGCACAGCCTGTTGTCTTCCACTTAGGTAAGAATGAAATCATTGAAAGTTTTTAGGATCTAGACAAAATGTTTGCAGGGCTTAGATTAGTAGTTTGTGGTCAACCATATTGATGGCTTTAGAAAGATCCAGAAAAAGAGCTGAAGAAATATAGTTATTGTTGCGGTTAAGGTTTACAGTACTGGAAAAGACTAGTATGGCTGAGGTAGTGCTATGGTGAGGTCTAAAACCATGCTGGGTGTCTGCTAAGAGGTGGTTCTGAATAAGGTTTTACAGGAACTGTTTCTGAATACATTTTTCCATTATTTTTGCTAGAGGAGAGAGTATTGCTATAGGCCTATAGTTGGAGAGTTCAGTCGAACTGCTTCCTTTGCGTGAAGAGGGATTACATAGGATATTTTCCAGATAGTAGGAATTTTTGCTTCTAATATGGTTTGATTGATACGTATTGAGACCAGGTGGACAATATACAACACCAAACATACTTGTCATAGGTGACTCCATAGTCAGACACACTGACGTCCCACTCACCAGGCTGAACAAGGAGAGGGTCACAGTAAGCTGCCTATCGGGCGCTAGAATCCACCACATAACACAAGCACTCGGGTCACTCCATGGCAAGTACAAATATGACACAGTCATTGTCCATGCTGGTGTGAACGACCTGAGACGTACCTCCCTGGACTACATGAAAAGAGACATAGAGGAGCTCTCTGATTATGTAGCCCAGGCAGGTATGACCCTAACCCTGAGCAGTATCCTTCCTTCACCAAGAATGATGCCACAATATAGAGACAAGATGATCAGCTTTAACAATTGGCTTAATGTCTGGTGTCATTCAAAGGGGATCCAGTGTCTGTCTGCCTGGGATGACATGCTTGACAAGCCACGCTGCTTCAAGGGACGGCTTGCACCTGTCACCCTGGGATTCCGGATATTGGCTAAGGCTCTTGCCACCCCCATAGTGCCTTTTTAGGCAAGGCTCAAATTCTAAACCTACCACCCTAGAAAACAAAAATGGGAAGAAACTGAGGGTAATGCTGCTCAATGCCAGAAGTCTAAATCTCAAAATGCACGCACTCGAGGCCCTTCTCAGTATGGAGAACATCGATGTCTGTGCTGTAACTGAAACCTGGTTCAAGGCTCCTGAGAGCACCCCGGCACTATTAGGTTTTACCTCATATCATGCGTTCCGGCCCCAAAACCCGGACCACACCACAAAAGGAGGGGGTGTATCCATATTCATAAAGGATACTCACACCTCCAGGTTGGTGGCAACGCACGAAGCTTCGGAAACCATCCAGGTGCAACTAACCATAGGCAAAACTGCTCTACAAATTGTAGCATGCTACAGGCCACCCTCTCAAACTCAGGAACCCCAAACAGCCCTCCTGAAGACACTGGAGGGTATAAATGTATCTCCAAACACCATCATATTGGGTGACTTCAACTACCCGAATATAGACTGGGAACATTACTCAAGCCCTAACTTTCTAGCCCAACGGTTCCTGGAGTTCATAAATTCAAATGCCATGGAACAGCTAGTCACTGTTCCCACGAGAGGAGAAAATATACTAGATCTCATTGTCACAAACATGGGGACAAAATGCTCCACACCGGAAGTATATCCCTCATTGGTGAGATCTGATCATAAACTAATCTCACTGGAAATCCACATCCCGCCCCCACCCCAAGCAAAAGACCATAGTGAAGAACTTCTCTAAAGCAAACTTCACACTACTCAAGACTGGTGTGGTATCCTTCAAGGCCCCTGAGCCAGAGGAAACCACAACCCAAGCTGCGGAAGCCCTTACAAATGCCTTCTATGAACACCTCCAGGACTGCATGGATCAGGCAATCCCAAATAAAACCAAGACTCTTTCCACAAAGGGCAAACGTCCAGTCTGGTGGACCCCAGCCATTAACAAACTTTACAATAAGAGGAGAAAGCTATTACATGATAGAACAAAATCCATAAAAGGGAAGTCACCCCTGATCATTATTAGTAAAAAATACGAGCACTCATAAAATCAACTAAGGCCAATTTTGAGAGAAAAATTGCCATGGATTCAAAGGACAATAATAAGGCCTTTTTCAGCTATGTTAGGAACCTGGGTGGAAACTCCCAGATATGCTCAGAATTAGTCCAAAATGATACAAAAATCACTGAACCCACAGACATTGCCAACATACTGGCAGACAGGTTCAGTGCAAACTTCACCCCCCCCCCCTAAAGGAGAGATAACTATCCCAGCCGAGTGTAGCCTCCCGGACATCTCAAATGCGCAGGTGAAAGCTGCTCTCTCTAAAGCTAAAAACACAGCATCAATGGGACCGGATGGTGTCCCCGGCTGTGTGCTACACGAGCTAAATGAGGAATTAAACCCGCACATAAGGCAGCTGTTTAATCTCAGCCTTACCACAGGATACGTGCCCAAGGAGTGGCGTACGGCAACTGTGGTCCCACTCCACAAAGGCGGTGCCTCTATGGACCCTGGTAATTACCGCCCCATAAGCTTAACAAGTCTAGTCTGCAAAGCTATGGAGAGGATCATAATGGAGCTCATAAACAAAGATATAGGGTCTTGCAGACATTGGACCCGACCCAGTTTGGCTTTGTCAAGGGAAGATCATGCCTTTTGAACTTGGTTGACTTCTTCGAAACAGTCACCAAGGCCATTGATGAGGAAAGGCAGTCCATACAGCCTACCTTGACCTTGCAAAGGCTTTCGACACAATACCCCACTCGGGTATTGTAGAAAAACTTACCAGCTTAAATGTAAACCCATATGTCACAAGATGGGTTGCAAACTGGCTTAAGGACAGAACCCACAGGGTTAGAGTTGCTGGCGCTGTGTCAGACTCCAAGCCGGTCACAAGTGGTGTCCCACAGGGCTCGGTCCTTGGCCCCTATTGTTTGGCATCTACTTCTCAGAAGTACAGGCCAACATGGGAGGACTTTGGCTGACAAAGTTTGCAGACGACTGCAAATTGGGCCATAGTGGAAAGTGCATCGGACACGGATATCCTTCAGAAGGGACTCACGGAAACAGATAGCTGGTGCCAGACCCATGGCCTGAAGTTAAACGCCAAAAATGTATAGTCATACCCTTCGGGAAAAATAAGGTAACCCCAAGCTACCATATAGGTGGCAATCCACTAAGCACAGAAGAGGTTATCAGGGACCTGGGGACCCAGGTTGACAGTGGCCTTTCTTTTGACACTCACATTGCTAAAGTGGTTAGAAAGACCTTCTACATTGCCCACCTGATCATGAAGGGATTCACATCCAGATCTAGTGAGGTCATTGTTCCCCTGTACTCTTCACTTATCAGACCAATGATCGAGTACAATGCCCCATTCGGGATGTATCTCACCCGACATCTGCAGCAATTGGAGAGACCCCAAAAGTTCCTCACCAAAAGGATAAAGGGACTCCAAAATCTGTCATATGCTGCCAGATTGAAGAAACTCCAGCTCTATTCAGTCGCATACCGCCTGCTCAGAGGTGACATGTGCCTGACATACAAGGCCATGTCCAACCCGGAATTAATGGACATGCTCCACCTCAAAAAATCCAAATCCACCAAAACCACTAGAGCAAGCGACTTAAACCTTAGCACGGATATAAATAGGACGTGCTGGAGGGATAGATTTATCACTCAGAGACTCCCTATGCTGTGGAATAAAATCCCGGTCCATGTGAGGCAGAGCACCTCGCTGACTCTGTTCAAGAGAAATCTAGACCTGTGGATGGGAGATTGTAGGTTTACCCCAGGAATCATCTCTGTGTCACTGCTGGACAGAGGCACAACAAACTAATGGGCACAGTATTTTTTCATATAAGGGGTGGCGTAAGCCACAATAATTTGGGCTAGGCTTATAAATGCCTTAGGGCAGATAGCCTAGTATAAACCTATGAACCTATGAACCTATGACAATGGCACCCACTGATTTTTGTAGGTATTCAGCTGGAATTTGGTTGGCAGAGAGTGTGGTGAGTTTAAGTTTTCTGATTAGGGTACAGATAAATGATGTGTCGATGAGTTGAAAGCTAAATAGGGGTAGGTTTCTAGGGGTGGCACTATTTAGACTGGGGGAGCTAGGAGGTAATTGGCTAGCTAGGGCTTGAATTGTTTCGGTAAAGAATCTGTTAAAGATGTCCGAGACTTCTTCAGGTGATTTATCAGTAGTGGCAGCTGGGATGGGGGTAGTAGATTGACCAGGGTTTATTAGATTATTCAGCCTTGCCCAGAACTTTTGTGGGTTGTTTTGATTTACTGTTTGTAAATTGCAATAGTATTGTTTTTTGTACAACAGTATACATTTTTTAGCCTCATTCCTAAGTTGCCTGTATTTAATTTGATCATGAGTTAGTTTAGTAGAGCGCTATGAGGCCCAGGCTTTATTTCTAAGATTAATTTTGATTCTAGTCTCTTTCAAAAGCCAAAGTGCAGATTTTACCTTGGATCTCTTTAGACGAGTGGGAGCATGTGAGTCGAGGATCTCAAGGAATTTATTGTTAAAGTACAAGACAGCTTCCTCTAAGGGGAGAAGTTTTAGGATGGACCAATTACAAGATTTTAGTTCTAGTTGGAATTTGGCTAGGTCAAATTTTTTTTTATTTCTAACATTTCTTAGCAAGGGTAGTTTGGGATAGATAGCTTTGTGCTTGATAATGAATGTGAGAAGGTGATCACTTAGACTATCAGGGAGGGTCCCAGAGGTATACAGGTTGGGGTGACCATTAATGAGTATCCAATTGAGTGTACTTTCTATTTGGTTAGGTTTACCTAACCTAGTAGGGGTATTGATGATTTGAGTAAATGAGTGCAGGTTAATATGGTTGGTAGGGGATTCCGAAGAACAAGTGGCCCAGTCAATATTAATGTCTCCAAGAAGGAGGATTTCTTGAGGATAGTGGCTAGATATCCAGTGTAAGGTGTATTCTAGTATAGATATATTGTTACCTGGGGGAATATACATGCAGATGACACAGATACATTTACTTTAGGTGAGTTGCAGTTTAGTAGCTAGAATTTCTAAGTTACCAGCCTGGGGTGGTTGTATAACATCTGTGGATATATTCAATTCAGATTTATAAAGTATGGCTACCCCACCCCCCTTCCTGGAAGCACGATCCATCCTACGTATGTTGTATCCAGGAGATGTTACTTCATTGTCAGAAATAGCAGGTTTTAACCAAGTCTCTGATAGACCCAGGATCTCAGGAGTGTTCAGTGAGGAGTGCATGAAGTTCATGCACTTTGTTATTGATACTTCTGATGTTCAGATGACGGGTTAGGAGAGAGTTAGGAGGTATGGAAATTGTGGGCTTAAGGTTTAGCTGACAGGTAGAGGGAGAGTATGTTCCTGAGTTGGCAGGGCCCGGGTTAGGGTGTATATCCCCATCAAGCAATATGCTGGGTTTTAGCTTGGTAATAAGTTTCAGGAATTTATCTACAATGTTATAGTAATGTTTGATTCTACAGCTAATTTTCCCAGAGTTAGTGTGTAGGGAGTGTGGGTATAATGTAAGATATGTCCTGGTACTATGAATATAATAGAAAGAGGAATATTTGACATCTGGGGTGAGAATATGGGCCTTTGGGATTTGAAGACCTACGAGACGTTGGATTTCATATAAGGTAAGGAGGTAATGCAGTTCCAAAGTGTACTACTCTGCTGTAGAGCAATTCAGGTAAGTATAATGGCTTTTAAGTAAAATTTCCACTTAAATTTGTTAGCTTCATAGATTAAAGAATGTTAGGCTATACCTATAGGTAATACCCTTTTGAATACAATTTTTTCATTAATTTACTAGGACTGTGATATTGTAGGGGTTATTTTAATGGTATTTTCAAAGGTTTAAGGGCAGGGGTAACTACCAAGGATAGAGTTAGGATAGAGCCAGGTTAGAAGAGGGGCAAACTATGGTGCCTTAGACCTCAGTCAGCAGCTTACATTTAACTAGTAAATTATAGTTAGAACCACCTTGGTACTTTGGTGTGCGCTGTTGTCTTTGTTTTAGATTCAGCAGGATAGCGTCCTTTCCTTAGTCAGTAAGCACAGGGCGACTTGGTCTCAGGGAACTACCTATAAATTAGAGTAAAGCAGGTAGAAGTTAGGGAAAGAGTCACAGAAGTGTCGTTTTACTAGGCTTCTGTTTTTAATGGTATTTACGGATGCTTAGAAACTCCATAGGCTGTGAGTACCATTAACTAACTTATTTCCTGGGTTATGAAAAAACCTTTATTAATAATAATAATAATAATAATAACTAATAATACATTTTCCTATAAACATCTCGATTCCGTCATTTTGATATAACATTTATGTCATATAATAGAGATAGTTTTGCAGTATTAAACACATTAAGCTATACTAGGTTCATATATTGAAGTAAAGTTAGTATGCTTGAAGTAATTAATAATGAATGAGTTTGAATATCTAAATTAAAACTGATGTTAGTATTGATATAGATGTAGTAGCAGTAAAGTCTAGTTAGTTTATGGTAATGCTAGAGAGGAGTTTGCATGGTTATATCATCAAACTAGGAATGTGTTATTTCATGATGGGGTATTTTTTTTCTTAGTACTAGTTACAAAGTTTTAGTCATTATGTGTTTTGTGTTAATTAACAAACATTTAAATTCAGATTTAAAAAAATAAAGTCATTTTAATTGGAATAATAATCAAATTAAATATTTGGGAGTTATATCTTCAAGTAGTAAGGAGTTAGTTTTATCAAATTATACAAATATAATTAACATGATTACACAAGTAAATTCAAGATTCAAGACTATTTTAATATGGGAGATAGGCTTATGATAACAAAAATGATAACACAACATAAAAAAAAGCAAAACAAACAAAGCCAGCAGACAATGGAAAAACTGTGAATTTAATCGACTCTTATACAGTATGTAGGCAGTCCAAAAAGACAGACTGATTTTGTCTAACAATAAACTTAGCCTTCTTCAGTGTAAAGATGGACCCATTTAAATACTATACATGTGAAGAAATGTCAAGCAGCCATTGGTCCCTCATAGATTTTCATTTAATCCAGGTCAAAATAATGCACCTAATTCTATAATCCATTTATTTTCCTTTGAATTTAAAAGGATATGCCATCCGGCTTTAGTAGCCCTATTGCCCATGATTCTGTCAATAACTGTAAATCTAAATACAGCAGTAGGGTGTTTATTAGGGTGTTTAAATAAAGCATTGCTAGGTATTTTATTCCTGATTTCACTTAGGTGTTCTGAAATACAAATCCTCAATGGTCTAGAGGTCTGACCTACATAGAATGCAGAGCAGGTACAGGTGGCTAGATAAACCAGCCAGTCAGTCCCACAGTTAGCAAAAAAGCAAATATTATAGACATTGCCCATATTGTAGCTGGTGACGTCCTTTATTTTGCTAACATTCCTACAATGGGTACAGTGGCCACATGGTACACAACCTGCTAATGGGTCCCCAGTCAATGTTCTTTGACTTAAATTATCCGGACCTCTGAGAATGTGCTTATAATGGCTCAGCTGGGAACCAATATTTCTACCTTTATGAAATTAGAACAAACACCTGCCCCCAAAATAGTAGAAAAATATTCATCAGCCTGTAATATATTCCAATGTTTCTGCACACTATTAAGTAATAGATCCATATTTCTGCCATAAGTGGTGACTAAATGAGTGACTGCTTGGTTGTTCACTGATTTCTGTTTATACTGTAAAATCTCCTGCCTATCCATTGTAGAGACAGTATTGCTAGTGCTGAGGACATGCCCCATAGCATAACCCTATCTTTAAATCTAGAAATAAGATCCTCCCTGTAGTGTTCATATGTATTGGTCTCTGAACAGATACGTTTGATCCTGAGAAACTGGGACTTGGGTATATTCCTGCAGATGTGGGGTGGATGAAAGCTGGAGGCATGGAGAAGGGAATTGTATTGAGGGTACTTATGATATACCTGTGTTGCCAGAGTATGATCATCATTCCTCGTAATTAATACGTCTAAAAATGTAATACTCTGGGAATTATAACTGCTGTAAATTTAATGCCCCACTTATTATCATTCAAATACCCTACACATTTCCTTAAATATATAGCATCCGATCTCCATACCATCCAGCAATCATCCAAAAATCTTCTCCAGATGTCGATTTTGTCTAAATATATATTGTGTGTATTATCATAGATCAAAAACTCCTCTACATAGGCCATGAACAAATCAGCGTAAATTGGGGCAAATGATGCCTCCATGGCCATCCCTTGAGTTTGCCAATAACATTTGTCTTGATAATAAAAGACATGCTTAGTCAATACATGTTCAGCAAGCCCAAGGAGAAGAGTATTGAAACATGGAGAGTAAAATTCATACATCTGTAACCAATACTCCAGGGCATCCAAACCCGCCCAATGGGGAATATTGGTACAAACGGCGGAGACATCTAGAGTGCAGAGTAACCACCCTGGTTCTAATTGGGTGTCAGTAATGATTTGGAGGAATTCTGTGGTGTCTTGCAATCTGGATCGTACTCACCTAAGTCTTCTTCTTCTTTCAGCTTTTCCCGGTTAGGGGTCACCACAGCGGATCATCTGTCCGCACACATGATTGGCAGTGGAGTTTTACAGTGTTGAGTTGCCAGCCCAACCTTCGACAGAAGGCACACACACACACACTCACACCTAGGGCCAATTTAGAGTATCCAATCCACCTACTGCATGTCTTTGGGATGTGGGAGGAAACCGGAGCACACGGAGAAAACCCACGCGACCACAGGGAGGACATGCAGACTCCACACAGAAGGCACCCCAGCCGAGGATCGAACCGGAGAACCTCTTGCTGTGAGGCGACAACGCTAACCGCTGCACCACTGTGGCCGCCCGATCGTACTCACCTAAGTAAAGGTTGTAAATGTCTAGTTAGACATTGGGATAAGGGTTCTGTTAAGGAGCCCCTACCCAAGAAAATAGGCCTACCTGGTGGGTGGTTCAGGTCCTTATGTATTTTGGGAAGAAAATATATGTATCGATTAGTAGGATCCATAACTGTTAGGTGATATAGATCCTGATCAGAAATAATACCTTCTTCCCTAGCTAACTGCAAAAATGATCAATTTCCTTCCTGAACCTGAAAGTGGAATCTAAGGGCATACAAATGTAATGACTTCCATCCCCTAGTTATCTCAATGCTTCCTCATTGTACTGTGTCCTGTCCATGACCACCACCACTCCTCCCTTGTCTGTAGGCAAAATAACCAAGTCCCTGTTCTCAATCAATGGTTGTAAAGCTGCTGTTTTAATCTTTGAGAAGTTGTTAGCCTTACACATATGTTCCCTAAAGTTATAATGTAAATCCTTCAATGATAATACTACCTAAAATTTTATTTTATATTCAGTTTTTAATCTTATACCCAAATAAAAGCTTTTTAAAAAGAAAATAAACTCTATGGTTAATTAAATTGTTATGGTTCCCTAATAAACCTAAGATTTCATTAGAATGCCATATGAAAAATTGGGAAGGAGGTGGTATTAGTTTTCCTAATTTTGATTTATATGGAATATCAGCTAGTATTCAAATTATAACTCAATGATTAAATAATTCATATAATTCTAAATTGAAATTTATACAGGAAAATATTGCTAAGTAATAATAAACTATTATTTGATCTACATGTGCAAATTGTATTTAATAAATTTTATTGGATAGTAAAAGATTACTGTATGAGTTACGAAAATAAAGCATGCACTGAATTTGTATTTGAAACACTGACATGTAAAGTTGCTTGCCAGCAACAAATTCTTCATTAGCTATAGATCTCTTTAATGTGGAATTATTTAAATGACTTTTACTTGTCCCGGTCCCCTTCAATAAAGGCATCACACCAAATGACATTTGACGACCTTTATTGAACTTCCATAAACATGTTTGTTAACCAATAATCATAAATTCCAACCAGTATATTCATAAATTTCAATAGGTGAAAATAACATCCATGTAACATTACCATAGGACAGCATCCCTGCTCATCCTAAACAGTAAGCAGCATCCATACCTCCACTCACTTACTTATGAAGCAGTGTACTACTCACTTCAGATACCATTTACTGAATTATTTCCAAACAAATAAGCAGCTTACCTCCACTTGCTTATTTACTTATCAAGCAGCATAACCGCTCACTTGCCTTTCCCAACTTATTGAATTGAACCACCACCAGAGGGGAACAGAAGAGGGCAAGCCTGCCCCTCTTCTGCACCCATCAGCCTGACCAAACTGTTCCCCCTCTTACCAACAAACATTTAACAATGTAATCACAATTACGATGTTAGGCCAAACATCATTTCGGTGTACCCCATCCTGTCTAACCAAGCTGGGTCTGATTCATCCCCTCCTAAACCCTATCACATAACTACCAAAATAACCAATTACCTCACCAGCTAAAAACAAACCTCTTTTACCTCTCCTATACTAAGGTAGCAACCATAGCCTCATAACCTAGCATAACCACTGCGCACAAACTAAATAAGCCTTACCTCACAACCAACAGCTTCAACAGGCTTCCAAGGGTATTACCAACCAACTGGACAACCATAATACTATGCCCACTTCCCTAAAAACCATGCAGAGGCAATTGCATAGCATCAAGTCACATTAAACTCAATTTACCACCCAATTAATATAATAAACAAATGAGAACCAAATGAGATCTCTAAGGTCAGCACAACAACAATCCTGACATCACACCAACTATGCATTATAAACTTAACAGATCCAAATGGCCATCATGGCATTTTAGCAACCCAAATACCAAAACCCTATGAACGTTTCATATTGACGGCTGAAAATGAACTGAAATTCCAAACACCCAAATGACCTCCTCCTCATCTTACCACAACCACATATTCACTATTTTATGCTTCATCCTTCCCTCACACAATCCACTGACCCAATCCCCCAACTTTTGTAAATATGTTAAAGTTTGCTTCACTGCTATGCTACTAGTCAATGTTGAGTTTGATACTATCCATGTAAGTTAGAATTAAGCTTGAAACTATGTTACTCTTAATGCTAAGTTTGGTATTATGTAAATTTGAATGACATCTGCATACACATCCTAACAGCAGCCCTATATAATGTCTGAAAGCAATCCTGTCATCTCACCTACTGACTCTTATAAATGCAGAACATAATGACCATCCTAGCCTTTGCTGACCCACAAAATAGCAACAGCATGACTAAATACAGCCATCTCCACCCTACCCCCAATCTACCAATGCCCTGCTGTCAGCCTCCCATAAAAACTTCCCCCAAACTCCTTAAAACAAACCTTTAATTCTAACGCAACCTGACACAAAATCTAACATGCACAACAAAACCCACACCCCAGCCATGTTGGCCAGCTAAACTGAATCCTAATCCCCCAACCACTCTCACTAAACCACCTACACCATGTTAACTTGGAACTCCAAATATTCATCATCCCCCCAAATCAGCCATCCAACAACCTGTGAGCCACCCTCCAATTATGCTCCCCAACCCAAAACCCCTGCCACATTTGTAAAAGGATTGCAAACCTCTGATCAAAACATTTCCAAAATGACTAACTACAACGTTAACAGGTGCCCACCAAGCACCCATTTCCTCACCTATCCCCCACAACACCTACAGTGCTCCATCGAACCCTACCTCTCTTAAATCATACATATACCGAACCACCTCCTATCAGCTCAGAGTGCCAGACAAATGATACCCTGCTACCTGCTGTAAAGGCCTTAACCTATTATAAGACATTCATAGAAACTGCTTCAGGAATAGATTTGTCTCCTGGACAATACCATACGTGCTGTACGAATTCCACTGTATGTCAACCAAAACACCCCGTTAAACCCACTCTTCACAACTTGATGTGTAACTGTAAAATCAACCCAGAGTGTCCACCTGTGTCCATCTTGGAATAGAGCATTACATGCTGCATGTAAAATAAATGGAAATTTGATATCCCCAGACCACAACACATCTGTGCCGCCTTGTGCACTGCCCCAACCAAGCAGCCTCCATCACATTCAGGACACTGACAGATGTTTTCCCATCATTGCAGCTACTGGCAACATGTCCACTGTGCGGTCATCCCTCAATGATCTGTAAAAGAACAGAAACTGTAAATTCACTGCTACAACCAAAAAATCTTAACCTTGCGTGCTATCAAGGGAATCTGCCGCCATATTCTCCCATCAAATTTCCAATGTAATCTTGACTTAAGGCTACCCTTCTACTCTTTCACCACCCCCCCCTTTTTCTTTTTTTGTATCTATAGCCTGCTTAATTTTCCCAGTTGAGGCTGTAATATGCCATAATATGCCATTAGTATGTGTACCACATTCAACTCTTTTTGTTCCTCTTTAGCTTGCAAAAGCTCTAAGCCCACATACCTCTCTACCTCTTAGCCAAGGTGATAGCGACAAAGCCCATGCTTCTCATCCTCTTAAAATGATAAGTGTTCACAAGCCATAAATAAAGAGAAACCAAGGTATCTTCTGATGGTATAACATAAGAAACTCAAATGTCTAACCTGTTCCTAAATTAGTCTTTAATACTGTGCTGCTAATTGCCAAAACCACAGACTATGAAAACCAACCAAATATGAAGCAAAATCTGGACGTTCTATGAAAATCTGTACAGTTCAAAGGTATGACAACACCCCAATATCCCCCGACTGCGTTCCAACTCGCATAACTGCTACTTGTATGGACTACACACCACTACACACCACTCCCAGAATCATTCAGCAAGCATGCCGCCTCTAGCAGACTAGCAGCAACCCTGCCACTACCTTTAGTTAAACATTGTAAACAATGAACTCCATACTGAGGACAAGCCATACGTAACTGAGACTCAGGCTCACTAACTAGAGAAATTATTTTGTACAATAAATGGGGTTACTGGTTTAAGAGAGTATGGCAACAGCAACTATACCTCTCAACCTTCTATAGCAAGAAATCTAGACATATTTATTTATTTTATTTTTATTTTACACTTGTTGACCGGGCTAGTCTAGCTGGATACATGTTCATTTTTAGTAGAGGCCTGGGGAGAAAAGCTCATAGCCATAACAGAGGGGAAAAGGACCCCAAAATAAACACAATTTCCCACATTCCTCTTACCAACTGAAAAACTGATAGAATGCCAGGTTTTGCATCCGCACAGATCTTCCAAAGGGAACAGAGTCTGTAACTCAATTGTATGTCATTCCTTTGTGATTTTTAACCCTCAATAATCTGCCAATGACTTGCCAGAAAACCACAACTCCATGAGAAACAGACTAACAACTGAAGATCCAGACATACTGCTAAACTTTGTGCAAGGTTAGCTTACTGCAAATCCTGTACCATAAAGAAATATGCCACCAGCAAATTCCCTTGACAGTGCAGGGTAAAACTCTGTCCTGAGCAACCCACTGTAAACTGCAAGATGACCTGCATGAACACGAATCAGAACAAAACCTGAGACAAAACCAAGGTTGCTAAAACCATCAGGGACACCTGCCAGGAGAACAATCCAGTTGTATCAATGTCACGTGAAACTATTGAAGCCCAAGATGTAACAGAGACCAAACAGCTGTATCCATGAGACAGTACTACCTACTGTATCTCAAGAATGTAGCTCAACATAAGCTCATTAATGAAAAAATGAAATTAGCAAATTTGCTGCATGACAGGACCATGTGTGTTCATCCACCTTCATCAAACAAGCCATAGCTACACAACTATGGTGTTCTTGATTCTGAGTCATAGGAGTGGCAAGGGATGCTAAACTTAGCTTACAAGGGCAAGCCCTTAATTAGGGACAGACTCACTGTTATTGTCTTTGCAACATAACCTACCTTTAATTCACCCCAATTTTGAAGGCGAGGCTCTAACTCCTAAACAGGTATACTTAGTGACATCTACACCACCTGGCCCCTACCTCAGACACAACAACAAATGTAGAGAACAAGCCAACACCAAACCTGTCTGGTTCTAGTCTACAAAATCCATCAATATGTGTATGCAAACATAGCCTCCAGCGATCTACGTCAGTCACAAAACAAGGTGACACCAGACATTCACAGCCAAGAGGCATACCAAGCAAACTGCCAAGGCCCCCATAAAACTCAACATCTGAACCACATGCCTGACTGGCCTCTCAAAGGAAACACTGCAGTACAGTGCACACACCACACTTTGCCCAAACATCAAAACTCTTCCCACAAACTTAGAAAGTTGACAAAACTGGCCCTGCATACCCATAACGAGGAACAAAATCCAAAATCAACTGTATTCTTTTTTTTTCATTCTTTCTTTATTTTATTTTACTTTAGTCTTCAGTAGTTTACCACTCACTGTCAGAAAACCACAATTTTATGAAGAACGGATCACAGGAATCCACCCCTCCCTGCAATACAGGAAACATCCAACACCCCCTCCAATCACCCCACAGACAACAAGACTGTCCATCACTCCACAGAGCAGGATCCAAACAAGTAACAACGACCAACACTGCCGTCGCCATGCCAGCAAGAAAAAGCTACCAGCCTTAGCATGCTCCAGTAGCATAGCTCTACTCCCAGAACTTGCCCAAATGTCTCCACTAGTTGATGAAGTGCACCAACAGACCTGCAGCAGCACAAGTCTCAAAAAGGTCAGTGGCCTGATCTCCAGTGTTGCTCCCTTCCCCTTTTTTTTTTAAATTAATGCAGTGTAAATGTTTGCCACCAATCCATCCCCCCAACACCAATTATGAAATGGTCCCAACCACGACATCCAATTCCAACACATACCACTCCCACATGTGCCAAAGCCCTGGCAACACCAACAAGCCAACACCCCTGGAAAAAACATGCAGAGGCCCAACTGAACCCATCACAACCGCCATAGCACCACAGGATGGACCCTCCACCATTATCAGTCAACAAAAGATTGCCATAGAAGCACTCCAAGCCTGCAAAAGCAATTCATGCCCACAAGAAATCCCAAACAACAACCCACCAGCTGGCCAACAGCAACCTGCCCCAGAACACATGAGGCGAGTGGGCAATGAACAAAAGTCAGCTCACAGGACTCAGAATCCCCCTACTCCGAAACCCAGCACCCAGTCCACAGAGTCCCACTATAGGGCAGGCGAGTCCCCAAACAGTGAATACCGTGCAACAGAACTTCTCTGCCTTGAACTAGGCACAACAAATGCAACACGAATCTTCAGGAAAGAAGACCTTCACCAACCAACCCATTTTCTCCTCTGCCTTGTCAAACAAGGAACAGCTACAACGAAAATCACCTGCAGCCCAAGACATATCCGCTTGCAGCATACAATCAAGCAAGCACCTCCAAATCTGGAGAGTAAAAATGACCCACCTTCTCTGAACGCCCATAACAAATCAGAGAAAGGATTGCCACCCTCTGCAAGTCACTGCTTCCCCAGCACTGCTCACTGGCACTCATAATGAACATGCCAAATCCAGATAACATGTGGGAATCTGCACTCCAACTAATGACAGTGACCAAATTTTTTTTTTTAGTTTTTGATTTATGACCTTTTTTTTTTGAACATTGCTCTACCAACTACAAGTTAGCATAACTGGATTACATTCACATAACCTTCTTGAACGATAGGGAGTCTGAAAGGAAATATCTGATATTTCATATAGAACAGAGGCATGTTTCAGAGACATATTTCTCTCTAAGCCCGCGAACAATGCAACCAATACCATACAACTACTGACCATGCAAACTGGCAGTCATTTGACTTCCCCCCTTTGCACTCTTCCTCCCCTAGCCAACTGAAACATACCTGTCCACACCAACATAGCTGATCCACCATTTAGAAGTGCTGATAAATTAAGTCACTTTACTAAGTGATAATAACTGAGATCAACACAGAAATTTTAAAATAAGATTGCAAATTCTGCTCCTAAAGTTCATAAATAGTAATAAAAGTAGCTGTACCTTCCTACATGTGTAGTGGTGGTATGTGCATGTGTGACCAACAACAATCCCTCGCAGATTCTCCCAGGCCCAGAAATCTGCTTCTACTAAGATGAGAGGAAAGAAAACAAATAAAACCCATTCACTACACTACAACCATCAGTGACTGCTAACTTTTCACTAATAACTTGTCACCAAAACAGCCATTCTGCCAGCAAAAAATTAAAACCCATGCTTGAACAAGAGATGCCCCTACAAAGTACTGAACTCAACAAAAGCAACATAACCCCAAAGGAAAGGAAAAAAAAAAAAAAAAATATATATATATATATATATATATATATATATATATATATATATATATATTTACTCACCCAGTACAGTACCACCATGCCCACCTTTATATCCGAGGCCTACCTGTCTGCCAAACTATCTACAGGTCATCTCAGACATAACCTTGCCTTAACAGGTTCACGCCAAAGATGTGACTCCTACTCCAGTTACACTTGCCTAAAACCCTCAAAGCCTCTCCCTACCCTTACCTCATTTCTTCCCACACATCCCTCATTCCTATTTAACCCTATCCTCCCCTTATCCTCCTAATTCCTACTACTCTGTCTAACCCCAACTGAAAATGTCCCTGGACAAATTGGTCTGTTCCAAACCTCATTTCAGTAGAGATTGTGTATATTGACTGATACTGGTGGACTGTAATGGTAGAGGTTTCAGATGGTGTTTTGTGGTTGAAATGTTCTGTAATGGGTCGTTTTGTCCTTATTGGTTCATGACTTTTGTTTGATTGCTTTCTGGAATAATGTTCAAATCTATAAATTTAAAACACACTCTAACAAGTGATGCTGTATTTTACAAGGAATATGATTTAATACAATCAGGATGGTGCATCAAAGAACTCATGCATGAATGCATAGTCCTAAAAATGTGTGTAAGGGACCTATGGTTTGAAAACAGCCTGGAGATAAACTTAATCCATTACTGGCTAGATACGTTTTCTTTGAATGTGAGTTTCAATGCTGTTTCAATGAATGTGAGTTTCAAGGGCAGAGAAGCTTACTGCTCATACTAAGCCTGCTTTCATTGTGAAACTGTATTGTTTTGTTTGGCAAATGGCTATCAGTATTTGTGCTATAAAATTTTAAATAAAAGTTTTAAATATCTCTTACATTTATAAAAGTAAAAAAAAAGAAAACAGATGCACACTGACAGGACTGACTGTAATTGGGGTGACAGACACTGGAATGGCTTGGGGGGCTCTGATCCATTGCCCTGCATAGGTCCCCATTTGACCATGATCTGGCTCTTTGCTCATGTAACACAAACAAGAGCTCATTTAATAATGCTGGTCTTGTTTTGCCAATAGCAGGGATTTAAGAACCTGAAAAGATAGTAGCACACCCTCATACTGGCTGATGTCCATTTGTAGCATGCATGTTGCTGTTTTGATCAGTGACCAAAAGCAAGCACGAAAATTCCATCAGAGAAAATCATCCAAAACCACTGGAATAAATCACAATGCACTACTAGAATATCCTTTTATTCACACATATAGGATTTTGTCCCTTAACCAACAGAATTTCATCAGATAAAATAGTTTCAAACAAACTGCATTTTTAAAATACAACTGTATTATGACATCATCACATCAGCAAGGCATTGTGCAAAAAAAATATATATTATATATAAATAATGGTTTATAAAAATTATAAAACAAACAACTGCTACAATGGGGCCGAGGATTTTTAAATTTAAATTGTTTTGGATATTAGTTTTTTGCCATTGGCTACAGAATTGGTGATCAAAACACAATCACAACACAAAAACATACTGCAAACCATAATAACTTTAATAGGTAGAAATAAAGGGTCCAATTTCAATATTCTCACTGGCCCAAAGTATAAAAATATTGCCCTGATATCTTAAATATAAATCATATTTTTTGTAGATATAAATCCTACTCAAACAATATAAAATTAGTCTTAAAGACCAAATCTAATAATAATTCATATATATTAATAGAACTATTCTTCTCCAGTGGAATGGGGGGATACATGTGTACAATCATAACATCAATTGTAATAAAAAATCCAATTACTTCTATAAGCTTTTTAATTATTCCTAAGAAAATCCCATGAATCAATACAGACAAATGGTTCACTGTAAACAATATTCTTAAGTTCTGCATCTAACATTTTTCTATTGGTTGACAATGGGATGAATAGGGGGCTGATGTACATCCTTATGTAACTTCAGAAGCCTGAAAATAGTAGGTGTAATGGGAAAATCAACATTCAAATAGTTGCATTGATGAATATCATGGGCACCCTCCAAAAATAAGTCATAAATATGACTTTGAATTCGACCATATATCATATTCTGTTCATTAATTGAACTTTGTTTATATGTATTAGAATTTAACAAATGTTTCATTTTTGTTACATGATAACATATATCATTAGCAACTAGACCCCCACCCTTATCTGGCTTGATTAACCTTACTTGTGGGTTATTTTGCAAGAAGTCCAACACTGCACATTCACTAAGATTATTATTGGCATATTTGTTATTCCTAGTATAAATACCTTTAATATCCAACTCACACATGTTTTGGAACAACATTAAAGTGGGATGCAGCAGGGGATTATAGATACTAGCCACTCTAAGTCGGTTATTAACGTATACATTATTCAAAAACATTGAACGTAAATTTAACTTATGAACATACAACCTTAAGTCCATTAAAGTCTGCACATAATTCATGCATTTAAAAGTTTGCACATATCTGTGGAAATTTCAAGAGACGAAAAATTGTAAACTTTAAAGTCTCCTTTAGCATTTGTGGAAATCTGTAATGTTAGCAGTCTAAATTCATCACTCATAAGTTCAGAAACTGTTAGATTCAGTTCCTCTCCTACCAGTTCTGAGGCCCCCTTCCTCTCTGATTCCTCCAAGTTCCTCTGTTTGAAGCTCCACCTCTCATTGGATATACCTGCTGATGATTCTGATTTCTCAGATGTCCTGAGCATCATGGAACAGCCATCTGTTGATCTAAAAAAATCATCAGTATCTTCTAATTCATTATTATGCCAGTCATTATTATTTTCATTCATATTATAGCCGCAGGAGGCATCTTTAGATTTATTAGACCAAACCTGTGAACTTTATTGTAAGTTTCCATATCTCTGGACAATTTTTTCATTTTCCTTGACTTTATTACATTCATCTGTTCCTCAACAGACTTCAGGATATGTGTATATTCATATTGACTGTAGGAAAAATTAGGATCTTGAGTGATAGAATTATTTAACACCAAAATTTCCTTAGTAAGCACCTCAGTGGTTGAATTATTGAACTTTATAACTAAGTCCATGTACTTAAAACCATGTTTGTGAAACAACTGAAGCAGTTCTTTATGAAACGGTATATTCTCCATCACAATTTGTCTTTTGATACACTCTCTAAAGAAGTCTGAATCCATATATAGTTTCTTAATCTTCAAAAGACAGTCGTCAAAATCAGATAGTTTGTCAAAACATTTTGGTTGATGGTATTGGGTTCATTGCTAAATGTAGTTGAACCCTTTAAAAAATCTTTAAAATTAATAGTTTGATGATGACTAGATTGACTAGCACACATGATTCCTGTTTTCCTACCCAAATCAGGTTCTGCATCAAGTATTTGTGACAGATGATTACCTGACTGAGTGCTGGTGCCATTATTGACTTCGGACAAGGAACCAGGAATACTGTATGTAGAAAGCTAGGACAGATGTGACGCTTGAGCTGACTGTTGAAATAATGATAACTGTTCCAATTTGTCCATTCTTTGATTAAGCTGCTGTATTAACATGTAATATGTAGGATGAACATATAAATGGGTTTTTGGGGGTAGTTCTTCTATTTTGAATGTATAATAGTTTTGGATTTTGTTCACAGCAATGTTGTGAATGTTAGGTTGTGATTGGTGGTTTGAGTTGAATATGCCTTTTTATTGGTAGAATATGATCTAATGGGAGTACCCATTTTTTGGCAATGCCAGTCAGTCGAGTCAACAGTGAGGTTGTGAATATTATGTTGTGATTGGTGGTCTGAGCTGAATAGGCCTTTTTATTGGTGGAATATGAACCAATGGGAGTACTAAATTCTCAGAAATGCCGATCAGTCGACTTTTAATAATTTATGTATATAAATTAATAATATGTTGTGATTGGCAGTTTGAGCCAAATAGGCTTTTTATTTGTTGAATGTGATCTAATAGGAGTATTAATTTTTTTGGCAATGCCAAACAGCTTAATTTTAATACCTTATGTGAACAGTTTTGTGCCGAAGAGCCTTACGAGTGGATATAAGCCTGTTTTATAAGATCTTATTGGCTAGATCAACTCAGTGCGGTAAAGATAATTTCTTTATATATTTTACAGTTTGGTTAAATATGGTAGAGTTGATATCTTGACATTTTTATTCTAATATAGGAAATATATCAAAAATCATTGAAATGTTTGTATTTGTTAATAAAAATGACATTGTATACATGATGGTTATAATCACAAATGTATAATGTTTTTTAGGAATGTAAATGATTGGTTCATTTTTTGATATTTGTATGTCCATTGGCCAGTAGGATTTATTGGTGATTGGACAAAGGATAGATGTATATGGGCTTGAATATATGTTTATGTGAAGGTTTTTATTGGTTATAGGAAAAAGGTGTGTATAATTGATGTAATCTCATTGGTTCATTAGGGTTTTAAAAATGTAGTTTGTTTGAAACTATTTTATCTGATGAAGTTCCTTTGGTTATGTGTGAAATCCTATATGTGCGAATAAAAGGATATTCTAGCAGTGCGTTGTGATTTATTCCCATAGTTTTGGACGATTTTCTCTGGTGGAATTTTTGTGCTTGCTTTTGGATTTACTGTAGTCCTCTTTATCATTTAGTGTGTTGGTTGTTCTGCTTGCCAGTATGGATTCTTCTCCTCCAGGGAAACAATCACCCTTGCAAAATTTGTTGGGTGAACTGGCAATGTTAATAAAGCAACTTAATCAAAGAATGGACAAATTGGAACAGTTATCAGTGTTTCAACAGTCAACTCAAGCTTTGCATCTGTCCCAGCTTTCTACCTACAATATTCCTGGTTCCTCTTCTGAAGTCAATAATGGCCCCAGCACTCAATCAGGTAATCAGTTGTTGCAAATACTTGATGCAGAACTTGATTTGCGTAGGAAAACAGGAACCATGTGTGCTTATCAAGCTATTCATCAGCAAACTATTATTTTTAAAGATTTTATAAAGGGTTCAACTACATTTAGCAATAAACCCAATACCATCAACCAAAATGTTTGTGACAGATTTTGACTGTTGTCTTTTGAAGATTAAGAAATTACAGATGGATTCAGCAACTTTAGAGAGTGTATCAAAAGACAAATTGTGCCGAAAGGCTTGCGGTTATGGCGTTACCCTACGGGTTTGGTGGAGAACTCACCGTTTCATAAAGAACTGCTTCAATTGTTTGACAAACATGGTTTTGAGTACATGGACTTAGTTATAAAGTTCAATAATTCTACCATTGAGATGCTTACTAAGGAGATTTTGGTGTTAAATAATTATATCACACAAGATCTTAATTTTTCCAACAATCAGTATGAATATACATGTATCCTGAAGTCTGTTGAGGAACAGATGAATGTAATAAAGTCAAGGAAAATGAAAAAAATTGTCCAGAGATATGGAAGCTTACAATAAAAAAGGTGCCTATCCCCCTGGTTCACAGGTTTGGTCTAATAAATCTAAAGATACCACCTGTGGATATAATATGAATGAAAATAATAATGACTGGCATAATAATGAATTAGACGATACTGATGATTTTTCAGGAGATCAACAGATGGCTGGTCCATGACATTTGGAACGTCTGAGAAATCAGAATCATCACCAGGTATATCCAATGAGAGGTGAAGGTTCGAACAGAGGACCATGGAGGAATTAGAAAGGAAGGGGTCCTCAGAACTGCAAGGGGAGGAACTGAATCTAACAGTTTGTGAACTTATGAGTAAGGAATTTAGACTGCCAGCATTACAGATTTCCATAAGTGCTAAAGGAGACTTTTAAGTTTACAATTTGTTTTCTCTTGAAATTTCCACAGAAATGTGCAACTTTTTTTTGAAAGGATGGACTTTTGTCCCATCCAAATACATGAATTATGTGCTGACTTTAATGGACTTAAGGTTGTATGTTCATAAAAATTTACGTTCAATGTTTTTTTAATAATGTATACATTAATAACCCACTTAGAGTGGATAGTGTCTATAATCCCCTACTGCATCCCACTTTAACGTTGTTCCAAAACATGCACGAGTTGGATATTAAAGTTATTTACACTAGGAATAACAGATATGTCAATAATAATCTTAGTGTAGATGAATGTGCAGTGTTGGACTTCTTGCAAAATAACCCACAAGTAAGGTTCATCAAGACAGATAAGGGTGGGGGTCTAGCTGCTACTGATAGATGTGATTATGTAACAAAATGAAACTTTTGTTGAATTCTAATACATATAAACAAAGTTCAATTAACGAATGGAATATGATATATGGCCAAATTCAAAGTCATATTTATGACTTATTTTTCGTGGGTGCCATTGGCATTCATCATTACAACTATTTGCATGTTGATTTTTCCATTACACCTACTATTTTCAGGCTTCCGAAGTTACATAATGATGTACATCAACCCCCTATCCATCCCATTGTGGACGCTAGAGGATCTACCACTCAACCAACAGCAAAAATGTTAGATGCAGAACTTAAGAATATTGTTTACAGTGAACCATTTGTCTGTATTGATTCATGGGATTTTCATAGAAGGCTTAATAAGCTTTTTTATAGAAGTAATTGGATTTTTATTACAATTGATATCAAGGATTTCTACACATGTATCCCACATTCCACTGGAGAAGAATGGTTTAGGGAATTTCTTGACATGAAAGAGGTGCCACATAGTTCTATTACTGCATATGAATTATTTTTAGATCTGGTCTTGAAGTCTAATTTTATATTGTTTGAGAAGGATTTATATCTACAACAAGATGGCATTGCCGTGGGTTCTGCCTGTGGCGGGCTTTACACTAATATCGTTATGATAATGTGGGAATATAAATACCTTTTAAATTCTCATATTTGTAAATGTGATTTATATTTAAGATATCAGGATGATATTTTTATACTTTGGGCCAGTGAGAATGCTGAAATTGGACCCTTTATTTCCTATATTAATGGCACTACTAACTTCCTATAATTTACACACATAATTGATGATGTACAGGTAGCATATTTGGACGTTTTGTTAAAGAAGGATGATATTAATCATAAATTATTGGATAAAATCTATTGTAAGCTGATGTATTCTAACTCATTTTTTCATTTTCAAAGTAATCATTCCATGTTTCAAAAAGCGCTATTGTTAAAGGAAAGTTAGTACGGTTACAGACTGGTCAAACTTTCTAGATGAATGTGACCTGTTAAAGGACATGTTCTTGAATAGAGGATATACAGAGACCTTTATTCTGGAATTAATAACAGGAGTAAAAGAAAAAGGACTGAAAGGGCATTTTGAACCCCTGCTAAATTTAGGTCCATCTTATGTAAGGCTAACAGATAGAACTGGATCAGACTTACATGAAATAGATTTACCCAATAATTCTTTAGAAGTTATGGGTAATAATACTGAGCAGAGTAAGGATGCGTATACTAATGCCTTCATAACCTGTTTTAGTAATGATAGTAGTGCCATTAGACATGTGTTTATTAAAAAATTGTGATGTTCTTATGAATGATTCTATTTTTAGAAACCAATTGGGCAATAAACCTATTACTGTCTTCAAAAGTGGACTTAATTTAAAGAATATTTTTGAACATCCCAAAGAAATGATTAACAAAGGGTATATTCTCCTAACAAATCAGATCATGATTAATGATTATACTATTTGTATTAATGGTAAACCATGCTGTAATAGCAAGCAAGTTGTCTATTGTGCCTTATGTTCATCTTGCCCATGTTTTTACATGGGCAAGACTGAACGGAAGTTAAAAAAGAGAATTGGGGAACGTCTACCAGACATTCATGCTATAAAAACATCAATGCCCTTCACAGACCTATTTCAGGGAATTGTGATCATAATTTTAAATTTGTTGTGTTGCAGGGTGTGGTTGAATCAAACAGAGGAGGTGCCTAACAATTATTACTAGAAAAAGCAGAGTTATTTTGGCAATTGAGACTTTCTGCGCATTTTTGGCCAGGCTTAAATGAGGCAGCCTCGATTGCTTCCTTATTGCAACTGAAGGCAATCTCCAGATAACAACCAACAGTTTAATATACAATGTGTTTATTTATTGTTTGGTTATGTTGTATTATTAACAATTTTATGATTATATATATGTGAGTACTGGAATATTTGTGTTGTGTTTCAGTGAATGTGACTTTGAGAGTAAGTTGTCATAGATGGGTGTGGTTATTGTTCCCTCGTGAACATTATTGGTAGATGGAAGAATATTTGTTTTGTTATTGGTCATTTGTGAGCCAATTATTTTTGTTTTCATATTGATGGACTAGTTTTGTTATATGGCAAAATTATCACCGAGTTAATGAATAGATTCAATTTTTTTGGACTTTTGTGAATTGAATAATATATGTTTTTATAGTTTTAAATGAATTAACGGAGGAGTTATGTCTAAATAATATACTTAATGTAAGGTTTTGATTATGCATATTATTGGTTAATAGCATGTTTTTTTGTGTGATTCACCAATTCTGTCGCCAATGGCCACTGAAATTCTAAAGAGGGGTAACTATGCAGACCGTGTTACGCCCCCAAGATAGTATTGGTTTGTTAGTTTGGTTTTAGAAACTATTGGTTGAGTAGGAATTATATCTGAATAATGTGTTTTTGCACAATGCCTTGCTAACGTGATGTATTCGCAATATAGTTTTATATTTAAATAATAGGATGAACATGTAAATGGGTTTCTGAGAGTTGTTCTTCGATTTTGAATGTATAATAGTTTTGGATTTTGTTCATAGCAAAGTTGTGAATGTTAGGTTGTGTTTGGTGGTTTGAGCTGAATATGCCTTTTTATTGGTGGAATATAATGGGACTATATTATAACATCGAAGTTTCAAAACTTTTAATGTTCTAATATCGAATCCTATTCAGCGAAAGCTGAAAATATCAAAGCAACAGAAAACCAAATTTTTTCCTAGGGTAAGAATTTGGTTGTCCATTTCTGTTGCTTCAATATTTTCAGCGCTGTGGTGGAAAGTTATGGGTCAGGATCAGGTAAGTGTGTGATTGAGTGCAGGTTAGGGTAGTTAGGGTTAGAGTTAGGGTCAGGTAAGTGTGCGACTGTGTGGATGTGAGGATTAGGGTGAGGCAGGTCAGTTACGATTAGGGCACGGGTTAGGTATGTGTGCAATTGTGTGGATGTGAGGGTTAGGGCAGGTTAGGTGAGTTAGGGTTAGGGCAATAGTGACAGACTTTAGGGCTAGGGTTTGGGTTAATGTAAGTGGCTAGTTAGTGGTGTGTGTATAGTTTAGTGTAGTGTTAGGTGTAAGATTTTAAGTGTATGTGTGTGGATTGCTGTTTGTTTGGTGTTCTTGTGTTGTGTGTATGTGTTTTGGAACAGCAGATTGTTTCCCTAGGAAAAAATTCACTGTTCTGTATGTTCAATGTTTTCAGCTTTCGCTGAATAGGGGTCAATAGTAGAACATTTGAAGTTTTGAAACTTCGATGTTCTAATATAGACCCGAATATAATCCAATGGGAGTACCAATTTGTCGGCAATGCCGGTCAGTCAAGTCAACAGTAAAGTTGTGAATATTATATTATATTGTGATTGGCGGCCTGAGCTGAATAGGCCTTTTTATTGGTGGAATATGACCCAATGGGGGTACTAAATTCTCAGCAATGCAGATCAGTCGACTTTTGTAATTTATGTATATAAATGAATAATATGTTGCAATTTGTGGTTTGAGCTGAATAGGCTTTTTATTTGTTGAATGTGATTTAATAGGAGTATTAATTTTTCAGCAATGCCAAACAGCTTAATTTTAATACCTTATGTATACAGTTTTGTGCCAAAGAGCCTTATGATTAGATATAAGCCAGTTTTACAAGATCTTATTGGTTAGAACAACTCAGTGCTGTAAAGATAATTTCTTTAAATGTTTTATAGTTTGGTTAAATACAGAAGAGTTGATATATATATAAAAAAATCATTCAAATGTTTCTATTTGTTAATAAAATTACATTGTATACATGATGGTTATAATTACGAATGTATAATTTTTTTTAAGAATGTAAACGATTGGTTAATTTTTTGATATTTATATGTCCATTGGACAGTAGGATTTATTGGTGATTGGACAAAGGATATATGTGTATGGGCTTGAATCTATGTTTATGTGAAGGTTTTTATTGGTTATAGGAAAAAGGTGTTTATAATGGATGTAATCTCATTGGTTCATTAGGGTTTTAAAATGTAGTTTATTTGAAACTATTTTATCTGATGAAGTTCTGTTGGTTAAGGGACAAAATCCTATATGTGCGAATAAAAGGATATTCTAGCAGTGCGTTGTGATTTATTCCAGTGGTTTTTGGATGATTTTCTCTGGTGGAAATTTCATGCTTGCTTTTGGATTTACTGTAGTCTTCTTTATCGTTTGGTGTGTTGATCAGTGACTAAAACAGGATTTCCTTTATGCATTAACTTCCAAATCAGATTAATTAAACCTACAGTGTGAATGAAACATGCATCAAGGTCCACATTTCATCACATCTGCTTTATATCACAACTTGTCTTATTTGTAGTGCCTTATAAATTCAGGCAGAAATTTTAAGAGTAGAATAATAAAACCTTTCAATAATACATAATTTTAGGATAAATACTTTTTTAGAAGTTAAAATAACCATTTAAGAGGTTAAATTTATACTCTTGTAGTGCTGGTTACATTTAAATAACTATTTCCTTTTAATTTTCCTAACCAACACCACTAGAATGGTTGTCATAATATCTTGGTTTATGACCAGGTGGGAATAACGGGTCCTGACTAATAATAAAAGTGTATCAAAATCATGTAACAAACATTTTTGGAATTAGGAAAGCATTATGTGTCACTTGCACAGCAGCCATATGTTCTGGAGTATTCACTACTGTTGTATAGCAGTGACTACAGGATGTTATGGAGTATTCACTGTACTCATGCAGCATTTACTACATGGAGTTCTGGTTTAGTCACTGTCATCATGAAACAGTTACTTTATGATGATACAGAGTACTCACTATCCTCATGGAACAGTTACTAAGTGATGTTATGGAATACTCACTGTCCTCATGAAACAGTTACTTTATGAAGATACAGAGTACTCACTAACCTCATGGAACAGTTACTAAGTGATGTTAAGGATTACTCACTGTCCATATGAAACAGTTACTTTATGATGATACAGAGTACTCACTGTCCTCATAGAACAGTTACTACTTGATGTTATGCATTACTCACTATCCTCATGGAACAATTCCTAAGTGATGCTATGCATTACTCACCGTCCTCATGGAACAGTTACTATATGATATAACAGAGTACTCACTATCCTCATACAACAGTTGCTACCTGATGCTATAGAGTACTCACTGTCCTCATGGAACAGTTACTACATGATGTTATGGATTACTCACTGTCTTCATGGAACAGTTACTACATGATGGTATGGAGTACTTACTATCACCATATATCAGTGACTGAACAATATAAGGCAGTATGAAAAACTGACAACAGAGTACATATGGGGTATTCACTACCATCATCGAATACTGACTTGGAGTATTAACTACCATTACAGAACAACAACTATATGTGTATGCTGTAGGAAAGCATGCATAATGGCAAGTATGTCAAATGAGTAAATCTAACAGTAATCAAAGTATCTTGTGAGAAGCATCACATTTTAGTATTACTGTATAATCTACAGGTCAGAAATTAGTGCACAGCCATAGAATTGGTTATGTTATTTGATGGAGGGTTGCACAGCCCCAAACACTGGCAGTCTGCATGGCTTATACTTCAGACAGATGTGTCTTGTTTACATAGTTTGGCAAATGCTGGTATATATCTTTGCACTCAGATTGGCATTATTCACCAAAATACTATTGTTTTCTTCTGGCATAGACTCTGCAGCCTACAGAGTGGAATCACTTGCTCTGTACCATAAGCATCATAACAAAAACTCTACCCACAAAATACAACATAATCACGCATAATCACGCATCAGTTAAAGGAGTGCTACAAAAGTAAGAAGTAATGACGCAGAAAATAAAAACATAATACAGAAATCTGATCTCACTCTCTGTCCGTTGTTCTCTACGGAGTCTGACCCTTTCAACATTTGTATTGGAAAAATAAATTTGTTTTAAATTAGCACTATATTTGGCAAGGTATGAAACAATATTCTTCGAGTTCAATTAGAATCTTTCTATTTGCCTATGTAAACCATAATTTGTATACGAGTAAATTGTAGCTGAATAATGCCAATGCACATGCCCATCTATATTTTTGTTTACAATTTTTGCATTGTGTAGCATCCATCTAGGCAGAATTGGATGCTTAGATGGATGCTACAACATGTAAATAAGTTGTACTATATGCTTGTGGACTACACAGAAACTGGAACTTCACTTAACATAAACAAGAAAGCATTCAAAATGAAATATTATATTTATGTAATCAGTGGGATATTTCTTAACTTTTTTTTGTTTAAGGTGATAGTTTTTAAGATTATGATAATAGTCATTTTGAAACAGTGAAACAATACTATTCTAACAAGTAAAATTCAAGTGAACATATAGTTAGTCAATCATTTACTGAAAAGAATGTCTTTAGCATGATTTCAATGAATGACTAGCCATAAATATTTTTGCATGTGGTCAGTTCATGTTTTCAGGTAAACAAATGTCTAATTCACAGTAACAATAACATTATGCATAATTGTTGCAAAATCTGTTTTACTGTGTATGGCACATTTTATTATATTTTTTGTAATCGCTTATCCAAAATAATATGGACTTTCGTAAGTGTGGATGTGCTTATCGCTGTTTTCTAAGTTTGCAATTTAGTAGGATGAGGTTAGAGAAGCTAAAGTAAGACATTATTGAGTCACTACCTCATTACAACAGAATTTTCATTTGGACCCATGTCATTCTCTAACAGATTTTAAGCTTCTACAACATTTACATAATCATGCTGACATGTACAAAATAGTAATCTGCACAAAGACTTTCTGAATAAACACGTTGGTGGCTCACTTTAGCACCATAATTTATAATGATGTAATGCATTTCAAAGGGTGAATACCAAGACAAACTAAATTATATGATCTAAATAATTTCATAAAACTTTACATAAGATCTTTAGTTTTCTGGATATTATGATGTACTTTTCCTAATGCATTTAGTTTATCATCTGGGAGACATAAATAGCTTATGACACAAAACTACAATATTGTTCACAGACATGTATATAAGGAGGCTGTGTATACTGTGGTTCAGCAAGCCAGCATGGAGAAAGCTGCTGACGAGGACTTAAGTTTTCAGCTATGTGATGTCTCTTAGCTTAACTAATTAGATCTGTGAGTCCCACAAATATAGAACTCCAATGTCTTTCTCCTGCTGTCGAAAATGGACTAACATATAGTGGGATCCCATCAATAAACAAAGTATGACAATTTATGGCATGCAATCTACATACCAATAGAAAATATAGTTGACAGAAAGCAGGGATTTTTAAATTGCTAACTGATAATATGAATTTAAATTGTAACACAACCGCCATCACACAATAAAAATCAAATTCTATTTTACTACATTATGTTGTCCTCTGTGTTCAGTTTCCTTATTTAATGAGGTTATTCAAAAAAGGTAGTGCTTAACCATTAATATTTCAGCAGATACATTTTGCATCCACTTACAGTATTATAGAACTTTGCCTAGCTTTAACAAAAGGAACAAATGAACCAAGCAGCACAGTCAGTTCTTTTTCTACAAGTAATTCCAAACAAATACATGGTGATATTACTTAATGTCTGTCTGTTTGTATCTGTGTTTCACTCTGTGTGTTTGTAAATTTACACATGCCATAACTCTCAACCTCTTAAGATAAGAAATATGAAACAATGAGTAAAATAGTAAGAGGACAAAAGCCCCAAAATAGGGAAAGATTTTAAATATTGCTCTTACAAACTTAGAATTAAAGGATTTGTGTTCTTATACATCTTTTTGAAGGATATGAAGTCTGAAACTCAAATATCTGCCATTATTTGGTCATTATTTAATGACTTCATTCCTCTGTGATTTGCCATAAAATCACAGATTTTATGTCAAACAGACCAAATATTTGAGGCAAAAATCTGGACATTCTGCAAAAATCTGTACAGTTGAGAGGTATGCATATGAACATGGAACTCCATTAGGGAGAGTGTGAAATGTGATTACATAGTTTAATATTTCTGCTATTCAAACTGAATGTAGAGATATTGAAATGCTGAATGTGTACAAGAAGCTGTCTGTGAATATATACACATGCACACTTATATATATATATATATATATATATATATATATATATATATATACGTGTGTATGTATATATGTAGACATACGTATATGTATATATATATATATAAATAAATAGGGGAAGTTGGGGTCTAGTCACCTACATTGTCTGATGTTTCTGTTCTTTCTTAACCTAACATAGGTTTTGTGTGTGTGTGTGTGTGTGTGTGTGTGTGTGTGTGTGTGTGTGTGTGTGTGTGTGTGTGTGTGTGTTTGTGGTCTCATTATGTAGCTTCTCTATTCCACCATCCTTACGTGCCTGTTTCTACGTACAGTCATTAGTCCTGCTATGATAGTATCTTTAAAGCAGCCTGAAATTACTCCCCTGGCAGAAAATGTAGTTTTTAACAAAATATTATTATAATAATTATAGTATACACATGTACAGATAGCATCTGATTTAGCTTAACAGAACTGGTAGTGTGATGGCCATGCCCTGGCCCAGCAATCAAGGAGTCTCAATACTTACCATTAACACCAGTGAGGGGCGTCCATATAGGGAAAGGATAATAAATACACACACAGTAAAGTACAATTTCCCTTAAGAGCACACAGAGATCACAGTCAGTCTGAGGCTGGTTTCTCCCTTTCTCTCCAGGCCCCCAATAAGACTCCCCAGTAGCACAGCTATAGGGTCCAAATCTCAGCCTAGCTGACAAGCTAACCTCCAGTACCCTCTCTGTCCCACCAGTGCTTGTTGTCCCTGTCCAGGTAGCTGACACATCACACACACTTTGAGATAAGTATTTATACAACTTCACAGACACTACTGGGAAAGGCTGACACAGATTCTCCAGCTGAGACCCTTTACCCAGACTATACAGTAGTAATTACTGCCACTACCAGCTAATACTTATCAGCTACCCAAAGGCCCTAAAAAGGGTGTCCAATTATTACTGTGCAATATTATTATCCAATTGGCAAGTGTAACTAATCACTCTAAGGCTTATTAGAGTGGCTTTGTACAATAAACTCTATAAATATGCAATGCACTCTAGAACTTAACTTAACTTTACACAAACCAGCCACAGGTAAGAGGTTTTTAAAATATTTAATAATAAATAATTAAAAACACAAGACAATATACTATACCACAGTGCTATACAAGAGTTCAGAGATCACACAGAAACTTAAAATAATTCTGTAGTACAGTTCTGTCATAACAGAAAAACACTTAAGTCTAGTCTTTATAGTCCTAGCTATTTCTATAAGAAAACATACTTCTAAAGTAACTTAATTTCATAGACCAAGGCAGTGCTGAGGTTGGATATCAAAACAGAATGCTTACAGTCTCTCTCAGCAATAGTTTTTAAACTCACTAACAGCATCTCTGCTTGGCCCTTCAAGATTACATCATTTTGACACTTAGGTGTTCTCAGTATACACATTACATCATTTTGACACGTAGTCTGGAGTTCCCAGGCTAACAGGCTACATTATTTAACAATCTAGTAACTGCTCAGGAAACTACAACAATAAAAGTAATTTCACGTGTACACTCTAGTAATTATTCCTTACGTTAAAACAATAGAAAGAATGTGTTCAGCTTGCCTCTTCAACACAGCTATCTAGATCAAAGGGTATACAAGACATAATTTTAACTTCAAAAGAACAGATGTGAAATGCTTGGCTTAGTTTTCCTTACAGCAGATGGCAATGTTGCTACAGTCTTGAAGTTCACATTTTACAGTGTTTTCTTTCATTTAAAGCCTGTTTTTACATTTATATTTACAAATGATAGAATTATGTATCAAATTCTATTTGGCTAGGCTGGCAGCCTTCACCTATCTTCCCCAATCTTCACAGGTGGTATTAATCAAAACTGGAACATCCAGATACAGGGATGGCCTTGACCTGTTGTTGCATGCCTTACAATGCATCATGATGGTCTAATACTGCTGAATACTGCCTCTCTGTATTACTTACTTACAGCACAGTTTCATCTGTTGAGCTTAATTCTATACTGTCCCCATTCAATTGCTAACATGCCTTCTGCTGTTATACTCAATTTCCCACAAACACTGATTGTTTTACTATTCATTTCAACACACTTCTTTTTTCTATCTTAACATTTAATTACAGAAAGAGTATCTTTTTTGGTTCTGAAAGCATGTGTTGTTTAAAAGATATAATGTGCATAGGTCTGCACTTGCAAAACCATAGGTAATTAACATTCAGTGTGACATAACTGTGCAAACAACTTCATTTTCTATGTGTAACATCACAGTTAATCAATTTTTGAATGGGTACTTTAGATATTAAATTCTGTTTAAATCAATTAGAATATTGAAGAAAAATCTTGCAAATGGATATAATTTAGTCTATGGTATACATTTGGTTTGAGACATACCGTTGGGGCTGGCTTTCCTCCTGAGACAATGCAGACAAGGGTGAAGTTCTGGGCTTGATACCGGCTGAATGGTGCAGGTGTATCTGCTGCTATCACTGAGATGGATGTTGGGGGAGCTGCAATAAAAATAAATACATTTCAGATTTGGTCACTTGTTTGTTTTTTTTAAGAGTACTGTTTACCCTAAAGTGCTTGTTAAATTGCATACAATTTCAGATAGCATTTTAAAATTAAAGTCTTACATAGAATCCAGTCTTATACACTTCTGAAACAACTCAATCAATATGCAAAGAAACGTTTGTATGCAATTGAATAACCAAAGTTACTGTCAGCAGAAAGGTACTAACCTTCATGCAAATTTAAACCGTTGCCAAAATTATTGTGCTGTTATTATACGTCAGCATTCTCCAGGATACATGAGCAATATGTGCATGTCACAAATCAGTGTCAATTTCTTGCCTTTATTTTCTAGGTCATAAACTGCCCAGAGAGTGATAAAAGTGATTCTTAAAAGCCATTCTGCTAGCAATGAACACGTATTTATTTATTTGTGTTCATTTATTGGGAAAGTCCAATTGGATACAATGCCCATTTTTAGCAGAGGCGCAGATAGAAAAGCTGCAAGAAACAGTAGATATACAATATAAGAAAGTTTAAACAAGTTCTAAAATAATATGTCCAAAATCCTGAAATTCATTAAAACCAAATAGGACATATCAGTTAAAAAACATAGTAGCGACACTGATGCATGTTACAGAACATGACTGAAGCAATAAATTATCAGTATATATGTAATAACTTCACTGAGTGGTAGACTGTATCAAAATAGCAAAAGTAATACAATATGTATCTATACTCATGCTGATGTGTAAGCTATTAAAAGAACAGAAGTGCCCATGCGTTTCATGCAAGGAGTACAATAACCTCACTGCTGTAAAGAGCAAACTGGAAAAAAGTGGTTTAGTATGTAAAAGATGGAAATCACAAGGTTTATGAGAATATGACATACTATTAATAAATGTACTGCCCTACTTTTAGTTTGCACTATGTGATTGCATGTATAACAGGATGCAAACTAACATTTTTCACTACTATAAGGCCTATCAGGTAGATTCAGAATCTGATAGACTTCAGCAAGTTGGGCCCAGATTAAGGCCATAGTGTTACAGCAGACATCCAGCAGGTGAATGGCCTCTTTACTCCTTTCTTGCAATGAATTCCTTTGTTAACAGCATGCGCTGAAAGCATCTGGTTAGCCATGTCTCTGCATATCTGAAGGCCTACACACCGTCACCCTTCAGCCTCCTAACACAGTTTGAATTCTATACCACAAGGCTTGTTTGTACTTTGTAGAGCTTATCCCTACATAGCAACCCAGTTATAGGCAGCTCTGCCAAATAAGTAATTCCTGAGAATCAAATTGATTGTAATGCAAGTTACCATTTGAAAATGCAAATTTTTGTTTTTTTAGCAGGTACTGTAACATTCTATCTGCTTCAACACTCCACAGTACTCCATGGGCCAGTGGAGGGGTGGACGTTTAAATATTCATACTGCATTAGCTGGTACAGTCTACAGTGCATCTCTACCAATTAGCAGTAGCCTAACTACAGAAAATGGCTTCTTCATGAATCCTACCAACTGTTCAATACTATACTGCTGAGTTTTACTTGTAAAGTTGCAAGCAGCTGTTGTTTGCACACAGGCAGCACCGGACATTAAGTATACTTGCCACACAGAATTGTTTATTGCAGGTGAGTGGGTCAGGCAGAATAAAACCAGTAACTGTACCTTCTGGCCACTGTGATGTTCTGTGACTTTTTTAATATACTTGCCAACTTATTGACAGATTACTATTTTTAGCTCTGCTTATATTCACTTGACTTTACAGCAGGACCAAACTTAGTAGTGCATCCCCTCAAGTAAACCACCTGCTTCTCAGATTCACCAATTTTTTATTAAATGGCTTTTCCTTCCTGTCACATTATAAAATGATGGCATCAATTTACTGTTGGTGATACGTAACTATATTGCATGCCTATACATTCACATCCACTTCAGGATCACAACCTTGTTATGGTGGAAGTGTTGTCTTCCCCTTAGTGGTCCTCAGACTTATGTTGTGGAGGGCTTTGTGAAAATCTTCAAAGTATTCCTAGAACACTTTCTCTTATTGCCAGATAAATGGATGGTTCATTTAATGAATAAAAGCAATTTGGTATAAGGACCAACCTTGGAACCAGGCGTGGAGATGGTGCTCTTTGCGGAGTGTCTGCAAGCTATTTTTCAAAGAGTTGGGGTGGCTCAATGTAAAATAATAATGTAAAGCTGCTTTGTGGGTGTTAGAAATTGGGTGTAATATCAATCAAATAACAGGAAGTGCAAGAAAGGTTAGGATCAACTACGCCCTGGAACTGGATACTGACAATGAAACGGTAATGGAGAAGAGTCATGTAATGTATCTCACACTAGGGAAAGAAGAAAGAGCTTGTGCAGGAGGACTGAAGTACATTTTAATGTGTATTCCTTGTATTGGCCTTTTGAATGAGTTCCCAAGCTGGTGTGTGATACCCACAAGCCCCAAGCTACTGTTATGCAACTGGAGTTTGTGACAGTACATGACAGGGTCACCTCAATTTCACTGCAAGTTGCAGTTAGTAGGCTTTGCCTGTTGTTTGTGCATTTGCTCTTAAGTAATTCAGAGTATTCAGCAATCTTAAATATCTTAGATATGATGTTCAAAGGAGTACCATATACAAAGTCTCTAAATCTACTGAAAGATTTAAGTGCTGATATTAGGGATGATGGATAATACATGGAGGGCTTGGCTTTGGAAGCACAGTTGGCTTGATCTGTGCCAGAGTGATGATTTACTTTTAAACATTAATACTAGTAATAGATTGTTAGTCTGAAGACAGACTGGTTCCTAACTTGAAGCTAAAACACCCAGAGCCAAAGGTCATTGATGCATTTGCAACCCTCTGGTATGTACTGGACACTCATGTAAAAAAAATAATTTCTCCTTCCTATGCAGGTAAGCATTAGTTCATCCAAGTGTCCCATCATGCATCAGGTAAACCTACCCCTCCTAATCTACTCTGGACATGCTCCACAAGGGTTGGTGCAAATAAAGATCATTAGGGTTCCCCAAGACCATGCACCATCCTTGTACTGCTGGGAGGTAGTAAATGCCCACCCTTGTTTTTCTCCCCTCCATGCCTTCATGAATTACATCTGAGGGCTATTCCTCTCCATGTACCTGGGATGTTTTGAATTGTCAAATAATCTCCATTTAGTGATTTTTTTGACATGGTAAGAGTAGTGGCTAGAAAGGCTCAGGAAATACAAACTTTAATTGACAGCATCCTGGAAACACCTTACAGATGCCTTCATGTTTGATATCTTCAGCTTTTACCTGCAGAACAGTATCCCCTATATGTATTTATATATATATATATATATATATATATATATATATATATATATATATATATGTATATATCTAGGGAGAGAGAGAGAGAGAGAGAGGGAAGGAGAGATGGCATATATGTGGAGTCTGAATAGACCTCATTCAAGTTCTCAGTGGTTGAACTGGAAGTATGGAGTTGTCTCCCCAAAGATGAGGTTGTTTATGCTTGTGCTGGTTATGGTTGTAGTTCTAGGACCAACAAGTGGTAAAGGAAGCTGGCAAGTTAAAGAAATAAGTGTCCTTTATAGTGTTAGAAAAGGAGTATCCAGTTTGAATGATGAGTACTTCTAGTCCTAGTAATATTTGTTTTCTGAAATGAAATAATGTACTAGTCAACAATACTGCTTTTGCAGATAATGTGAAATGTAATCCCTGGCATATAGTCAATATTCTATACTGGATAATTACATCTTGTAAGGTTTCAATTTATAAGCTGAACTTGAACAAGTTAAGGCATTTCCCTCTAAAAGTGTTTTTTTTTCAATTTATTATGATGCATCCTTCAATGAAATAATTTTTTCTAAACACTAGCAGGAAAAAAAATTCTCAGGATAATCAAATGTACATAAAAGCAATTTATTTTAAACAAAATGCAAATGAACTTAGTTATGAATTTCAAAATGACGTCCGACTTTCAGTCTGCTGAAATCAGAGTGTCATCACTAAGACTGAAAGTATTCATATGAACCAGATTAAGTGTGTTAATTTCATCCTGATTATGACATCTATGACTTCTCAGTATTCATTTATGCTGATAATTTAAAATGGGAGCCATAAAAGTGTTTAGTTGTACAGTAATGAGTAAGTCAGTTATGCCATATTGTACCATCCCAAGGGAGATACTAAAACTTTGCAGCTCTTCGAAGCTGCAGCAACATTTATATAAAGCCAAGTGATATAGGTTAAAAGATTTCTGCCCCATTTTACCAATATTCTATCAATAGAATGTATAGATGCTACTAAGGAACGTGCCGTAGTGTACCTATTCTTGGTCAATAAAGCAGAGCAGCTACACTAATTCAGGAAGCATAACAAAGTTAGTAAGACTAGACAAACAGCAACTGTACAATGTAAAAATGCAGCATTAATTAAATATAAAGCAAACATTAATTAGCATAAGGGCCTAAAGATGGAGCAAAGTACAGTTGTGTGAGCTGAACTAACCGTAACAGTAAATGTTTTAATGATTGCTGCTCTAGTAGCCTTAGCAATATGGGTTATATCCTTCCAAGGGTATAACATCCAGGCAGCTTCCAAAGCTTCGGGGCACCTTCTACATGCTCAAACTGTCAAGCAGTTTGAACTGAGCTGACTAAAAGGCAAGTTTGGATGTAAAGCCCTTCAGAGCTTTCCAGACAGAAATGAGAGGGAGGGTAAGCCTTGAAAATGCAATGCTATGAATAACAAAGAATACATGTCGACACCTTGGCATTAAAAACACACCAAAAAGAAACAAATGGGATGAAGGGAGGGAATGTCTGCTGCAGCAGGGATCACCCAAACATCTACTGCTATGGTAAGTTCAACTTACACAAATGTACAACGTTCTTCATTTTGATGACTGCTTCATTAGCCTTAGATATATGGGTAGATTGGGTCTATATCATTTAATCAAAAGTGAATTGCTATTTGTCAAACTCAATTAGGCGAAAGCTCAATTAAGCAAATTATCATTTAAGTGAAATCTTTCTTTGGGGAAAAAAACTAGTTGCCCACCCACCAACCATAACAAACAAAAAATTTTAAACTCTGCAAAGTGGGTGATTTTATCCCCCATATCCCTTTCTGAAACTGCTCCCCATGCAAAATCTGAGGCAACTGTGGTGAATGACTGCTTTGGATCAGAGAGGGAAAAGCTGACACCTGGATTTAAGAATATATGCTGTCTCAACCAAAAGATTTCTCAACCAACAAATCTCAGAACTGGGATTTGAAAAGATAGAGGCTATTGATGCTGGAACCAAAGAGATATCAAATCTCACTGTATATTTAATTTGCAATTGTGTCTTCTTTACTATGATTGTATATGTAACTAAACTATGCAATGCGGAGCTTTTCTCCTCGGGCCTCCACTGAAAATGGGCTCCCTGAGCAGAGTTGACCTCCCCGGTCATCAAACTGGAAATAAATAAATTTCTCATGAGGAGTCTTGCCAGGGGTTTAATCAGAATCATAGATGCCATGAAACCCAAAATCCTGAGAAATTCCCTTGCAGTGACTGAAATCTGAGTGCAAGATCTTATATATAGATTTAATGAAGATCTGTTTTTTTTCCAGTGGAAGAAAAGCTCTTTGCACTGAGATGTCTAGTTGACATCTCAGGAACACAATCCTGTATGAGGGAATAAAGAAAGACTTTGATTGTTCTCTTGGAATCCCAGCTTATGCAAGTGATCTCTCATCCATAAGAGAGATTTATACTTTGAAAAATACTCTGCAAATATAAGCAAATTGTCGAAATATGGAAAAATGTGGATACTCCTTAGCTTGCAATGAGCTGTAACTGAAGCTGAACACTTTGTGAACACTCTTGGTGCAGTGAATAGTCCAAAGGATAAGGCAGAAAACTGATAATGGGGTCCAAACACAGAAAACTTCAAGAAACGACTGAAGTTTAGATGAATAAGGATGTGACAATACATCTACTGTTACCAGAAAACTTGAAAGAGGAAAAAGAGGTAATAGGGTGTGAAGTGACATACATTTTGAATTAACAGGTTCAGAAAATAAAAATTTGGAAGTAGTCACCTTTCTTTCTTTCTCACTAGGAGCATCCTTGTACAAAAACCCTTCCCCACCTGTGAAGGAGGAACTGGTTCTATCATATTACAACACTACGCCAGCTCTGCAAAGGTAAAATAAACAAAATTTCTTTGCAGAAAATATGCTTTCTGTTAGTTTACACTACTTTTAAACTGACAGAAAAAACAAGTGATCCATATAAATGTACATTACTGTCTGAAGACCGTCCATTAAAACACAACACTCCTAGCTTTAAAATAATTTTCCTGAAGAGGAAAGTAATAAAGCATTAACAAAATTAAGAAAATGGTAGTCATCTCCCCAAAGGGAACTTATCTCCTAGTAAAAGAAAGCACAAGCCAACCGCCAATCTTCAAAAACGTCAGAGGAGTGTATTCTTCAGTGCCAGTAAAACTCTGAATGGCCCGGACTTGTCTTTTAGTCAGCTCAGCTCAAGTTGCTTGACCGTTTTTGGCATGTGAAAGGTGCCCTAAAGCTTTGGAAGCTTGCTGGCTGTTACATACTTTGCAGGAGATAGCCCTTATAAATAAGGTCACTGCAACACTGATCAATATGATGAACATCAAAGTTAAGTAATCACATATAAAAATTACACATGTTTACTCAGCAGCTAAAGAAAATATAAGAATTCCTCCAGTCAGATCCATGATGCAGATGGTGAAGCACTGACCATGAACCCGAAGATGTGTGTTCAGGTAAGAGACTTAGCTACATGCTGCATTATCCAGCAGAACAGAAAGTGTGCTTCCTGCTGAATGTGCTAAATGACAGGTAATTGATTATTTGATCTGTATCTTGCATTTAAGCATTAAAGTCAGTCAGGAGTGTTCTACAGTCAATTATCAGCATGTATTAATACAATGAAGAGCAAAATAAGAATTTTAGCAATTATAATTACAATAGTGTTAATATAAATAGCAGTATAGATAAAAATAATTTGCAACTGAACAGTCAGACCTCTGTTCTGAATTGACAGTACTCTGTGAATAACTTTCTCTCTTGAAAATTCAAGTTTTATATCTTCCCTCTGTAGCTTGTATCATCAAACTTAACAAGATTTGTTATTATTATTGTCAGTGGCCTAATCTGCAGTGCCTCCTACCTGCGTGTTTTTATCCCTGTAAGGTTACTCAGGCACACAACAAAAATGTTTTTCGGAGAAACTCAGAGGTCTAATACTTTTTATCAGTATTTGGTCCAAAGGTCACTCACTGCATACAGCTTAGCTATACTTTTGCACTAAAGCGTCATACAAAAATGTAGGACTATTTGAAAATGGACACATTTCCAAGCCTATACAAAGAGAGAACTGTACTTATGTAAGCTGTATTCTATCAATGCAAAGAGAGAACTTTATTGATGTACAATCTGTTCTAACAAATGTCTGGCAATTAGGCAATTATCCCATTGAAGAATGAGGGGTTTGGCTGAGACAGACAGTACGTGGGAAGTGCTGGCACTGTGCAGCAGAGGCTACACAGGGGGTAGCACCTGCAAACTAAACAAACTGTCATCACTATATGCCAGGTGAAAGCCCAGCTTAGATTTAAGAAACCAGGACATGACAGATGGTAGACTGTGTTTGTGTGTGTGTGTGTGTGTGTGTGGGGGGGGGGGGTCATCAAAACAGATGTAAAAAATATAAAAGGTGTCTATGTTCAATAATTTCATGGCTACCAAGAATCAGTATAAATTCAGCAACTGCTATAATGGACACAAAAATCTGCATTTGTAATAATAACAATAATAATAATAATAAAAATAATATCAAAATCTTGTCATTATTCACTCAATATAAAATACCTCTTAAATGCAGAAAGAGTAAGTGTACTACATGAAGAGAGACCACAGAAAGAGTAAAAAAGTAAATGTACTACATGTGGAGAGACCACAGAAAGAGTAATAGAGTAAGTGTACTACATGTACAGAGACATATAGGTTAAGTAGTATGAAGTAATGGGTGAGGCAAGGGAAGTGAAATGAGGTTAAATAAAGTATGCAGTGGTACTAGATGTTGGATGAAAATTCCTTGTTATGGCAGACAATAAAGTTTAATAGCATGAAAAGTAGAAATAAAAAAATGGGAAGAGGTTGGCATGATAAGAAAAATGAAGGCAGGTCTACTTCAGTTCTTAAACAAAATATACAAAAAGCTAGCAAGATGGAAGAATTACAAGAATCTTTAACACAACTCAACTAAACACAAATAAACAAATAGCAATAAAAAAGGTGAGCGTTTTCACACCAAACAGTGGGTACTTCATCAGATCTAACAAAAGTTAAAAAAACACAGTTTAAGCACAATGAGATCAATTAATTCATCGGTTCAACCCCCATGATTTCAAAACTGGTTGTAAAGGGACATACTCGTTTAAACCTTTAACTTTGTGAGCTTTCAAAATAACAATCCATTTAATCTCTTGACAATCTGTACGTGTCTTAATATCACCACCCCTGGAGTTGTTAGGACAGATCTCAACCACCATAAACTTAAATGTATGCATGATTCCTTCACTGGCAACAGGCTTACTCAAGGCAGTCTTCTTATCTCCTTTGCTAATGCAGTGCAAATGTTTCTTAATGCAATCCCTTAAACATTGGTTTGTCTTCCCCTCTTAGTAGTTGGCTCCCAATGTAGTAGCTGTTTTTTTGTATATTTTGTTTGAGCTCGTTTGTTTCTAGAGACCAGTTTTTGCTTCACTTTGTATGCTTTCTCGTACACTACTTCAATTCTTGTTTATACCGTAAAATTGCATTAATTTGGTATCCATTTATAGTTCATAACTACAAACACTGCTGTTAATGAATAGAGCATTACAAATGCATAGCACCACCACACTTACTTTCATCCCCCATTATGACAGGAATTACAATGGCGTTTTTTTCCTAAATAATATGCGCACGCAAACAGAATGACAACTTACTTATTTATTGTTTGGCTCATGGCCTGGAGGACATTGTAAGACTCACTTTTCAAATGCAAGACAAACAGCACTGCAATAAGAAACAGTTAAATAATTCATTTCAACAGAGAGCCATAAAAAGGAATATATCCTTAGAATATACCAGAACAGTGTTTTAGTAGTTAACAAATACTGGACTGTCTGTGGAGCACCTCAAGTAATAGATGGAATATTTGGAATTCAACTGTCTTGGGAATTATGGGAAATCAATGGAGCAATGAAATGTCTTGAAGTATGCCGGGCCCTTGAGGATAATGGATTAGCAGTTGTGGAAGTCAGTGCTCTGTTCACTGACGCAGGAGCAAGAGAAAAACTATTAAGCATTTTATCCCAGACTTTAAAAAGGTACTGAATAAATCAATTCATTTTCTGTTTTTCTGTCCTGTTCTTGGGAATATCAATGTTCTCCAACAGTTCAAGCATTGCAGCATAAAATGAGAACATTTTTAGTTAGCTTACATATTTTTTTCAGGATTCTTATTTTATAGGATCATACATAGCTGATGGCCAAAAGCACAATATAAAGCAGTTCCATAGCATGCAATTACTAAGGCGTACATCAGTGAGCATGCTCATTAGACATACAAGTTGGAGAAAAAGGTCCAACAAGACTTTATAAATCTGGTTTATGTTGCACTAGCTATGGCACCTTGCCAGCCTCATTTATCCAATGTGTTATAGGCATAATAGTACAATTCTAGAAGACACAGTAGTTAGAATTTGTAATTATGGTTGCGGGTAATGTAGAATGGTTTGGAGACACTGAGGTTAAAGGATGACATAAAAAAGAAATGGGACAAGTTCCAAATATAAGCAGAAGAAGGTTTGAACACTTTGACGTGTAACTTTCATCTTAACATCTTCATGCCTGCTGACTCTCTGAAAAACCTCCACATGCCTCCACATCTCCACAGTATGGTCATCACCAAGGCAGCCATCAGGGTGTTTTCTTTTAAGCCCTGACAATTATTCTTATGTATGCTTAGTAACATCCAAAGGATGAAAATACAATTGGTGCTTGCAAAGGACTGTCTATCAGTACTGTGAGAGATATCATCCCTTGTGTAGCCCCACCCCATTCCAAGTAGATGTTACTTCTTCAGTCTCTGCTCTCCACCAGAGAATACAGCAGGAATGTGCTCTATTAAGGCATGTGCTGTAGCCCTCCCATCTAGTAAAAGTGAGAAAGCAATTGCATGTCATTATTCTGTGAGCCCAGCTGACTCTTCAAGCATCCAAGTCACTAAACAGTTCTGCACCATATAAGTCATAGTCAGGACTTCAGCACTGCATTCAATGAAACTTGCTGAGTTTGAAGAATAAAAATGTAAAACTGTTAAATACTTTTAACTGAGAGTTTTGGAAACAACTTTTAGGAAGTGCTGGTGAAGGAATAGTGTTTAAAATGGATCAAGATTACATGTCAGGTAGCAGCTTTATATAATATGGCCACCATATTGTCAGATGCTTAACTTGGACTACAATCAAAGGACAGTTCTTCAGAGTAAGAAGGAGAGAGAGAGAGAGAGAGAGAGAGAGACAGAGAAAAGACAAAGAAAGAAAGTAAGAAAGGAAGGATACATTCATGCCCATACTGTTACAGATATATTGTCCATTTTACATATTAAAAAAATAATTTGAACCAACATCTAAACTGACCCTAAAAGATAATTAGTTCCTATAATGCTTGCCTTTCCTTCAATATTTTTTGGGGAACAGTCACTGAACACGTGTACTCAAAAAGATAAATACATGTAAAATTGCATTTGCAGACCAACAGTAAGAATGACACCACTCTGGTTGCTTTTTATTGTACTGTTTGACGTCATAGCTCCATAATCTCTCCCTCTGTGATATATTTATACAGCCTAGATTTTACATTAAGATGACGTTTTATTTGTCTGTTTATATACTTTTTGATTCTTTATTAAGCAGGTAAGTGTACTTGTATTTCCCAGGTCCTATTAAGCCAAAATCAAAGTCACAAAGGAATGGATAGGTGCAACACATATATGGACAATTTATTGTAAACAATCAGCAACAACATTTAATGTATATGTAGACAAATTAGTGTGGCCCATCAAATACTGTGTCCTTAATAGGTGGAAAGGAACTGGAATACCTGGAAAAAATATGCAAAGATGGATGGAAAAAAATCTAAACCTCTACAATGTGTTCAGAAGTTGGTACTGAATCCCTGCCCCTGAAGCTGCAATATTCTACAAATCACCAACCATGCTACCAAGACACAAACTTTCACAAAGATTTACAAAATATTACAGTGCTGAACTATTATTTATTTTATTTATTTTTTATTTGATATTTGTTTCCAAGGAAAGTATGATAGGGCCAGGAAGTGTCCATTTTCAATGGAGGCCCAGAGAAAAAAGTTCTACAATCACAATCTTTCAAAAATCAAATACAGATATTTTAAATCACAAAATATCATGTTAAACTACAAAACGAATGAAAAATTTTGTAATGAGAAAAACATATTTCATAGCAGAGTGCAATGAAAAACAATAACATGAGATGGAGAAATATGTGAGGAAAAACTCAGTAGTCATATTACTTGCTACATCGAACACTGTGTTCTTAAAAGGTGGAAAGACACAGAAATACTAATTTGCTAATTTCCTGTTTGTAATTCATTTGGCATTCATTAGCATGTGATAAATGATACATGAGACCATTCTAATAATATATTTAAAGAGATATTAGTGATTACATGATTAAAGACAGTGAGGTGAAATTGAGTGATGTCTTAGCATGAGAGAGGTGTTGATATTATGGTTAGGGAAGGAAAAAGGGATGGAGAGAAGAAGATTATAAGAAAAGAGCAGGGCAGGGTGTCTGCAGGTAACTTAGGTGAGCACGGAGGGAAGAGGTAGATGAATGGTCTGCAGAGATGAATTAAATAAGGTCAGGTAGTGGGAGAAATACAATAATGGAGTGGAGTAGGAGGCTGGAGAAGGTTGTGGAGTGAGATTTAGGTTGATGGGGGTGAGTGAAGTATAGTGAGTAAGTTCAGCCAGGATTGGCACAAGTCCAAGATTTTGTAAAGTATTGTTTTAAGGAGCAATTAAAGGTGAGTTGATCAGTAAAAGTTCTGTTGGTTAGAGGTGGGGAGTCCATTTTTTGCTACTGAGTACTAGCATAGGCTTTGTCTATGGGGATTTATTTGGTTTATTTACGGTGAGAAGCTGTTTGTCTTCTGATCTAAGAGTTCTTTTATGGAAATATATGATGATTAAAGGGGGGAAGTGATGGGCAAGCTAATGGTTTGTGTATGATTTTAAGTATTTTTACAAGTTGAATATAGGAAAGGTAGAATGGGAGTTCCAGCCAGCAAAGGGTATGCAGAGTTTTACAATGATGTGTAAAGGGCGATGAATTACTAGTAAACTTGGCAATTTTGTTGTAGCTGCTTTCACACTTTTTTCCCCTTGTATTTAGGGTTAAAAATTTGTTAAGATTGAGTAGGGAGAGCAGAAGGTAGGTTTTGGCTAGTGTACTTTTTCTGGGTGTGCTCAGAAAATGTTTGTTTCTATATAGCATGCCTAGTTTTTGATGACTTTTCTAAATATTGCTTTGGATGTGGACAGATTAGTGTAGCGCATCAAACACTGTGTTCTTAATAGGTGGAAAGACACAGAAATACTCTTTTGCTAATTTCCTGTTTGCAATTCATTTGACAATTTCACCCTCACTCTTCGTTTATCACGATTACTTTGGACTGTGTTTTACTATATTTTTCTATATTCATCCCATAACTGGAGAATGAAACATGTCTAGTTACAACCATGGCGTATCTAAACTCCTTCTTGACCTAAAACTTGCACTAAGTCATCTTCTTAACAAAATATGACAGACATTTTATATAAAAAAGACACTTGGCAGATAATGTGGGCTTTACGTTTGCTTTCCATAACCATTGTTTAAAGGATATCTTGGGCTGTTTTTTCCCTGAAATATGTACAGGAGATAAAATTCAAAATGACATGAAATTACAAAATCATCAAATGGCTATCCCCTCCCACTAGAATTATACACTCTAGCTGATGGAATATGAATGTTTTTGGCTCACTTATCAGAGCTTGCTTTGGTGCCTGACACAATGGCACAGTTTCTGCCCACTGTTCCACAAAGTAATGGACTATGGTAAAATGATCAGTCCTTCACTGCCCTGTTTTATTGGGATAAACTCTGAAAAGAGTACAATCAGCAGTGGAAGCATACCACTCAACCTCTTACATCAAACAAAGCCATAAATTATGGGGGGACAAAGGCCCAACATTAGGGACACTTTTTAAAAATTGCTCTTACAAACTTAGAAAATTGATAGAATACCATGTTTTTCATCAGAATGAATTTTCTGAAGGATATGAAGTCTGGAACTTAAACATCTGTCATTATTTTCTGGTTTCAGCCCTCAATAATTTTCAAATTATCTGCCAGAAAACCACAATTTTATGAGAAAAAGAACAAATATATGAGGCAAAAATCTGGACATTCTGTAAAAATCTGCACAGTTGAGAGGTATGTGTGGAAGGCAGACTCAACTGCAGCACCCATGGTCAAAGGCTTGTAGTCTTGTGTTAATATCTGTTTTCTTAGAATCAGATACTGTTTGCATAAATGAGAGTATTGCACTCGAGTTTAAAAATAAGAAAGGTTTATTAAAAGCTTAGCACTTTCTTCTATCAATTCAGAGGACTTCTATTTTCTTAACAAATAAATAACACATTCCATCTGCCTCTACTGAAATAAATATATATAACCATCATCCGCACCACATCCATTTTCTGTTTGGCATCAGGAAATTAAGACAAATACTATCTAAAATAAATAAAATATAGTATCTAAAGGGCTGTGAAAGAAAAACACAAAGGCACAGCTTCTCATGAGATATAGGTAAGCATTACTGATACTATGAAAGTACGCACATAGACACAGTCTCATAGCTCTTTGCTGTTAAAAAGACAGTGCACTCAACAATAGTTACTCAACTCAATATCTATAATATGTACCAGGTCTACATAATGCAATTCTGTTATAAAATTATAAACAAAAGTATTTGATTTTGTCTGAGAGTTAAATCCAGGACCGGTGACATTCTGGGATTTTTGTCACTGCCTCTGTACTAACAAGAAAGCTCTCTAGTAACCTATGAAAGAGAAGGCAGCCATCTTTTAGACAGGTATGTCTAACAAACGATGCAGAATTCAAAGCTATGGGTTAAAGTTGGAGGCTTAGAGCTCGTTCTTAACTACCATAAGAATTAATGTTTCTAAGTTCTTTGTTCACTTTATTTTACCATTCTTAAACTATCCCAATTTCAGTTAACTATTTACATTTGAAATATTTTGCAAATTACTTCCAGCCTTCTAATTTTAAGATTTTACTGCTTGATATGTTTCACTGTAATAGGACTGAACAATATTTAAATTTCTTTTTAAGCAATCAAGCAATTAATTTGACTCTGTAGTAACACTTACAACAATTCAGTTGTGTCATTGATGAAGTCAATTTCTGTATCATTTTCTAATCAATGTATTATATCTCTCCATCCCTCTAATTTAGCCAACTCAATACATACTAATTAAATTGTCACACACTTAACACTGAATCAAGATGAACGTCTGTATTCACTTCTTTTGTATCTTTTACTGTCCATTTAATGAATATCCATGAAAAGCCATTGTAAAATCATTTATTTTAATTTAGCTTGTCCATTTTGTCTTTTTTTCCTGGCAGAAAGTAATTTCACATATGGGGATAGTCTGAAATTCTTTACATTTCACTGACTGTACTGTTATGTCACATAGCTTTTATATTTTTGAATTGTAAACTTGAAAACCTAGTACAAAGAGTTAGTTGCTATGGTGAAAAAATATTAGCATATGCATTATTGCTGTGCTGGTTCCAGGTTTATCTTCTCTTCTATGTTCTCGGTTTATGTATAAAGACAGTCTCTAGGATTCCAACACATGACTTCTGTAACTCCAGAAAGTCGTCCCCAGAGATGCTTGGAAGTGCCATGCCATCATCTGTTTACTAGTAGGAATTTCACAGCCCATGCATGAACTTATTAGTAAATCTGCCCATGGAAATGACAGTAATGGCAGGGAGATAGCTGCTGTCATGATTGCAGCTAGGGATTTCTCGAGCACTAGCAGTGAGCATGCAGCTTCCACACACATATGCAGTGCACAAGTGCAACGTAACAACTCTACAAGAATGTCACAAAACCACATTTAGTGGCTTCCAAAAATGTTCCTATGCAATTTTATGTACTAACCTGTGAAGGAAATGGGAGATTAAAAAGGTGCAATAAGGGACCAGAGCAAGCAGATGAATATACTCTCATATAAAATAAAAGGAAGAGTGGAAGTGGTAATGTGGAGGAGAGTATAAATTTTGTGGGACAGGTGCCCACGTTTTATTTTAATGGAAGATGGAGAAGGATAAGGGGGAAACTTGAATGGAAAGAAAGGATAAGTACAGAAACAGTAACAAACATATCTAAAACTCTGGCAAAGACAAAGAGGGGAGGTATTGACAGAAGCTGGGGTTTGCAATGGATTTATTGATAAGAAAGAAAGGCCATGTGGGGATGGGAGTGTTGGATAACAAATAGAGGAGATAGGTAACAGACAAGGAAGGAGAACACCATTATGATAGATAGGGTTAGTACTTAGATCCTGGCCAGGCTGCCTGGGCTAGACCCAGGAAGTGATCAGTTATCACTGTGAAGGCAGTGCCATATAGTGATGCAACTCTTTTAGCCACAGAAGGACTCTCTCTCTCTCTCCAAGTGACCAATGTGGGCTTTAAGCCCCAAATCCACAAACACCCCCATTACCTCTTCCAGCTCTTGCCAAGAGAAAACTGCAACCCCCCACCCCCCAGCATCATCATCGGAGGGAATCCCAGGTTGAAACCCCTATTAAATGATGAACATGAAAGTGTACAGTGGTAACGTGCTGGGGGGATTGAAGTTACTCTGGCAGGGTATTAATAGGCTATACAGTGTGTGTGTGTGATGCTGTGCCCCTTTAGGCAAGCTGTATGGTTCAAAGCTAAAGACTTGCAATATGACAAGGTCAGTGTCAGGGCAGTGTCAGCATTTACACAGCCCAAAAAGCATATGATGGCAGTGAGTGTACCAAAGGTAGACAAACAACTGTTACCAACATCGGCAGCTATTGGCAGGTAAAATTGTTTGCAATGCACTAGGGGACAGAATGAGGTTAATGTAGTGGTATAACAGGTGAAGGTGGCACTGGTATGGGCATATGGTGGGGTGATGTACAGTCAACATGCTGTGATGCATTTCCCCCCATTGTGAATCCTTCTAACCTGTGGCACTGTCCAGAGTGTGTTACTGTGCCAGCATCCCTGCATGTCAGATACTGTATGGCACTTGGTATGCTGTCTAGGAAGACCAAGCTGGGCATTAACCTCAAATAAGGAATCTGAGCAGCATATATTTATACATACATATATATATATATATATATATATATATATATATATATATATATATATATATACATATATATAGGTTGTGCCAGACTGTACATAAAACTATAACAGAGGTATGTCATGGGTACCAATACATGGTATAGCCATGTGAATTTCAGTGCTGTTCTGATATACCTATCTAATCAACAATATCATACTAATATACCCTCCCCCCAACATCTGGAAACATGCTTCTTTCTCCACCATTACAGGAGTCCATTTTCTATAGTCTGCTTCTGAGGTAAAAACAAGTACAACAAATGTAAAACACATCAATTAAATGCCCTACAAGGGTCCATATAACTAAATGGGAAATAGCAGGGTAATGACCATCCCTGCATAATCTTAGGTGAACTCTCTCCATGGCCAATTATTCCTATTGGCTGAGAAGGACAAGATGCTGCCGCCCTCCACATATCACAGCAGAGACACAGGTACTGCTGAGAAGACAGCTGATGCCAGTAACAACAGTCCTCATCCTTGCAAGACTGTGCCAGATATTCACTTTATACAGAAAACCCTTGTAAGAGTCCCCAGGTAGATATCCTGGTGGTTTTCTGTGCATAAAGTACAGAATGTTATTTATTTATTTATTTTTTGATGCACCAACAATAGACCTGTCACACTCACTACCATCAGAAGTTATGGCTATAAAGTATGACACAGTCTGGAGAAAAATGATAGAAAGCCAAAATATCTACAACACAGAATATTAAAAGCATTTTTAATACAGCGGATCAAGCCCCTTTGCACTCCCAAAACCCCCTGGTAATTATATATACCAACTCCAAGGTCACACAATAGCAGAGAAGGGGCAAATTCCCATGTTAGATATTTTGCATTTTAGATATTTTAGCTATCAGTCTTTTGAACTTTCGGTCTTATGGCATAGATCCATATATATATATATATATATATATATATATATATATATATATATATATATATATATATATATATACACACACACACACACACACACACACACACACACACACACACACACACACACACACACACACACACACACACACATATATCTTGCTATTCTATATCTGTGCACTCATTTTTTCCTCACATCCTTTCAAAATTTAATATTGCTGGAGTGCAAATATAATAAATGTAAATAAATTAAAAAGAGAGCTTTCAGTAATCTTCAAGCTGCAGGCAAGCCCTGAAGGCTGGTTGTAACTGGGGCACAGTGGCTGTCCATTGCTAGTGGGCTATCAGTTGCACAATAACAGGAAACTATGTTGGCATAGATTCACAGTGAAAACATGAAAACATGACCAGAACTGCCTCCTGTCCAGGCACATAATGAAGACATCGCATTAAGAAGGATTTTGCTCATCTGTTATTTTCTTCATACATACCTTTCTGGCATTCCAGGATGGCAGCTTTTTTTAAAGAGTGCCAGTGATTATGTAATCGGTTTGTGAAAAGCCATTGAAATAAAGAAAAAATATTCCATTTGTATATTAATTCATTATCCCAGCATCTGCTTAATCCAAATAAAATAATGTCGAGGACTGAATTCCAGACAAAAAGACTAATCCTGGTTAGGATAAAACACACACACACACACACACACACACACACACACACACACACACACACACACACACACACACACACATACACACAGTCTCATATAGCATGCATGCTTATAGGCATGTTACATGAAGAAAGTGAAACAGCCAGTGGGAAAAAAAAACAATAAAATTAATACACAGAAAGCACTTCAGCTGAGAATTGTGTTGCATCAGTGCCAAAAATGTTGTGTGTGTGTGTGTTTATTTATAATGCATTGTACATCGGGAGCACCCAGCATTCAAGTGTCATCATTTCTCATTTAGTAACAATAGATGCACTTTTAATGGGACACGTCATATGTGAGATAAAAAATACACCAAGTTCTGTCACTGTGCCCCTACACTGCAACTCAATACATCTTAAAGCATGAAATACCATCTCCTTTTTCTATCAGATACACATATATATGTATATATATATATATATATATATATATATATATATATATATATATATATATATTTATCTCCAGATAAAATGATCTCAGACTTCAGTTGAGTAACTGAGCATTGTTTCATGGTGATTTTCTTCCATCCTTTTCATGGGCTCCAATTGGTGAAGACTCTATTGTAATAAGTGTGAGGGAAGCAACTGAATTAAGCTGGGAACAGCCAGGTCCTGAGAATTCATAGGGTTCTAGATTCTTTGAGCTGTATCTGGGAGTTATCTTTTATACAACCTTTTGATTCAATTGTAGCCTGGACAAAAATCAATTGCATGGAAATTTGCCAAAAAAAAAAGTTGTGCCTAAATCTTAATGTTCAAAGCTAACAAAATACTAGTTCCCACTAAAATGGGATGACAAATACTTTCAAATAGGTATATAATTCCTATATGGGAAAAGTGTCTGACTTCTGATAATTACCTTCTGTGTATACCTCTGATGTTAAGATTGGGATGAAACTAAAAGCACAAATAGTCACAGGCATACATTATACAGCTGAGGATGAAGACCAGAGCAACTGGTTAAAACCCACACAGAGAAAGTGAGCCCATGCAGACTCCATGCAGATGAAATCTCAGCCAAAAACTGAACTACAGAGCCAAGCCTTGTGAGATGGCAATGCTACGCTGATGCATAAATGTGTCAGTGATCAGTTGCTGTCATATACACCCTACCTAGACCAGCACAGAAAGTCACTTATTATGTACAATGTTGATGGTTGTGATGGAAAGTGAAAATAAATATGGACAATGTGTTACTTTCAGATACATTGCAATCCCCCTCCTCCCTCCCACATATAATTATTTTCTTCGCAGACAAACCCCAGTTCCACGAATTGTAGCAGCTTTACTGCTTGTGCTCATGTCAGTCAATTGCATTCATTAGCAACCCCCATAACCCACAATTAAAGACAAAATTACTAACTGTGTACACCTCAGATATGAGCTTGTAATAAAATTAAAATAATAAATACTTTAGTTTAACCAGTCTACACACACACACACACACACACACACACAAATGTACACATGATCAACAATTACATCTGCTTGTATGACTGTGACTATACTTCTCAGAGGTTTGTGATCAAATGAATGAATAAATGCATAAATAACTACTACATGGGAATATACCTTCTCAACTCACTGTTGCCAGAATACACTGTTGAAGTCATTACAAATCCCTCCCTTTTCAACATCATAGCTCAAGAATCAAGGAAGAAACTAAAAATGACAGTAGATGAATGACCAAAATCAGGGATGTATACTGCCTTTATATACTTAGAAAATTGATAGGATAACAGACTTTGAATTAGCATGTTTATGGAAGGCTACTAAGTATGAAACCCAAATGTCTATCATTATCTGGGACTCTCTAATCCTTAACTGGTTTTCCAATAAAAACACAGACATTATGAAGATCAAATTAAAATATAACATGAAATCAGTGATATTATGCATAATCAGGGACAGTTAAGAGCATCTATGCCCCCCACACCCCCACATATACATACATTTTACACACACACACACACACACACACACACACACACACACACACACACACACACACACACACACACACACACACACACAGAACTCCCCACCTGACCGTCATACCTCTCAGTCTATGAGCATTAAAAATAATAGTAATAACCTTTAAAAATCCATAGCAGAGTCTGGAAGAGAAGCACTTTCTTATTTTTTTTTTTTTATAATAGAAGATCTTCTTAATACTAGATCCTGTGTAATAAATGATAAAGAATCTTTACATAGCCTTAGCTTATTTTTTTAATAAGGTATGTCCCTGTAACCAAACAGCAAGTCTAGCATGAGCAATTCTAAATCTGAGGGCCAAAATAAATGTATACATAAATAAATGTCAAACAGGAATGTATCTTCTCTGCTAGATCCTGTGGAGTAAAAACAGCAAGTCTAGCAGGAGCAATTCTAAATCTGAGGACCAAAATAAAGTGCTATGCCTAAATCATAGCAGTTGAGAATATGGTGATCATCAGTCACAGCTGTCCAAATGTATGTGGCTGCACACATCGAGTTTTATTGTGATCAAAACGAATGAATATATATACGTAAATGTCAAACAGAAATGTATCTTCTCAGCTCACTGCTATCAGAATACATTATGTAACCAGTTTGACCCTTCCCACTAATTTCTGTACCTCTTCGTTCTAGAATCAAGGAAGCAAACAAGAAGCAAAAATAACAGGAAACAAATGGCCAACATTAGGATCTTCATATACTTAACACATTTCCAAAATAATAGGCTTTGCATCGTCATGCTTTTTTCCTGAAGGCTACAGATTCTGAAGCTTAATTATCTGTCACTATTTAGTGACTGCAATTCCCAATGATCTGTTAGGGGAAACATACATGTTACAAGGAAAAGGCCAAAATATGAGGCAAAACCAGAAACCAGGAACATTTAAAAGCATCTGTGCCCCACACACACATGTATCTATTAAGAAAGCACACACACACACACACACACACACACACACACACACACACATACACACACACACACAGAAATACACATGACTCAGCCACTTATATGACTGTGGCGTCACATCCCAGAGATTTGACAGTAATCAAATAAATAAATAAATAAATACATACATACATACATACATACATACATACATACATACATACATTACCATCCCCATAGGGATGTATGTTCTCAACTGACTTCCCTGAAAACACATTGTTCGGTCTATAGTAACCTCAATCTGCCTCTATTTGCCTCTCAACCTCTTAACAAAAGAATGAAGTCGAAAGTTAAAAAAGAGCATCAAAGTATCAAAATTAGGCCCATATATTGCCCTTATATAATTATAAAAACACGTGCCAGAAAAAAAAAAAAAAACAAGCTTTGCAAGGAACAGAACAAAATATTAGCCAAAATCAGCAGCATTCTTTGAAAACAGAGATAATTCAGAGCATCTATGTCCCCCACATCCATCCATCTATAAACACACGCAAACATACACACATACGCGCGCACACACACACACACACACACACACACACACACACACACACACATGCACACACACATGCCCACATGCACACACATACATACACACACACACTCAATCAAATAAAATACTTAAACTTCAACATAGTAAGTAACTTGCATTTGACAGATTAAAAGTAAAAAAAGAAAAAAAACATTTGCTCTCACACCAGTATTTTTGAAAAAATTTGTTATTTTTTTACTTTCATTCTCAGGCTGCCTCGGTCTGAGCTAGCCACCAAAGGCAGCCTGAAGTAGTAGAAATGTCGACTATCTGGTTCATGCAGCAGTCCACTAAGCCAATTTTTGTGACATTTCTGCCCTCTGCGGAAGAAGTGTAATAAGGCATGACTGCCTTATTTACAGCCTTTAGTAGATGTGGTGGCTGGATATTTTAAAAACAGCATGTGAAGCAGAGAAAGCCAATTTCTTTTTATCTCCAGGACACTTCAGAATGGCACAGTATTCTGATAATGGTAATAATAAAATTAAATGCTTATAAAAGATAAAGAAAAATGTAAATAAAAAATGTAGTGTGACACCCGTGCACTGGCCCAGGAATCAAGGAGCCTCAATCCTCACCACTAGCACCAGTGAGGGGCATCCACATTGGGAGGATAACAAGTACACACACAGTAAAGTACAATTTCTCTTAAGAGCATACAGAGATCAGTCAGTCTGGGGCTGGTCTCTCCAGTTCCCCAATAAGACTCCCCACTGGCACAGCTATAGGGTTCAGATCTCAGCCGAGTGGTCAAGCCAAAACCTCCAGCACCCTCTCTGTCCAGCTAGTACTTCGTGTACCTGCCCAAGTAGCTGACACACATACACTTTGAGATTTGAGTTATATACAAACACACAGACACTCCTGGGGAAGGCTGGCACAGGTTCTCCAGCTATGCCCCCTTCTGTCCAGACTATACAGTAGTACCGACTGCCACCAACCACTACTATCAGCTACTTTAAAGGCCCTTACCAAAGGGTGTCCATTTCTACTGTGGAATGTTATTATTATCCAATTGGTAAGAGTAGCTGAGACTTAAAGTGTATTTAGGAGTGGCCTATACAGTATCACCAAATACATGCATTTTCACATGTAGTTTCTTCATTTATCTTTTTTTTTTGGGGGGGGGGGGCAAGAGCTGCAGCCCAGCAGCAAGTGGCTAAGCTACAAGCTGCCTTTAGACACATCACTTAATGACATTGTAACTTAAACCCCATGTGGACAATTGCTCTATCCTCATTAACAAATGGAAACAAGCAAACAATTAAATACATAAACTTAAGACCAGCATGCTGAATACCTGATTCCCAGCAACTGACAATGGTCAGACTAATGAGACTGCATTTCATGTGGTGAATATTAACTTGTGTTCTTCCAAACATTTTGTATTTTGGCTGTTATTGGTTTACATCTTGCCTCAATTAAGGAAAGTAATGTTAACTCCGGCGGCAGAATTGCTGCAAACCAGGAGCAGGAATTTGGCGCGAACAGAACTGATATGCCTTTTTACGTGAACCACCATTCTCCGGTGTTTCGGAGCAGCAGCCTAGTACTTCACACAGAAAAGATTTTCCATCTCAGCAACAAATGGGTTTTCCTTCAACAGAGAACATGCAGAAATCTTTTAATTTTGATGTCTGGTCCAACAAACAATATGCTTTCTCAACAGGTACTGTGCACAATAATATTTCAATTGGTAGCAAGATTGACTGTGATTTTTCAGTGTTTAGCGATAAATTGTACTCCTTTAAAGCAGCGAAACTTGAAATTGACTATTTGCAAGAGTGCATTAATGTAAAGAGGGTGCCTAGAGGCCTTCGGATAAATAAATTTCCGAACAATGCAATTGTAGGCTCAGATCTACACAAGGACATTTCTGAGTTATTTGACAATACGGGACTTGAAATGCTACATTTGATGGTCAAGGATTATGAAAGGAAAGCGGACACTTTGTTAGAAGAACTGAATATGCTTAATGACTCCATTAACACTGGCATTTCTTTTTCCAGAATTAAAAAGGACTATAATAAGGTCTTTCATGAAGTTGATCAGTATTGCCTTAGAATTATGGAAAGAAAAGTTAAGAAATTGGAGAGAGATTTAAATGATTACAAAAATGGGATAGCTCAGTGTTACACAAATAAACCAAATTGGTCTACTAGAAATATGACCAAAAATGGGGGGTCCACATCCTTTCAAAATCAAAATGATGGCATGCCATTGGTTGAAACCTTAAGACGTAGTGAACGACTTGCTCAAAAGCATACCACTAACAATAATATGATTAACAACACCCCCAAAAATGATGACAATCAGGTTTTTCAATTTCCCCAACGCAGGCAAGGGAACAGAGCACAGTTCCAGAACCAGCAAGCATGGGGGAAACAGCGCAGATGATGGTGTATTTAAATGATAACATCCTAGTTCAAACACACTGTTCTCCATGTTCAGTTGAAACTAAGAATAATTTCACCATCTTTAATTTTACAGAGAATCTAGTTAATGACACACACTTTGATTTGTTCACAAAGGGTTTCCATTTTGTTCCTTCCAAATGTATTGACGCTACAAAAACCATTTTAGAGCTTAAACTGTTCACAAGACAGTTAAACTTGGATATTTTTTTCAAGGGCAAAAACTTTCCAAGAGATTCAGTTAGCAGATCAAGCACCTTCAACCCACCTCCACACCCCACTATAAAAATTTTTGAAGATTTGGTGGAAGCTGAAATAAGAAATCTGCCCAAAAAGAGCATTACATCACAAACTTTATCTCAAAATTGCCATGTTCTTATTAAACAGCTTAGGGATGAGCAGATACGTGTAATGAAGCCGGACAAAGGGGGTGGGGTTGTTTTAATGTATAATAATGAATACGAAGAACTTATTCACAACATGCTTCAGGACACGGAACAGTACAGTACTCTTTCATTAAACGAGTTGAATATTGCATATGCTAGGATCAAACATGTTTTATATGACATGTTGTTACAGGGTGTTATTAATGAAAAACTTTACAATTTTTTAATAGTCAACAAACCCCTTACACCAGTGATTTTTGGGATACCCAAGGTCCACAAAGGGTTAGAACCATTAAAATTTAGACCCATTGTTGCGGGTGCAGGCAGCATCACAGAGCCCCTAGGTAAATTTGTTGACTCAACACTCAAAAAGACCATAGCATCAATGGAACATATTTGTAAGGACTCTTGGGAATTCCTGAAAAATATTAAGAAAGAATACTTTTCCAAAACAGACTTTTTAGTTACAATTGATGTAACAGAGTTATTTCCTAGCATTCCACACGATATTGGCATACAGTGGTTTAATGAAATTTTAACAAAATTCTCGAATTTTATCAACAAAACTATTAACTTATTATCAGATTTCATGGACATTATTTTAAACAATAATTTTATTTATTTTAATGGGGAGTTTTTTAAACAAAACAAAGGGGTCGCCATGGGTTCACCATGTGCTTCAGCATACGCAAACATTGTCCTTTTCCATTGGGAAAACAAGTTTGTATTTACACCACAATGGAAGAAAAACATTTTACACTACCAGAGGTACCTGGACGACATTTGCATTTTATGGGAAGGTAGTAGGTCAAACCTTGAAGCTTTTTTGGCTTACATAAATGAGACCACAGATTTTTTGAAATTCACATTCAATATTAGTGTGAATCAGATGAATTATTTAGATGTGTTATTACTCAAAAACACCGAACTACAAATATTTGAATCCTCAATTTTCAGAAAACCGACCTTCTCTAATACATATCTTCATTTTAGTAGTGCCCACCCCTTTTCTCAAAAGAAAGGTATTTTGAAAGGTCAATTCATTAGGGCTTCTAGAATGTGTAATACTGACAAGAAGTTTTTTGACGAAGCTCAAATTTTGACAAAGTTATTCTCAGAGAGGGGTTACCCTATAACATTAATAGAAGAAATGTATCAAGAAGTACTACAGAAAAGGATTGACACATATAGTCCATTGTTAGGTACAGGTACAAAACCAGTTTCCAGATCAAACTCGACATCTGATGTGACAAATAACACCCCTACTTCCCAGACTGTTTTTAGTTGCACTTTCAACAATGATACTAATAAAATCAAAAATTTAGTTAACAAATATTGGCCTATCTTAATCACAAATGAAGATACAAAGAAATGGATACCGGAAAGGCCAACATTTGTAAATGCAAGAAATATTAATCTGAAAGATATGTTTGAGAGACAAGTACCACCACACTCAGTGAGCAAACGTGGCATAACTGGTACTTACAAATGTAACTGTTGCAAACAATGCCCACACATTATGGAAACCAATGTTTATTATATTGAGTCTAGGAAATTCACTTTAAAATCAACAGGTTATTGTAACTGTGGCTCTAAGGGTATCATTTATTTAGGGGTTTGCCAAGAATGTGAGAGTTTTTATGTAGGCAAATCAGAGAGAACGTTGCGTAAAAGGATTTACGAACATCTTTATGATATCCGAAAAAAGAAAGAGACAAATGCATTTTTTAAACATCTCACTAGTTGCCCCAAGATGACACTAAAATTTTTAGTCATTGAACAGGTTCCTCTCAACCCTAGAGGGGGTGACTGGGAAACTTCCATAGAATTCAAGGAGTTAAATTGGCAGTTAAGATTGAATGCATCTAAGCCCCCGGGTTTAAATGAAGCCATTAGTATCACCAGCCTTCTCAAACTAAGAAGGGCAAAGTTATAACTAGAATGAATCTTTAAGAACTTCAATATTTAACTATTGCCTACTAACTGGATACTGATACAAACAATAGTTTTAACTGCCTAAACTCTAATGGGCCTAACAAACAACCTGTAAATACCATGTTATGTTGTTGTATATGGTGAACAACATCTTGGTCATTTCCTAGGTTGCACCACTTAATTACAGTGATGTAGTGTATTTCCAGCTTTGGTTGCTAGCTAGTTGAGGTACCCCATTGCACAAGATTATTTTTAAATGAAGTCTACATAAATGTTGATTATTGCACATTTACATTATCCATAGTACCAAGTACTTGTGTATTTCAACATATTTTTAACATAGTAAATATTTTTAATTGATAAATATATTAATTAATTAATGTCCATAAAATTATAGCATATTTTTAACTCGAATACATTTAATTGCATATTTTTACTTACTTAACAATTCAATAATTTATAACATTTATGTATCAATTATTCCTAAAAAAAAAAAAATGTAAACCTAGAGTAATAAGAACTATTTTACATATATATTTTTCTATTATATTGAGGTGAATCTCTTAGCAGTTCTGCAAGTATATTGATATATTATTTCCACGAAGTGAATTTAAATGAAATGCAGAAAATATTCTGCAATCAGAGGGATTTGGTAATGTAATTACATTAAGTATTTAATATTGCCTTTTTATATGCTTCGACACTTTACCATCTACATATTCATCACCAAACTTAATTGTATACAATAACTATTTATTATTTTTTTAATTGATTATTATTTTCATAATATTTATTTATTCAATTGATAATTTATTCAACATTTAAAACAAGAATATTAACAATTAATTTTATAAATATATATTCCCATTATAGGTAGGGTTATGTACTGACATTAATTATTCCGTGGACTTGGAATAGCATTAGAACACACTTTGGTTAACGAAGTAATAACAATGTTAACACACAAAGTATTTTTTAACTAGAAAAACCAAGTGTTGCAGAGTAAAAAGTGTTTTATATAGCTCTTTTAAGCACTTTGGTACTTCCAACATTTATCTACAACACTGTTACTATATTAACATTAATTTTTATTTTGGTCTTATCTAAATGTTGTATTTACTCACAGTAGTTATTTTTACAAAATAAACATTGAAATATTATGATAACCGCGATGTACGCAAACACCTAAATAATCTAATTATGCACTCCACTCAATTTTACGAGTTTTTAAACGTAGATTTTATCAGTTTTACTTTTTAGATTTTGGTACACAACACCAACGATCGACAAAGAAAAAATGTAATGTTTTTCAACACACGAGCTTTGCTGTTTCTTTTTGTTTAAAGAATATTCATTGCACGTATTAATTCTGAGCACTGACATCCATTGCTATCTGGATGTTGCTTTAAATCAGTCAAACAAAAAGCAATGCTTCGCACTTGAATTGTTACAACCCAATTTGCTACATTACTTTAATTGTATAATTGTTTTTAATGCCTGCATATAAGGACACAATCTTCCTTTGGTGGTTCATCTTGAAAAAGCCCGTCATAGTTACGGGTGAAAGCGCTTGACTCACTTGGTTTCCCATTTGGATTTATACTGTGTTTTGACCTTTTATTATCTGTTCGTGCATCTTTCAAAGCTGTGGTAAAGTAATAAAAGAATTTTGTGTTTCAACTGAGACAAATTTATTCCAGTCAAGAAAAGTTTATTGGACTTCAGTGCTTGTGCATACATTTTCGTTACATCTTGCCTATGTTAATATAAATATAAATATAAACCATACCATTGTAAAATCCAACCAAAGTATGTAAAATGAAACAAAAAAATGATCAAACTTTGGAAACTTTAGCACCTCTTTAGCTCAACTTTAAGTAAGAACTCAGTACTTCTTGTACAATTTTTGCTTAAAGTTGCAGTAAAGAGACACTGAATGTTCTGAAATTCATTACCTTTGATACTATTCAACTAATGTCATATGCATATATCTCCTTTAATTATACCATGTATTTTTAAAATCCTCTCATGTGATACCTTTAAGTTAATCTCTGATTATCATTTATTTTATGTCCATTAGTATTCAATATTATTGTTAATCTGTACTTGTACTCTCTGCTGAAGCTTATTTCCCAACTTTCCCTATAAGCACAGTCAAATAAATAAATAAACCACAAGAACTTGAATGTAAATATTAAACAGTTCTGTTCAAAGATTGTGATTTTCTGCAGTAGCCATAAAATTACTCCAAAGGACAGTAAGACATAATGATATTGCCATAGTTTGACACAAGTTTTAAAGATGATTATTTTGTAAATTTGATCCAGAATGATATATGTGCAGTTTCTTCATAGCACCTGAAATGTAGCTTTACACTTCAGAACTAACAAATTATTGTAATGGGGATGTATTGTATTAATTTCACTGGCCTGTGGTGAATTTGTAATGTAATTGGTTGATAGCTAAGTTTATGATCTGTGTACAAACCACCCATGTTTTCATTTCATGGTGCCTTGCCTGTTGCAAGCTTGACACATGATATAAGTCCCGCGGCTATGAAAACTTAACTGAAATAACAGTAAAGTGCGAAATTTATCATTACACTTTTAAAGCAGGGAACAAGCCCCTGACACCATTGCTACCTATATCTCCTAAGTCCAAGAATCCCTACACCTTGCAGAAGGGTGAAATAATTTGGAGGATGTGATATTCAGGCATTATGAATGATGGCTAAGACATTCGTGCTGCTCACTAGTTTTATGTTATTTAGCCCACACACATCCAAAGCCCCACAGTGGAAACTACTGAAACTGTAGATATATGGTTTTAATCCCCTTAATTACTGTCTTCATCATCAAATCAGTTATCTTGTTTTTCTCTGATGATATGATGTACTATAAAGTTTAAAACTGAAATATAGGTCTACATTCTATATTTTCATCTGGCATACCATTGGCCTCTCACTTGAGTCACTGAACATGGTAATGAAAGTGAATGAATAAATAACTAAATGAGTGCCTTTGCATAACTCTTATGCAAGAATATACTTTATTTTGTTTGCAGATCAGAAAACTATTTCCTTAAACCCCATATTCTGACACTGCGACTTGTTCAGCATAAATAGTAAATAAAAAGATAATAGCAGTGAAAAAACATGGAATTACTTTTTAAATATGTTACCATGTGCACAAAAGCATGGTGAGAAAACCTAAAATTCACCACTGTATGTTCCAAATTACAGGCACTTGAGGAGAGCAACAAACAAGAGGGATGGAGATAAAGGTTACCTTCTGTGGAGATATTTTGTACTTGTAAGACAATAAGGTGTTTTAGAGACTAAGGGAACAGGAAATGTATGAGTTGCCCTCATAGGTACATAGATTAGTATTAAGTCAACTGTCCTTTTTGGGCTTTTTTAAGCCTAGCCAATTACTTCATGTGAGAATCAAACACTGCATTTTGTGTCTATAAGGTAAACACTTGAGCCATTATACCAATCTCCCATCCTCTGTGACAAAGACTTAAAAGCTAATGGAGCACAAATACTGGGTGTGAGACAAATGATAGAATAACATTCTTTAACAAGTGGAGTTTTATTATAGATTAGACACACTGACAGAGGAACATATTAGGGAAGGAAGGCCATGTGGCCAATAATTTGAAGGAATACATTCTGAATAAGCTTTGATGTGATAGAAAGGAAAGCAAATGAGTCCCTTTCTGCATTTTGGGTACAGCATGTGAAATTGCAATTAAACATGAGGAGGTACTGAAGTTTTGTTCATTAGTGTTATGAGCTCTTTATTCAGCATTAACACTGGTCATTCCTGTTTAGCATGGGCATTGCTGTAGGATCACTGAAATGAACGGTATCAAAACAGAGGTGTAGATGTACTTTCTCTACAGTTTAATCTGGAAGCAGGCGCTTGAGTGCATTTGGTATAAAGCCCCACAAAGGACATTTCAAAATTTTTCAAAGGTTATTTCTGAGGCACAGCAGTTTTGCAGCTCTGGGTTAACCTTTATTGTTTGTGCACAGAGATTTTATTTTTATTTTATTTATTGAACCCAGCCACTGGGGATGCACAAGCCAGTGCATTTCTTTGTGCCTGTCCCAAACCCAGATAAATGGGGAGGGTTGCGTCAGGAAGGGCATCCGGCATAAAATTTGGCTAAATCATACATGCAGAAAACAGTACAGAAATTCATACCGGATCAGTCGAGGCCCGAGTTAACAACGACCGCCACCAGTACTGTTGGCCAACAGGGTGCTGGCAGAAATTGGGCTACTGTTGGCCGAAGGAGGAGAAGAGGCGGAAGGCATGCCCAAAAGCAGGTAAAGGCTAGGACTGTGATAGTGAGGGTCGGAACTTTGAATGTTGGCAGTATGACTGGTATAGGGAGACAGCTAGCTGATATGATGGACCGAAGGACGGTTGATATATTGTGTGTGCAAGAGACCAGATGGAAGAGGAGCAAGGCTAGGTGTATCGGAGGCGGTTTCAAATTGTTTTATCATGGTGTGGATGGGAGGAGAAATGGCGTATGTATTATCCTGAATGAACAGTATGCTAAGAATGTTTTGGAGGTGAAAAGAGTGTCAGATAGAGTGATGTTTATGAAGCTGGAAATTGATGGTGTAGTGATGAATGTTGTTAGTGCATATGCTCCACAAGTTGGGTGTGCGATGGATGAGAAAGAAAAATTTTGGAGTGAGTTGGATGAAGTGGTAATGACTGTACCCAAGGGTGATAGACTGGTGATTGGAGCAGATTTCAATGGGCATGTTGGTGAAGGGAACAGAGGGGATGAGGAAGTGATGGGTAGGTATGGTGTTAAGCAAAGGAATGCAGAAGGTCAGATGGTAGGGGATTTTGAGAAAAGGATGGACGTGGCTGTGATGAATACATATTTTAACAAGAGGGAGGAGCATAGGGTAACATACAAGAGTGCAGGAAGATGCACACAGGTGGATTATATTTTATGTAGAAGGGCCAGTCTGAAGGAGATTTGGAGACTGTGAAGTGGTGGTAGGGGAATGTGTAGTTAGGCAGCATAGGATGGTGGTTTGTAGGATGATATTGGTGATCAAGAAGAGGAGGATGAGTGTGATGGCAGCACCAAGGATCAAATGGTGGAAATTGAAAAAGGGTAATTGTGAGGTGATCTTCAGGGAAGAGTTAAGACAGGCACTGGGTGGCAGTGAAGAGTTACCGAATAACTGGGTAACTACAACAGAGCTAGTAAGAGAGATGGCTAGAAAGGTGCTTGATGTGACATCTGGAAAGAGGAAGGAGGATAAGGAGACATGGTGGTGGAATGAGGAAGTACAGGAGAGTATACAGAGAAAGAGGTTGACAAAGAAGAAGTGGGATTGTCAGAGAGATGAAAAAAGTAGACAGGAGTATAAGGAGATGAGGTACATGGCAAAGAGAGAGGTGGCGAAGGCTAAGGATAAGGCATATGAAGAGTTGTATAACAGGTTGGACACTAAGGAGAGAGAAAAGGACCTGTACTGATTGGCTAGACAGAGGGACCAAGCTAGTAAAGATGTGCAGCAGGTAAGGGTGATAAAGGATAATGAGGGAAACGTACTCCCAAGCGAGGAGAGTGTGTTGAGCAGATGGAAAGAGTACTTTGAGGGGTTGATGAATGAAGAGAATGAGAGGGAGAGAAGGTTGGATGATGTGCGGATAGTGAATCATGAAGTGCAGTGGATTAGCAAGGAGGAAGTATGGATAGCTATGAAGAGAATGAAGAATGGAAAGGCTGTTGGCCCAGATGACATACTTGTGGAAGCATGGAGGTGTTTAGGTGAAATGGCAGTGGAGTTTTTAACTAGATTGTTTAATGAAATCTTGGAAAGTGAGAGGATGCCTGAGGAATGGAGAAAAAGTGTTTTGGTACTGAGTTTTAAGAATAAGGGTGATATGCAGAGCTGTAATAACTACAGAGGGATTAAACTGATCAGTCACAGCATGAAGTTATGGGAAAGAGTAGTGGAAGCTAGGTTAAGAAGGGAGGTGATGATTAGTGATCAGCAGGATGGTTTCATGCCAGGAAAGAGCACTGCAGATGCGATGTTTGCTCTGAGAGCGTTGATGGAGAAGTACAGAGAAGGTCAGAAGGAGTTGCATTGTGTCTTTGTGGATTTAGAGAAAGCATATGACAGGGTGCCTAGAGAGGAGTTGTGGTATTGTATGAGGAAGTCGAGAGTGTCAGAGAAGTATGTAAGAGTGGTGCACAATATGTACGAGGGTAGTGTGACAGCGGTGAGGTCTGCGGTGGGAGTGAAGGATGCGCTTAATGTGGAGGTGGGATTACATCAAGGATCAGCTCTGAGCCCTTTCTTATTTGCAATGGTGATGGACAGGCTGACAGACGAGATCAGACAGGAGTCCCCGTGGACTATGATGTTTTCAGATGACATTGTGATCTGCAGTGAGAGTAGGGAACAGGTGGAGGAAACCCTGGAGAGGTGGAGATATGCTCTATAGAGAAGAGGAATGAAGGTCAGCAGGCCTAAGAATATATGTGTGTGAATGAGCGGGAGGATAGAGGAATGGTGAGGATGCAGAGAGTAGAGGTGGCAAAGGTGAATGAGTTTAAGTACTTGGGATCAACAGTTCAGCATAATGGTGAGTGTGGAAGAGAGGTGAAGAAGAGAGTACAAGCAGGATGGAGTGGGTGGAGAAGAGTGTCAGGAGTGATTTGTGACAGACGAGTACCAGTAAGAGTGAAAGGGAAGGTCTACAAGAGGGTAGTGAGACCAGCTATGTTATATGGGATGGAGACAGTGGCATTGACAAAAAGGCAGGAGTCAGAGCTTTACGTGGCAGAGTTGAAGATGTTAAGATTTGCACTGGGTGTGACAAGGATGGACAGGATTAGGAATAAGTATATTGGAGGGTGAGCCCAGGTTGGAAGGTTTGGAGACAAAGCCAGAGAGGCAAGATTACATTGGTTTGGACATGTGCTAAGGAGGGATGCTGAGTATATTGGGAAAAAGATGCTAAGGATGAAGCTGCCAGGTAACAGGAAAAGAGGAAGGCGTAAGATAAGGTTTATGGATGTGGTGAGAGAGGACATGCAGGTGGCTGGTGTGACACAGCAAGATGCAGAGGACAGGAAGAAATGGAAACAGTTGATCTGCTGTGGTGACCCCTAACGGGAGCAGCCGAAAGAAGAAGAAGAAAAAAACATTTGTTTACTGGGAAAGTCTGACTTGGAATGAAAGCAATTTTCAGTGGAGACCCAGGGAAAAATGCTCCAGAAGCATGTCTTTGTAACATGGTGGAAAACCAGAGTACACAGAGGAAATCCACATGGATGGCATGCTGACTCCGCACAGAAGACACACCAGCCAAGTATCGAACCAGAGAACTTGTTGCCATGAGGTAACAAAGTAACCACTGCACCACTGCACCATCCATCACTTATCATGAGTATGTCACTAAATTATCTAACTGTATGTATTGGGTTGCCAATAACGTGCTGTAAGATGAAAAACGTAGAGCATTTATAGGCAGGGACACTGCTTTTTGGTTTAAAAAAAAAAAAATAATTCCATTTTTACATAATGAAATCCATGAATTAAATCTGTGATTTTTAAATGTAATTTCTTGTTATTATTGACATTGCATTACAACTTTCATTTGCTTCAGTATATATATATATATATATATATATATATATATATATATATATATATATATATATATATATTGAAAATTAAAACAGATTTGAGGCACAGAACATTGAATAATGCAAGCTGGCAATATCAAAAAGAAAAAATGGTGGCAGAAATATCTTGCAGCAAATTGGTTTTCTGACCTACATCATGAAATTATTTGAAAATGCTGTGATTTTTTTTAAATTCACAGACCGCCAAAGACCAAAATTGACCAGTATTTTTCCAGGAAAAATGAAAATCATAGACTCTGTTATGAGCAGTAGTGGGGCAGGGTAGGTATGGTATGGTGATAATATTATTAAATGATGCTACCATGCTGAAGAATTAAAAAAGGAAGACACTCTAACTAGAAAGAAAGCATGGAATGAGAGGGAGGGTGAGGATAGCAACTGGAAAAGTGATGGGAATAACTGATTCAGCTAGAACTTTGGACATCTTTTTTTTCAAATATAATTTGTATTATAAGTTTTCCATATTTCTTTAACTGCAATGAAATATTACAACACAAGTTAAAGATATACATATCAAATGATTACATACAATTGTAAATGCATAATGCATAGGAACAGCATGACATATATGATAACTACCTTTTATGTTTTAGATAAGAGTTGAGCATGCTTTACAAAGCTAAATATGAATTGTCCCGGTCCCCTTCAATAACACCCATCACACCAAATGACATTTGATTACCTTTATTAGATTTCCATAACATAGCTTTGATCACCAACTTTATTAATTACAACTATTCACAATATGATTCTAAATACAGCATAACATCCTTGTAATGTTAATCAGGGCAGCGTACCTACTCACCCTACTCCAATAAGCAGCATCCATTCCTCTACTCACTTACTTTACCTATGAAGCAGCGTCACATCTCACTTCATACACCATTCATTGCAATGTTAATCAGGGCAGCGTTCCTACTCACCCTGCCCAACAAGCAGGGTCCATACCTCTGCTCACTTACTTTACTTATGAAGCAGTGTCCCAATTCCCTTCATACATCATCCATTGAATTACCTTCCACCAAATAAGCACCATCCTTACCTCAACTTGCTTATCTATTCAGCAAGCTTCCTCCAACTACTCATTTCCTTTCCCCAGATCCTTGAAATGAACATCCGGACATCAGAGGGGGAACAGAAGAGGGCAAGCCTATCCCTCTTCTCCGCCAACCAGCCTGACCAGGCTGTTCCCCCTCCCTTCTACCCAAAATTGTTCAATCCACTTCCCATAAAGGGAAGGGTCAAGTCAAACATCATTTGGTGTACCCATCATCTGCAAAGCACCTTAGAATCCCGTCATAAACCCCTTTGCCACGCCATCACTGAAACACACCCTAATGAAACTAAATAAAGTAGGATTACCATGACCCCATTGTAACACCGAAACATCCACACTAAGAGAACACATACCCTTTTAGCCCACTGCCTTCAAAGCTGAAATCATGGCTCAACCCAAATGTATTAACAGCCTATAACCACAACAAAACCACAAACTATAACCCCTTGAACTCAAAACAGCACCCAGTCAAACAACTAGTAGCAAGTCTCACACCCAAGACCCTGTTAACCATAGCATATAACCTTAGCCCACCCACTACCCAGCTCCATATGTGCAACAACTCCATTACCTTAGGAAACAGTCTAACTCCAACTTTAATGTTCTACCTTCGCTGACAGAACATCATTTGGTGTACAATAATTACCAGTACATTACCAGCCCCTGACAATTACCTAATGTTTACCAAAACATCACCTGCCACTGGAGCACGAATACTCAGACCCACCCACCAAATTAAAGCAAGTGCATATCACCCTTCCCAAACAATTCCTTTTACTTGCCCAATGACATGCGGAACCTGAAGAACCTCAAAATACCATTTAACAACTGCCTAGCCAACATCCGCTACCCATTTCAACAGTAAGGCACCTAAACCCCATGATGGCTTTAGCAGTCTGACCTCTCTTTACTCTATCAATACCCTTGAGTGCCACCAGCAATATACCAAACTGAAAATGCCCTATGCCACAGGTCAAAACCAGATTATACCAGAATGAAATATCCTATGCACCTGGGTAACACAAGACTAGTGACATGCCATCCCCACCCACATGTAGAAATTAAACTACATCAACTATTAACCCTACCAAAGTAACCCACTCAAATTGGCCAAATAAACATGTCCTACATCAGCAAGAAATCACCACTGCCCCAACTGTAATGTGCCTTAATGACCATTGAATAGAATTACTTAATACCCTCCAGCCCCTCCAGCACACAAAACAAAACCCATTACCTTTCAAGTCTATTTTCATCAGGGCATTGACTGTTACTCACTCAACTCTCCATCTGACACTCAAGGCCCACAAAACTGGCCGAGAAACAAACTGGAGAAGTAGAACCTCTAGGTGTGAAATGACACAGACTGCTGCACCTTTGTACTTTAACCTTTAACACAAATCAAACGAGGCCATAAAACATAATACTTATTTCAGAGTTAAAAAATAGTTGGTTGTGCTTCCCTCTTCTTCTTCCGAACCACTGCGCTTGCCTTTTAACGTATCCATTTCTAATTACTCACAAAATGACCCCACTGCTTATTCAACACCAAATAAAGATAATCTGCGAACTCACTGTATCTCACCACTGGACTCGGCATACCATCATCTACAAAAGACAAAATTAACCTTCAAATAGGAACAAGAAGGCTCCACTTTATACCCACCTATTCCAAACTACAGCCACAGCGTTCCAAGACCAAGACCCCATCTGCAAGAAAGAAAGACATGTAAAACATCCAAAATATATAACACATTCCAAGACATCTTCAAGGCCCACCTATCCTGCCAACCCGGGAAGGAATGTACCACCGACACTCCAATCTATGACAAAGCAGTCATAACTGAAGCAATGCTTCATATGAACCTATCAAATACCCCAAGATAAATTTAACTCCCAGTGGAATATATTAAAATATCAAGGATCTAAACCTGTCAGCAGCATGAACAACCATGCTGGAGGGATAAGCCCTAATCCAGAAACTCCCCAGACACCGGAATAGACTGCCTATGCATGTCAAGTTATTTTAGCCCTATTCAAAGGAACCTTGTTGATTGGATGGGAGGTAGAAAATTGACCCCAGGGATCACGTCAATGTATGAAGTGTGAAACTCAAATGGCTATTGATATTTAAACTTCCGACATTAAAGATTTGCCAGTGATTTATGAGAAACCACCATTTTGAGAAGGAGATGTGACTGACAATATTCTTACCTAAACACAAATACCAGGAAGTCTGAACCTCAATTGCCTATCATTATTGCAATCTACAGCCTGTAATGGTTTGCCCCTACACCTGGTACCAAATGCTAAACCAATATACACAGTCTCTAGAGAATAAAACTAATAATTCTGCATTAATGAACCAAGGAATGATTACCAATATACAGCAGGAGCTGCTGGCTTATTCTGAACATTTCAAAATAAAGTAATTTATCACCTAACACTATTAAAGAAATAACACAATGTCCATCTCAGAAGTCATTCTGAAAATCTTAAATAATTGTACATATATATAAATTGACATAGGTTTTAGACTAAGCAGAATGAGTGGTTTTAAATACTGTTATACTGTCTTCTTTTTGTTTACTTGAATTTTAGCATAATCAGCATCAAGTTTGATTTGTCCGCCGACTGTCTTTAGAAACCTCATTCATCTGATCCTTATCTAAATCTACTAAATAAACAATCATATTTGTTGGTCTCCAAAACAAATATGAACTGCCCATACCTAACATGGGAAGGAATATACCACCGCCACTCACATCTATGACAAAGCAGCCATAATGGAAGCTATGCTTTCAATGACCATAGCAAATACCCAAAATAAATTTAACTACCCCATCTAAACATGCCTGCTTTATTATAAGGTTTCCATATTGCTATTCCAACTCGAGTGGGTGTAATGTAGCTAACCACAACAATGTCCTTATTTGATTACTTAACCTTATACATCTTCCATAACGCCTGTAATTCTATGACTATCTTTACCCAGGTGGCTGATACGAGTAGAAAAACTCATAGCTGAATCTACCCATACCAAGCTCCCAATTATATTGCTTTTCCCTATAAAATCCATTAACCCTGTTTAACAACATGTTACTGGGTTTCCAAAGCCAACTTAATGGTAGGATTGAAATGGCAATCACCACCGCAACAGTCATGGGCTAATTGCCAATCTGTAACCAAATAAACCCCCCCATGAATCTCTTAGCAGAAGATCAATCAGCCCAAAGCCAGATATAAATGTCCACAACCTATTAATTTAAGTTATAAATCAAACAGCAGAAATTATCCTAATTTGCCATCGCTCCCACAATCTGGATAGCTGAGGGATATGACATCCACACTGCTGACAGTGAGGCATCACGCATGCACAGCGACACCCTTCAACAACCAGGCTCAGAGCCTGCAAAAACCACGAGCTGCATGGAACTCAGCCTCCGCCATTTTAGCCATGCCGAAAATGACAAACTCCCATTTCACAACTCAAATGACTATACTAACTGCACCGATTGTCATCCAATTCATTTTAGATATCTATTTTATCAATCCACACAAAAAAACTCAAAATAGACAATGGCAATCTTCCCCTATTACCCAAACGGTACATAAAACAATTGACTTATAAAGCAGCTCTGAAAAACATTGCATAACTTCTCTGCATAGCCACTGTACTACAACAAAACATCAGTTGCGAACTCATAGACATGAAGCCCAAGGCGCGAGCCTCTGTCATTCCTATTTCCCTCCAGTTTTATTTATTTAATTATACGTATTGAGACAATGTCGAAGCAGAGCATATGAATCAATATACATTTTCTGAAGTCAAATAAGTCTATATCCTCTTAACTATTGTCCTTATTCAGCAAGTGTAATTCACCACCTACTCTCCCAAAGTCACTACAAGCCCCAGGCATCCATAATTGAGCGAGTTTAGTACAAAGATAGCAACACAAGAAGCAAACATATATCCAACCTTAATGGCAGGCTGTCAAAGACAGCAATCCTTCCATGAAATGGCATCTACTCCTGCAACATTTTTGTCTAGCAGAATAACTACGTACCACATCGTTGACAGCAAAACTTTGGCATTGGCTACTTCTCATGAAAAGAGGGACAACTTCATCTATTGTCCCATTACTGAATCAAAATAATTTATTGTTTAAGCAAGACAAGGTAGGAAGACTGGAATTCACATGTGACAGTTTCCAACTGCCAGAAGTATATGAAGTCTGTGATGCCATGCTCATCCTTTCTGATAACTACAAATCCCCACTCACGGGAAGCCAAGATCTGTTTTTTTTTTTTTTTAATTAACCCTGCCTTCCACCAGAACACTGAAGTCCCGACATGCATGCACAGAAGGAAGTATTGGCTAAATCCCACAAAGACAATGAAAGCTGTTACCCGTAACTACTATGCCATTCACGCAGGAACCGAAAGGCAACTCTTCAGCCCAACAGATAGCAGAGACAAAAAACCCTTAACCGATCAGGCCTTCCAAACGTGATTAACTACAGAAAATAAAAATGCAAATCAAATTCTACTCTGTGTGACTAGGAGCTATTTTATTTATTTATTTATTTATTTTTAACACCCAACCCACAAAACGCTCCTTATGTCAACCCTTCCCCGGCCAGGCATAGCCGCATTAAAACTCCAGTCCCACTGCAACAAGTAAAGGACGATGGCCCACCACAGAGACAAGTGAACATCTTCACTAAAAAGCCAAAATGCCCAAGAAACCATCAATCGCATTAGTGAAGTACAAAGTGTCAAGCCCTCTCCTCTCCTAGGATTTATAGCAGCTGCAATAAACTAGTGAGGCAGAGGCAGACCACAGCATCACATATGCAATACCATCATACAGACAAATTTTTTTTTTTTTTATAGAGACTCAACCAAGCAGGCGTGGTGACTAATCACTACCAGAGTGCACCCCGAGCCTGCAAAAGACCTGAAACACACACCAACTAGCCAGCAGACCTCGAGAGCAACAAGGCACCGATCCCAACCACCGAGACCACAGCGCTCCAGTCCTGCACCAGTAAAATAGACGTAATCACAACTAGGGATCACTTTAGGTATTGATCTTACAAATCTAGAACGCTGGTAGAATATTGGCCTCTGCATTAGCATGAGGTTCTTGGAAGGTATTCCTCATAAACTTTAACGAGTTAACACTAATCTGCCCAAATCACAACACTCAGACCATCCAACCTCATTCCCCCACCTACACAAGAGTTCAGTACCTAAACTCACATCGTACCCTGTAACAGCCATCACCACCATGAGCAACAATAAGTGGGGGGGGGACTACTGCTACATCCCCAGTTACAGTCAAGCGTACCATAAACCCTTGTGAGCAAGTAATACCCACCTCTTCTACAGACAACTATACTAAGGCCTACCTGATCACACCAGTACCTACAGGTCGCCAGGGACATGAACCTACACTATGACAAGTTCACGCCAAAATGTGAATTGCTTAACGCAGCTGCACTAGATTAAACCTCTAACGCCCCTCCGCATCATTATCTCACTTCTTCCCAACCATCCCTGCCTTCACTTAATCCTTTCATCTCCCCAACCCACTTAACTCCTCACTGTCATCCACTCTGCTGACAGTGAGGCATCACGCATGCACAGCGACACCCTTCAACAACCAGGCTCAGAGCCTGCAAAAACCACGAGCTGCATGGAACTCAGCCTCCGCCATTTTAGCCATGCTGAAAATGACAAACTCCCATTTCACAACTCAAATGACTATACTAACTGCACCGATTGTCATCCAATTCATTTTAGATATCTATTTTATCAATCCACACAAAAAAACTCAAAATAGACAATGGCAATCTTCCCCTATTACCCAAACGGTACATAAAACAATTGACTTATAAAGCAGCTCTGAAAAACATTGCATAACTTCTCTGCATAGCCACTGTACTACAACAAAACATCAGTTGCGAACTCACAGACATGAAGCCCAAGGCGCGAGCCTCTGTCATTCCTATTTCCCTCCAGTTTTATTTATTTAATTATACGTATTGAGACAATGTCGAAGCAGAGCATATGAATCAATATACATTTTCTGAAGTCAAATAAGTCTATATCCTCTTAACTATTGTCCTTATTCAGCAAGTGTAATTCACCACCTACTCTCCCAAAGTCACTACAAGCCCCAGGCATCCATAATTGAGCGAGTTTAGTACAAAGATAGCAACACAAGAAGCAAACATACCTCCAACCTTAATGGCAGGCTGTCAAAGACAGCAATCCTTCCATGAAATGGCATCTACTCCTGCAACATTTTTGTCTAGCAGAATAACTACGTACCACATCGTTGACAGCAAAACTTTGGCATTGGCTACTTCTCATGAAAAGAGGGACAACTTCATCTATTGTCCCATTACTGAATCAAAATAATTTATTGTTTAAGCAAGACATGGTAGGAAGACTGGAATTCACATGTGACAGTTTCCAACTGCCAGAAGTATATGAAGTCTGTGATGCCATGCTCATCCTTTCTGATAACTACAAATCCCCGCTCACGGGAAGCCAAGATCTGTTTTTTTTTTTTTTTTAATTAACCCTGCCTTCCACCAGAACACTGAAGTCCCGACATGCATGCACAGAAGGAAGTATTGGCTAAATCCCACAAAGACAATGAAAGCTGTTACCCGTAACTACTATGCCATTCACGCAGGAACCGAAAGGCAACTCTTCAGCCCAACAGATAGCAGAGACAAAAAACCCTTAACCGATCAGGCCTTCCAAACGTGATTAACTACAGAAAATAAAAATGCAAATCAAATTCTACTCTGTGTGACTAGGAGCTATTTTATTTATTTATTTTATTTTTAACACCCAACCCACAAAACGCTCCTTATGTCAACCCTTCCCCAGCCAGGCATAGCCGCATTAAAACTCCAGTCCCACTGCAACAAGTAAAGGACGATGGCCCACCACAGGGACAAGTGAACATCTTCACTAAAAAGCCAAAATGCCCAAGAAACCATCAATCGCATTAGTGAAGTACGAAGTGTCAAGCCCTCTCCTCTCCTAGGATTTATAGCAGCTGCAATAAACTAGTGAGGCAGAGGCAGACCACAGCATCACATACGCAATACCATCATACAGACAAATTTTTTTTTTTTTTTTATAGAGACCCAACCAAGCAGGCGTGGTGACTAATCACTACCAGAGTGCACCCCGAGCCTTCAAAAGACCTGAAACACACACCAACTAGCCAGCAGACCTCGAGAGCAACAAGGCACCGATCCCAACCACCGAGACCACAGCGCTCCAGTCCTGCACCAGTAAAATAGACGTAATCACAACTAGGGATCACTTTAGGTATTGATCTTACAAATCTAGAACGCTGGTAGAATATTGGCCTCTGCATTAGCATGAGGTTCTTGGAAGGTATTCCTCATAAACTTTAACGAGTTAACACTAATCTGCCCAAATCACAACACTCAGACCATCCAATCTCATTCCCCCACCTACACAAGAGTTCAGTACCTAAACTCACATCGTACCCTGTAACAGCCATCACCACCATGAGCAACAATAAGCGGGGGGGGGGGGGACTACTGCTACATCCCCAGTTACAGTCAAGCGTACCATAAACCCTTGTGAGCAAGTAATACCCACCTCTTCTACAGACAACTATACTAAGGCCTACCTGATCACACCAGTACCTACAGGTCGCCAGGGACATGAACCTACACTATGACAAGTTCACGCCAAAATGTGAATTGCTTAACGCAGCTACACTAGATTAAACCTCTAACGCCCCTCCGCATCATTATCTCACTTCTTCCCAACCATCCCTGCCTTCACTTAATCCTTTCATCTCCCCAACCCACTTAACTCCTCCTAATATTAACCTAACCTCCTCCCCCCATACAGATGTTCCAGGACAACTTAGTTTGTTGCCAAACTTAATTTATACTGCATACACCTTGTCTAACAACTGGTCATTAAATTTAACAGTATAACAATTGAGCATTGTTATTTTCTCAGGAAAATAAATAAAACCATATAACTGAGCCTAACAGGCAACTATTTACACATATTTACACTGGGTTGTCACTTATGCAAGTAATCATATGAAGTTCAAGAGTTGGCATTTTTTTATGAAATAGTGGTATATACATATGTCAATGAACTGGAAAGCACTTTGGTAACCAATGTGTACAGCACAATCATCTTGTAGTAAGGGCTGAATGTAGGCTTCATACTAAAATACTGAAAAAAGTTATTACTTAATGGGGAATAAGAAAGAAATAAAAAGTGATCTAACTAACTTAGTGTGAAATCTAGCTAAGGACCTCTATAAGTCTTTTCCATTATTTCTGGAAATATGTTAATTTGTTATGACTTACTGTTCTTATTTTATTTGCTAAAGCTTATTTCATAGCTAAAGATTTAAACTCTGCCCAAGACGTTTTGGATCTATCTAACCACTTTAGGGCTATATACGATTTCAGTGTTGCACACAATGTTACAATAACGTGTTTAGACTCAAATGTATAGGAGTTGGGGAAAAATGTTTAAAATTGCCATTTACCATAGGTTCATAGGTAGGTATTAGGCTATCTGCCCAAAGGCATTTATAAGCCTAGCCAGAATGTGTTGGCTTTCTCCGCCCCCTTAGATTAGTTCCCTGTGCCTCTATCCAGCAGAGCCACTGAAGTGATTCCTGGGGTAAACTTTCTGTTTCCCATCCACTCATCAAGGTTTCTCTTGAAGAGTGCTAGTGAGGAGCTCTGCCTAATGTAGATTGGAATCTTGTTCCAAAGCATGGGAAGTCTCTGGGACAGGAATCTATCCCTGCAGCACGTCCTATTTATTGTTGTGGTGAGGTTTAGATCCCTAGAGCATGTGGCTCGAGGGGATAAGGTTTTCTTTAGGTGGAGCATGTCCATCAATTCTGGGTTGGACATGGCCTTGTATGACAGGCAGAGATCACCTCTGAGCAGGCGGTATGCAACTGAGTACAGCTGGAGTTTCTTCAGTCGAGCTGCATAGGGCATCTGTTTGAGGCCAGTGATCCTCTTGGAGAGATACTTCTGTGGTCTTTCCAGCTGTTGCAGGTGTCTTGTAAGGTACATCCAAAATGGGGTGTTGTACTCTATGATGGGTCTGATGAGTGATGAGTAGAGGGGCACAATGACCTCTTTTGATCTGGATGAAAACCCTTTTGTGATTAGGTGGACCACATAGAAGGATTTTCTAACCACTTTGGCAATGTGATTATCAAAGGAGAGATTACTATCTACTTGGGTCCCCAGATCCCTTATTACATTTTCTGTATTTAGGGTACTACCACCTATGTGGTAGTTTGTCGGTACTTTGTTATTTCCAAAGGGAATAACTATGCACTTTTTGGCATTTAGCTTGAAGCCATGATTTTGACACCAGGTATCTGTCTCAGTGAGACCCTTTTGGAGGATGTCTGTGTCAGCCAGTGAGTCAATTATAGCCCCTAGTTTGCAGTTGTCTGCGAACTTGGTCAGCCATAGTCCTCCTGTGTTTGTTTGTACTTCTGAGAAGTACATACCGAACAGGAGGGGTCCTAGGACTGAGCCCTGGAGAATGACACTTGTAACCGGTTTAGAGTCAGACCTAGCTCCCACAACTCTCACCATGTGGGTTCTGTCCATGAGCCAGTTGGCAACCCATTTTTGTGACATAGGGGTTTATGTTCAGGCTGGTGAGCTTGTCTATAATACCATAATTCGGAATGGTGTTGAAGGCCTTTGTGAGGTCTAGGTAGGCTGTGAGTACCACTTTTCCCTCATCTATAGCCTTGGTAACTGTCTCAAAGAAGTCCACCAGGTTTAGGAGGCATGCTCTGCCCTTAAAGCCGCAATGGGTAGGGTCCAGTGTTTGGGGGTTCCCAATGTCTCTGTTAATGAGTTCCATGATGATGCGCTCCATAGCCTTGCAGACCAAGCTAGTCAGCCTTATAGGGCGATAGTTCCCGGGGTCTGCTGTGGCTCCACCTTTGTGGAGCAGAATAACTGTTGCTGTGCACCACTCTATGGGTACGTAGCCTGTGGAGAGGCTGAGTTTGAACAGTGTGTTTTGGTGAGGGGTTAGTTTGTCTTTGAGCTCATCTAGGATGCAGCCTGGGACACCATGAGAGGTTGGATTTCGTATATCCTGATTTTTCCAGTTTTGCTCTTAAAGAGCACCATAATTTGTAGATGTTTTTACGAGACTAAAATATGTGGAGAGTGTCTGCTACTGAATTTGAACATGTAGGGCAGAAGGGAGATAGATTGGGATTTATTTTGCTCAGAAAAAGTGGTGTGTGGTAGGCATTGTTATTAATCATAAGTTGAGTGTAGATTAATTTTTTAAAGGGAGTTCATTTTGTAGTTATATCAGTTGCCGCTAATTTTTGTTCATTGGCTAATTTATTATTTTGACTCATCCAGTAACTGGAATATAGAATAAAGTTGTGGTATTTAATTTGAGTGATTAATCTATAAGTGTTCGATAGCATTTTAGTTTTCAATACAAGAAGGAATGTGATTTGATGAACCAGTAGGAGGTCTTGAAGAACTACCTTAATTTTTGTTGTCATCAGAGTTACTAGGTATAAAATTTGTTTGATAATTATGTGGTATTTTTTATTTGCTGCTAAGGAGTCTATGGCAGAAATCAGTGGTAAATCCTTGATTTGATAGAAATCCCAGGTTGTGCATTCCTTTATGATTGGGTAATCATCTAGCATATTATTGTTGAGTCTGATATTAGGGTTCAGGTGTATTGGTTGAGCCATAGTTAATACGTTCTTTAGGTTTAAGGAAGTTATAAGGTTTTGAAAACATGCTGTATTGTTGATTAAGGTTGGATGGATTTTTAGATCTTTCAGAGTTTTGCCATTAAGGAAAGGTATAGCCTTTGGATTTACATTTGTGGATTTGAGATGTTGGTAATAAATTTTTATCCAAAGAGGGTGCCATGATGACTCAGAGATTTTATACTTGACTAGTCTTATAATACGACTGGCATTAATAATAAGATAGTATGTCTGAAAATCAGGAAGATTGAGACCATCTTTCTCTTTGGGTAGGGTTCATATTGTGTAACTAATCCTAGTATTCTTAGGGTGCCAGATGAATTTGCCTAATGCTGTTGTCATTTTAGAAAAGAAGCTATTTGGAATGTTCTGATTGGTGGCATTAAAATGATAAAGTATTTTAGGGTGGATATTCATTTTTTATGATTGCTGTCTTTGAAATAAGAGAAAGGCTTACGTTTTTCCATATATCCAGATCTTCAGTAACTTTTGACCAAACTTTATTAAGATTTTTCTTTATTATTTCTTTGTGAGGATGAGTATAAGTAATGCCCAGGTATCTTAGTGAATAATCTACTCAAATTTTTGTTTCTGGGAAGAAAAATTCTTTGTGGCTTTTGGGGTTTAACAGGAATATATTTGATTTGCTTGAATTTATGGCAACGTTTGAGATTTCAGAGAACTTGTCAATAGAACTTAAGATGTTTTCTAGATCTGTGGAGGGAAATTCAAAGTAAATGTTAAGATTGTCTGCAAACGTAGTGTATTTAACTTGGATTTTGGAAATATAGATAGAGTGATTGAATGTTTTCTGGCTTAATATCAAAAGGAGGGCCTTTAAATAGAGGTTAAAAAGATAAGGAGAATGTGGATATCCCTGCCTTGTTCCATTGACTATTAGGATGGGGTTTGATTTATTTTTATTTATGTATAGTATAGTGTAGTAGTAGCTTTATGATATAACACCCTGACCATATCTATAAATTCTTCAGGGAGAGAACATTTTTTCAAAACCTTGTGGAGGAAGTTTAGGCTTATTCTATCGAAGATCTTTTTGTGCATCCACAGAAAGTGCATATTTGGGAGATTTATCCTTTACTCTCATGTTTATTATTGCTTCTACTGTTAATATATTGTCCCAAACTTTTCTATTACTCATGACTTCTAACTGCTTATGTGATGCTATATAAGGGAGTATTTTATTTAATCTGTGCACCAGTACTGTTGCTAGAATTTTTATATCTATGTTAATTAGAGCAATTGGGCAGCAATCATTAGGGTTATGGTCATTTATGTTGGCTTTAGGTATAAGAATGGTCTTAGAATTATTTACATATAAGTCAGTGATGCCAAATTTTATTATATAATTATAAACCTTAAGTAAAAGTGGAGCTAATTGTTTCTTGAAGGATTTATAGACGTAAGCTGAGTATCCGTCAGGTCCTGGGGCTTTCCCCAGTTTTAGTTTGTTGATGGCTAGAAATATTTCTTCAATAGTTTTTGATGCCTTGAGAAAATTTATTTGAGTTTCATTTACTAGTGGGAATTGTAAATCATTAAGGAAATTATCAGATGCTGTCTCCTTGGTGAGTTTATGAGGACCATAAACTTCTTGGTAAATTTCTTCAAAAATGTGAATGATTTCCTTATTCAATAAGAATGTCTTATTGTTATGCTTAATTTGTTTTAATCTAGAGGGGGAAGGTTTAATGTTGATTATTCTGGCCAGAATTTTAGAAGGGGGTTGGGCCCATTCAGCATATCTGTTTATGAGTCTAAGTTCATTGAGGGAGGATTGGTTTATTTGGATTTCTTGAAGTTGTTTTTGTAGTGAAAGGATCTGCTTTTCTAATTCTGTAGTGTGTTTGGTTTGCAGTTTTATCTCTGCATTTTTTTAATTTGAGTTCTAAAATGGCAAGTTGGGATTTAGCTTGTTTCTTGAGAAGAGACGCTTTTTGGATTACTATTTCCCTAATTGTTACCTTAGCCACGGCCCATTGTATATCATAGGGGATGCTTGATTTTTCTAAGTTGTTGCTAGTTTGGTTAAGAAGTTCCTGAATTTCTTGGAAGAGTTCCCTGTTCTTTCGAAGGTTTGGGTTTAAGGTCCAATTTGATGTAAATTGGTCAGTTATGTTTGACGTAGTCTCTTTAATTTTCAGATTAATTTTGGTGTGGTCAGATAAGATTCTAGTGTCATTATAGTAATCTATTGTACATTTTGAGAAACTTGTTGAAATTAAGAAAAAGTCCATCCTAGACCATGATTTGTGGGATGCTGAGAAAAATGTAAACTTACTGATTCCAGGATTATTTCTATGCATTTCAAAGGGATCATAAATACTAAAATCATCCATTAATTCAGTTATGAGCTTTGTTAGGTCAAGGGATTGTTTGTTTCCTTGTTTGTTTTATCAAGTTCAGGTCTGGTAGTCATATCCCAGTCTCCACCTAATATATAAAGATGGTTTGGGTGTTTCTCTAAGACTGTATAAATTTCGTATATGAAAACAACTTGGGACATGCATGGACTATATACAATTAGTATTAAAATGTTTTTACTAATGAATGTGAGGGAGCACAGTAGGTAACACCACCTACCATGAGGATTGAAGTCACTTGATATAATGGTACCTTTGAAAGATTTTTTGACAATTATTGCTACCCCTTTAGAGACAGTGTCATCTCCTGCAGCTATTATTAGTTTTATCCATTTCTTTTTTTATATCCTTCTCCCATTGAACTTTAGTCATATGGGTCTCTTGGATTAGTATTACCTCAGCACTTGATTTACAAATTAAATGTAAAATTAGATTCTTTTTCTTACCATTTTGCAAGCCTTTAACATTCCAGGATTCCAGTGATACCATTAAATCCTTACTCTACCTTTGAGTAGTTGTTGATATATTGAATAAGGTGAAGCTCAGACATTTTAGAAGATTGTACATGATGTTTATGACATATGATGTGTAAGTTCTTGAAGAATATAACATGTAGTAGTAAAGCAAATACGTGATGACCCACCCCCCTTCAGACCACCACCCATGCATGCCCAGGACCTACTGCTATCTGAAAGAGGTATTATAACCATATTTACAAAACTAACTATTATACAAAATTCTACTGGTATTCTAAGATCCATCAGACACTTAGCACAGGAACTAGACTTCATAACCTGCTTTGCTTTTGAGGATGAAACTTAAATTATAACCTTCCATGATGATTAGATAACTTGAATTTTAGTTATAGTCATGTAATACTAGTTGGGTTCCAACCTATGTTCTATAAGACAAAAATAATAGTTCTTGTAGCTTAACTGAAATTTATATTTATATAAACTTTCCTTCATCTATGGGATGAATGGTAGACTGTTTTATTTACCCCAATTAGTATGAATCTGGGATAGCTAATGGGTTATAATATATTCCTTCACTTATTATTCAACATTTTAGAAAACTAACATCTCCATGAATTCCTTGTATACATAAAGGGATGCATATGATGATGTAAACCAGGAGTGTAACAATATAATAGGTATAAAACATGTGAATGACTATATAATAACTTGCAATCCATAAAGATGGACTGGACACTCAAGATGTTTAAAGCAACTGCATATTAAATGATATGTCAAGTCGCATCTGCATATCACTTTTAATGAGCTGTACATCAAATCAATATACACAAACCTTTTAAATTGAGGACATAACATAACAGATCAATGCTCTATATCATATAGATACCACGACCATCCAATAGTTTAACTTCCTGGCTATCTTGTTAAAGAGTTTAAGGTTTTGCTTAATGAAAATTTATCAGCTTTTACAGTTTAAAACCTTTGTCATAAAAGCTTTTTAAAACCATTTTACTAAGTCAAGATTCCATAAAGAAAATCTTATCACACTAAAGCACATATGTTTGGCTGAACAGAGTAGTAGAGAATATCATTCTATATAAACAAATGTGTTTGTACATATAGGTAATATTTTCCATATTTTATAATTATAAATGTAACAAAAACTGATAATATTGAGTTTTACAGTCATTACATAACTTTCTTTCATACTAGTCATAAATTATACTCCAATAATACACCTTTTATATTGTAGTGTCGTGCTGAAATATAGATTAGGTGCGCATATCCTTGGGACCTAGCTTGGAGCAAGGTGTTGACCATTTTTAATTGCTAGTGACAATTATGGCTATATGTAAGAGAAGCAAAAAGCGTTAGCAAAGTTCACTAAGTTTATGAAGCTACTTTCAAAACAATTTCAATATTAACACAAGCTAGACTATAAGAAAATTATTTTTGCTACAACTGTATGTTGTTGAAGTCCAGTATAGGCTTAGAGAACTAATATATACTGCTAGAAAAAGAATATCTTCCAACATACTCTATTAAAATGCAGTATAGATTGGTAGAGAAAGTATCTGGAACATTATTCCCACTGACACCTGAAGTATCAAGTTCACCGGCGCTGAGGTATTTTTACCCAAATGCCTGCATACAGGGAAAACCTCCCTAGCAATGTTGAGCATGAACCCATATGTATGAGTATGGGGAAATGTCACCCCTAACCTTCATGGAAATTCCCTATTAATGTTAAGATGTTTTCACACTGCAAGCTATTTGAGATCTGACTTGCAAGGTACATACACGGTAATTGAACAGCATAGAGTAATAATAAGCGTAATAATTCACAATAGCATATTATAACATCTGAAATCAGCTTAACTTATGCTTATAATTGCAGTCATGAAACCATACCCAACATCGAGGGTTATGGGTATTGTCAACAATGTGTCAAGAAAATTCACAGTGAGCGAAATAAAACTACTATATGAAGAAACCGAGGGATGCCAGTGATAGGAGAAGCCTTAATTTCTAATGTTCATCTACCATCAATATTCATATTTCTTGGTTAACACCTACTATAACTAGTTGCCTCTCTTTATCATTTGTTAATGATTTTTTGTTCATTTTGAGTTAAGGTGTTTGCAAACTTATAAGAAATTATCCAAACTGCCATATAATAGCACCATTTCTAAACAGATGCACAAGTCAATCACCTTGTGATAACCGGAGTTTCAATTTTTCAAGAAGGAAGAGATACTCCGTGAAGTTCAGCATTACCGAAAATGTTCTTTTTTCTTTCTCCTTGTTTCCTCTTAATCTTTAATTAATGACAGTCACATTAAGTTCATGATGGCTTATCAGATTATTTCTGAATAGGTGTTGGCATTCTGACAACTGCTGAAAGCTTGGAGCCTTTTGATTGTGATGTGATCTGCATAGAAGTGTTTGACATTGGGGCTCTTGTTGAAACATTGAGCTTTGCCCTCAGTAAACTTGAACTTCCTGGTTTTCGCCCGGAAGTATTTTGCAGGGTCAGAGGTTGATTTCTGGCTATTGGTTGCGGTTACGTGGCGTAGAAATGGAATTTTAAGACGGCAAATTGTATTCCATTCAAAAAATATGGTAAGAAGTTGGATATGTATGATTATAGAGCTCCGATTTTACCATGAAACAGGTTAGCGCTTTATATGTAAGAGAGTACATTAATTTTTGTAACTTTGGTTGTTTATTTATGTAAGATTGGACGGCAACTCTCTAAAAGCTTTAGTAAAAGCAGATTTGGCTTTGTGTAAGTTTTTGACTGAGTAATTAGTATTATCATGGTGAAAGCAAAGAGTCGCCAGGGATTTCATTTGGAATTTAATATTTCTGTTTATAAGGTAGCTGCAAAAGGGAGAGAGGACTTGCCTTGACTGTCTGATTGGGAGGGGCAGATCCTGGGCTATTGTGATTTTATTTCCTTTCCAGTTAATGGATTTCTTCTTTTTTGCTTGTAAAATAATGGTTTGAGCATGTGAGGCATTCAGGATTGTAGCATACACTTACCGAGGAGTATCTGCGGATTGAGCCTTCCTTAATGCCCTGTGGATTTTCTCTATTATTATGGGATAACTCCTTATTTTCCACTATCATATCGATAATTTCTTTTTGCAATATTGGAGAGTTGTGTGTGGTCATATTTTTCTGGAATGCCTGTGATTAATATATTGTTGCGCCTCACTTTTGCTTCAAGGTCTATTATTTTCTGTTGTACGTCTTTGACGGTAGTGTCATTTAGAGAGACAGCACTTTGCAACTCCTGTAATTTTATTTCCCTATTCATTATTCTTGCTTCATTTTGTTCCATTCTTGTCATGATTTGATCCAAGCTATTTCTGAATGATGTTAGCTTTGTGGAGAAGGTTTGGATTTCAGATTGAAGGGGAAGTAAAGCTGCTTTGAACTCCTCCATAGTGAAAGGTTGATAATTTTTGTTTTTTTGAATTTGTTTAGGAGCTTCAGATTGCATTTTGGTTGTTTTCTGTCTCTTCGTAGAAATCTCCTTTTCTGGAGAGTTGATAAGTAATAGTCTTGTTTTAGTGGATTGTGATTTAATTTGTTCCATTTTGGCAAGAATTTCTGTTTGCTTGTTTGTATAGGCTGAAATTTCAAGGCTGGCAGACCCAAGCACATGTATCCGTACTCACCACTGCACCACTGCTATAAAATAGGATTGTTCTGGCTCAATCTTGCTACGAGTCCAAAACATTTTACAAGTAAGTTAAAATGTAGTTTTCTTTTCATTATAATTAATTTCTTTTATGATTTGATGCAGTAGTAACACTTGATTTGATTAGATTAGAAATTTTCTTTGAGAGCAGGCTGAAGAATGTGCTTCCTATCTGGCGGCCATCTTGGAATCTCCCTAACTTTGGACATCTTGATAGAGGATGAGTGTTAATGCTTCAGAGCTTCATGATTCACCCCAGTCTAGGTCCAGAGGTTCCTTGGGGGTGCCATCATGCTCATCCTTCATCTGCATGCCTTAGCAGAATGTTCTGGAAACAAGAAAAGATGTGGAGAGGCCCAGTCATAAGGGCAGTGCTATTGCCTAAATGTGGCTTGCTCCCTGATGCAGATGAATACTGTAGTACAGGGTATAGCAAGTGGGGCATGATCAACCCTAGGTTGCCTTACTGCTGTTCAGTGCTGTGCAGTTTAGTATAATAACAGTGATGCTTATTTGAAGTAGCATAAAACAGCAAGCTCATAGATCATATGCGGAGTATAAAGTACTTCAGCCATAGATGGCATTCTAGGGGCAATGACTTATTTACGTAAGTGATTGACTGGCAATGTATGAAGGTTTCTATGTTAGGGCATACATACTAAAGTCAAACACTGTTTGATTGATAAAAAGAAAATTGTATAATGTGTTCTTGTAATATTATAATGGTGGGGATGGGAAAAGGACAAGTGAGGGCGTACAAGCCACATATGGTATAATAACTGCAAGGTATAATATTATTATCATATGAAAGGTATGCCACCCTTATCAAATGAGGGAACAAGGAATTTCTGAAAATATGTAGCCTACACTTTGGCATCCACAGATAAGTTCTATTCATTTCATTTTGGTTAAAAAATGGTTGACAATATTGTACTAAAAATACACTTTGTGCTTTGGTGGCATCACAATTAAACATGAGGAAGTATTAAAGTTTTGTTCATTAATGTCATGAGCTCTTTATTCAGCAATAACACTGGTCATGCCTGTTTAGCATGATTAAACTGTGTCTGTTTCAGAAAATATTGTAACCTTTGATCTTCAAGGGATTCAATGTGAAGCAGAATGGCTGCTGGATTCAATAAACTCCATATAGGCTTTGTGCAGAGCCTACATGGAGTTTACTTGTTTCCAGGCATGAGGCAGTGCAAAATGCATATTAATGAGGCAAAGCACACCTAAACTACATTTTGCAGCTCGCAATAGTGTTGCTATCAGCGGAACTTCGTAAGCAAACATGGATAACAATTCCATGTAAAGGAGAGCATTAACTGTGCATGGATTTACATGCAATGGCACAGTAATCACCAGGGGTTTTACAAATAGGTGTCATTGTTTTACTGCACCACATCTTCACATAGGCCAACTTAATGAGAGGGCAAATAACCAGTAGTAGGGACATATTTGGCATAGATGTCAAATAGAAATGTGTAAGAATGTGACACTCACACCCTCTTAGAGCAACAAATGTGGACAAAGCCATAATAATGGGATAAAGGGCCAAAAATAGGGACAGATTTTTAATATTGCACTGACAAACTTAGGAAGTTGATAGAATATATGTTGTACAGTAGCATGAACTTTCTGAAGAGCATGAAGTTTGAAACTCAAATGCCAGTCACTAGTTTTTGACTGCCCTCTACAATGACATGCCAATGATTTGCCAGGAAAAAAATGTTATGAAGAAAAGATCACAAATCTGAAACAAAAGCTGGACATTGTAATAGATCAGGACAGTTGAGAAGTATGCACTCAAATGTATGTAATACTGAGTCACATCAGTCCAGAGTTCATACCAGTGATATGGCACAAAGCTGCATATTTGTTAAGGAAACCATCTGGACATCCTGGGAATATGTGGACAGTTGAGAAGTATGAATGTGAAGTATATGGTCCAAACACAGTAGAGGACAGTGTACCTACAGTCAGAAGTCCACAAAGGTCAACAAGCAAGATCTACACTTGCCAAACCCAAAATGGGTAGGGTCAAGTGTGTCGAAGGTCACCTCTGTCCCTGTGGATATGCTGATTCCTGCAGTAGCCATACAGATAAGGTTTTTAGGCATTTGGGTCAGTAGTTGTAGTTCTGCATAATACCAGATTGATGTGCACTGAGGGGCACACAATATTTGATATTGGATTTTATAGTATGGTTGATACATGCATGGAAAACGTATGAGATGCCAGGGTTGTAGTGCTTAGGGGGTGCCAACAAATGGATGTATTTTAAATATATGATATATAGCTAGAGCCCTCAGTTTGTAATGTTTCTGCATGTACTTTCATGTTATACAAAGGGAGTATACAGTAAACAGTAGAAACACAGCATAATATATACATTTCTAAAGCACGGAGAAGTGGGTTTGAGCTACAGTTAGTAAAATGTATACGCATGCAAGATGCACCTGTTTGCGCATTGCTAAGCACTGTGTAAATGTGAGTCACATTGCTAAAGTCTGACAGTTAGAATTGAGTCTGTGGAATACACCTGCTACTTAACTGACTCTGTGGCAGTAGATGTTAATGCAGTAATATGTTCCTTTTTGGGGCCAGATATTAGTGGGTTGGAATACAGCTGCAGCTAATACTTTTAACTACTTTTGCTTTGCCGTTGGTGCATATTGGTGCACAATGTGGACCATCGTGCAATAATGCTTTAAAGAAAAGAAATGAAGAAGATAGAACAGAGGCGAAATGGGGGTGCTAAAGTCTGACACTTAGTATTGAACCTCTGGAATACACCTGCTACTTAACTGACTCTGTGGCAGCACATGTTGATGCAGTTAATGGAGTAATACATTCCTTTTTGGGGTCAGATGGTACTGGGTTCAAATACAACTGAATCTAACACTTTTATGTACTTTCATATTACTGTTGCTGGACGTTGGTGTGCAATGTTCACCATCACTCAATAATACATTAAAGAAAAGAAATGGGGAGCAAGCAGGGGGAAGAACAACTGGAAAACAATACAGAAATGTGCAGGAGGGAGGTAGGAAAGAACCATAGCTATCAAGTTCTTCAACAGTAAAAACTGATAATCTATGCAGAATATCAGCTGAATTTGGACTTTCAACTCCAGAGAGTGGAGTGACCACAACACAATCATGTTGTATAGAAAACTGGAACAATCAAGTGTGCGAAGAAGACAAGTGAGTGAAATGGAGAGCTATGTATGGGACAACTTTTTTTTTTGAGAGCGAGAGGAATGTTGGGGATGGGACATAGGTATGATGGGTCTGGTAAGTTGGGAAGGTGAGCATGCAATTGCAGACAGACAAGACAAAAAAAAAAAAAAGACACAGGGATGGTGATGGACACAAGAGGTCAGTGGACACCATGGATGGGTAAAGGTGGGGACATCTGGGACCTATGGACATCAAGCTGGTTAACAGTGAGAATCGAGACCTTACCTACAGGACTATCACCACTGTCACCGCACCCCACCACTGGCTGGAGCACTCCTCCTCCTGGTTCTACATAAAATGAGGGATAGCAGGCCCTCCACTCAGCACTCAGCATAGGCATGCACCAAGAGTGTGGAGCACAACCCTACATATCATCCCTGGAAGTTCAGTGCAGGTGATAAACTCAGCACCCCTGCCACTGCTCTCAGAGGGAACCACTAGCCTATTCTCTGAGGCAGAACTACCTGAGGGGCAGGAAGAACAGGGGCAGCAGAGGTGGAACTGCCAGGTCAGCTCCCAGATGTTCTAGGCAATAGTGCCAAAGCTGCTGGAGTGGAGGCAGGTGGATCCTGTGGGGCAGGCCTACCCCACTGCACTGTGGAGCATTTTGTGATGTGGTACATATGGATAACATGGCAACATTTTGATGACACATAATAAAATAGCACAAACAAGAGTGAGATATGGGTTTGGGTAACATTAAAAAAAGAGATAAGATCTGTACCTTCATATGTAACATGCAGTGCATTAATACAATTATTTGAGTCTATTATCTTAACCTAACACCTAACAGATAGCGTATTACTTTTAAGTCTAGCAGCTCCTAACAGATGCACACTGTACTACAGATTGCAACAAGTACTCCTTTACATGTGCATATATTGCACATATGCATGTTTCAGTTATCCAGATTACAGTTTACAGCAGGGCATGTGTGCCACTTGTACAGAGCTTTTACTTTAAACCTTTAGGTTACACCTAATTGAAGAATTAACAGTTACTGCATAGTTGGGAAGTGTGGTATCTGAACCACAACCTCTGACTAAAGTCTAATATTGTACTCTTGATTTGTGCTATTAATGCATGCATACTTACTTTTACAGTTAGAATATGCATGTTAAAGTTGATATAACTGTATAAAATACCAAAAAAGCAATCCTTAACGTTTAACACCACAATATCACTGCTTTTCTGCTGCATACATACCACATCCCTCCCTAATCCTCACCAATCTAGTGGCATGGGTCCTAACATTGCAGTCCCTCTGCATGGCAGCTATGGAAGAAAAACAGAACAGAATACCACTATGAATACCAGTCTTGCCTATATTCAGCTTTTAAGTCTTACAAGTATTTTCTGTAGTTGATACTTACACATCTGTGGGATGTACTCCATCCTAAATTCCTTGATCCAAACATCGAGGGTACCCCCTTCCTCTAATGTAGGTCACTAAAGTAGCACCTACATTGGTCACCAGTGCGAGCGATAGTGGTGGCACTGATCACAACCTGGACCAAACTATCCCAAGCTCTGACTTATACTGAGACCCAGAATAGCCCCCCTGTAGCAACCTGGCACTGTGGTATTTCACTAGGAGTCCAACATAAATCTTGGACACCTGGACACCCCATCTATGAGCCCTAAATCTCACACCCTCTCCACAAATGCCTACCATATCTTCCATGGATCAAGAGCAATGGAGACTGATAATTTCCTACCAATTCCAGTTATCACGTTTACTGGGAGTGTGCACACTTTTTTAAAAGGTTTCATGCCACTTACCATTGTGCAAACATGGTGCTTGGTGGTGTGCACTGCAAAGCAACATGTTTGCGCAATGGTAAGTGGTGTGCAACAGTGGGAGGCAATGCAATTTCAAGGTTATTTGTAAATGTATTAGTCAAACATGAAGGCCATGCCAGACCAGAGAGCAGAAATATACTTACAGGAACACTGTATACAATAAAACCACAGTTATAAATTTGATAATAAATGTGATAATACATAGATAAATACATACATAAATAAATAAATAACTGGCATAATATTAGTGTCTCAGCCCTCATACATATAATTAATATCAGCTACACCATGTCAAGTGTTATAAGTGAGAGTGACTATAATGGGAAGTGGAACAACAGTAAAAATGTATGGAATATGCTGTATTTGAACCCAGGACCATGTGTGACAGTGCTATACTTATACCTGTTGCCACAACAATGTTAAGAAAACACTTGTCTATACTGCAGTTCATTGCTATAAACTGCAATGTCACAACAGTAAAACAAAGGTGCACACCCTATACTAGAACTCAGGGCCATCTGTATTCCAGCACTACACTTACCCTGCAACCAGAGGATTAGTTACATGATATTGCCTATTTTACTATTCATTCTGAAGGTCTGACTGTTAACCTTTACACAGCATTGCATAGCGGGTCTGTGCGAAGTCCCATGGTATTAATGGAATGCATCCAGTTTCTATCTTTGGCTGTCTGGGTTCTGTCTGCTCTAGGGCTCCAGTCTGTGCACTGCTGCACTTCATGTACACCATATAAATGCAGCCTAACCTGACATTCATTTTCCTCCATTCCCCATGTTTGCACTGAGCGGTGCATCATGCAATCAATAGCCAAAAAATAATAAAATAATAAAAAAACTGAGAGAGAAAACACACTTTGCATACAAATGAAGAGGAGGTTGGATGTGAGTGAAACTGAACCTGTGAACTGCATGCTGCTTATTTGCATTTCCAACCTTGACAGACATTCATGTAACACTTTGTAAATCAAACCTGACACACCCACCTGATATAAGCATTCACAGTTGCCATCCATTCACTGATGGAATGCCTGCACAATGTTTGCATCTGGTACACAACACCAGGGATTTGGGATTTAGCAATTCTAATGAGTTCAGACCTCATCTGCATCTTCACCATGCAGACCGGCCTGAATCTACTCTACAAGGCTACCATGTAGCTAGGGAAAGTGAAGGGGAGACAAATAGTTTATGTGCTGAACACAGAGGAGTACTGATTTTTAGATGATATGCCTGCATCTCATCAGCTACATATTGCATATGCTGACATGTTACTATGAATAGTCTGTTTAATGTTTTTTTTATAATTATGTTGAATAGCACACTTTGACACTTTTATTGTCTGCATTACTTACAAGTGTACTGTTCATTTGGGGGTGGGAGAGCAAAGCTGCATTTGTGTTATTGCACAACAAAGCATTTATGCTGCTATTGCTGCTTTCATTTTGTTGCATCCGGCCTACTGACACATGTTAAGGTTAGATCTGTACACATCTCACACATTTTACTTTTTATTCTCTTTGTGCAGACTCCTTTCCGTTGCTGTATTCCAAAAGTTTTGGAATTCAAGGAGAAAACCAGTACAGAGTCTGCACAGTTGTTTTATAGCTTGTTGAATAGCTCCAACAAATTGCTTTGGTTAATTATCATGCGATTCAATTAGCATACCATGGTGTTTATCTTGTTTGTGTGGGGGTGCTCACCATTACACAGTGCTTAGTGAATTTAAAAGCTTCTGCACCTATGTGTACACCATGCTGCGATATGCACACTGTGTGGTCATGATGAAACCTGTATCTTAACAATTACTTTCCTTACAGGATAAGGAGCACATCTTTTCTGGAATTAAAAAGGAGTACATCCTAAATATATATTGCAACTGAATAGCTGTGAGATTAAGCTTGTGTCAATAAGGATAACAGGAAAAGCTTTGTTAGAGTGTTTTGGTCTGATGAAGCTTATTAGCGAAAGCGCGAACCGTTTGTGCAACAAATAAAGAGTTTATGTACTGTTCACTGCGTGGTTGCTCCATTATCCTGTACTATTTTGCTAGAGTTAGCTTTATTTCCTTAATTTCTCTGTAGAAAAACTCTGATAAGTACCGGGATAACCTAGGAACAAATCAGTGCAGTGTGGAGGGAAACGAAAATTCATAATGCCTCACAAAGAAAACATAAATAAACAAAAACAGGAGAAGGAATTAAAGTGAAATAAATTATGAAGCATTGACCTGGCATGGGAATGCCTTATTGAGGAAGGGCTGGATTTACAAAAACTGAATAAGACAAAACTGGGACAATACTTGACATCAGGATAAGAGACAACATTAAGAACTTCTACAATGACACCTGAAAAATGAAAAGTGAATAATAAGTGTTTTGTATGATTGAACACGACGTATTGCTGTAAGACAGGATTTGCAAGCAGCATGATACTACCTGAAATTACACACAAAAGGGTCGTGTCTGCCTTTAGTTGCATCACATCTGCTAGTTTCACAGGGCCAGATGAGATGACAGGAAGCCTTATTTATATGATCAAATATAGCCTAATGTGACTTCCCCCTTGAAATATTTTAATTGAATATTGAAAACATGTTCCTTCCCTAAAATTTGGAAGCAGGCTGTTATAGCCACAATCATTAAGAGGGGCCCTTTCACAGACTCCATTAATTAAATACCATTCGGCCGCCAAAGCATGTTGATGATGTGTCATCAGGGAACTGATTTACACAGAAAGAGGAAACCTCCTTCTCTATGACCAAATTCAGTGCAGCTTTTGGAAAGGTAAGTATACATGCTTTACCTCAAAATTTTTGGGAGTGTGATTGCCACCCCGAATGAAAATCTGTCTGCCCATGCAGCTTCCTCAGTCTGTCTAACATGTTGACACTATACCCATGACAAAAATAATATATAAACTTGGGGATCTAAAGGTTAACAAAGGTGTAGTAATGCTGATCTACAATTGTTTGGTTGTAAACAGCAGGTGAAAATAAAAGGAGTCTTATGTGAGTGCGTGTGTTTGTGTATGTATGTGTGTGTGTGTGTGTGTGTGTGTGTGTGTGTGTGTGTGTGTGTGTGTGTGTGTGTGTCTGTGTGTGTGTGTGTGTGTCAGCATGAAGTTTAGTGCAGTGTAGTACAGATTTTAAAATTGTTAAATATTTCTGATGCTGTTTTATAGGGGATGCAAGACTGAAGCATAACAGCCCTGAAAGATACATGATAAACAATTATGATTGCTTTTTTGATCATAACAACCTTGTTATGTGTCTGAGACATGTTTGCCAACAAATTCAGAGTGGAGCAAAAGAAGCTCTAGATGCAAATCATGACTTCCTTGATGAGAATATATAACAGAGGATTATGATCAGTTTGACAATCATACCCACTTATTATGTGTTTGAGACATAGATTCCAAGAAATTCACCTCGAGAGCAAGGCTAGAGAAGAGAATCTTGGTGTCTATGTTGATGACACATAAATAGAAGTTATGTTCTTACCATAACGTTCCATGTTAGTTGTCTTCTTCTCGTCTTCTTCTTGCTGGATGGGTTCGGAGCCGACCTCGGCTCCGACTCGGCCACTCTAAAAGCTCGAGAGTTGGTTCCACCGGCTCGAGGCTCCCCTTATATCCCACAATGCTAGGCGAGAGTTACCTCAGATCTCGTTTGTAAGCTAACCCCAGCTTATAATAGTAACAGAATAACTCTAAACAGAGTCCACCTCTAACAACAGGAAGAAAGAAGGGTGACCTACATCCTGATCCAGGAAATATGCACAACAGCATATGCCTAAGAAAGAGGTGGTAGAAAGAGAGGTCACAATCACAACTCCTCTAGGTCTGTCCAGGCCAGGGGGAAGGAGGGTGGGACGCAAGAAGAAGGCGAGAAGAAGACAACTAACATGGAACGTTATGGTAAGAACATAACTTCTATATGTTAAGTTGTCTATCTCGCCTTCATTCTTGCTGGATGGGACCGCGTCCCTAGCACCTTGTCCCGGGTGGCCTAACGGAACAGACTCCTGAGAACAGTGGAACCAAAGTTAGCTCTATGCCTAGAAGCTAAGTCCAACTTATAATGAGAAATGAAAGTGTGAGGAGTAGCCCAAGTAGCAGCTGCACAAATGGTGTCAATAGGCAGTCTGTCTTGGAAGGCTAAAGAAGTAGCCAAAGCTCTGGTGGAATGGGCCTTAGGTTTATTAGGCAGTTTTGGTGTCTAATTTCATATACAAGGGAAATCAAAGATGTTAGCCATCTGGATAATGATACCTTTGAAACTGAAATTCCCTTTCTGCTTTTTGCATAGGAGACAAACAGCTGATCAGATTTCCTGAATTGTTTTGTTCTATCCAAGTAGTACCTCAATTGACGATGAACATCCAGGTAGTGTAATTTTTGTTCAGACCTATTGGAATATTCTGGAAAAAAGACAGGGAGGTCATTGCTTTGATTTAGATTTGACGTCGAGACCACCTTAGGCAAAAAGGACGGGTTAGTTCGTAAGGATACTCTGTCCTTATGAAACAATAGATAAGGAGGTCGACAGCTGAGTGCTTGAAGCTCTGAAACTCTTCTAGCTGAAGTAATAGCTACTAGAAAAAGAGTCTTCCATGATAGCAATTTTAAAGAACAGGAGACTGCAGGTTCGAAAGGGGGAAGAATCAAAGAAGCAAGAACTAAATTTAGGTCCCAAGGAGAAGGAGGATTTCTTATAGGAGGTCTGAGAAGAAAAACTCCTTTCAAAAAGGCTTTGCAAAGCTTGTGGGACATTAAGGCAGATTCAGAAATACCCACATGAAAGTTAGAAATAGCTGCCAATTGAACTTTAAGAGTAGAGGGAGATGAACCTGCATGGAAGAGTTCAGCTAGAAATTCAAGGACTAATTGGATGGAAGCAGTGAAAGGATCAATGTCCTTTCCTTGAGCCCAATATGTGAAGCGTTTCCACTTACTCAAATAAATCTTCCGAGTGGAAGATTTATGGGAAGCTATCAAAATATCTCGAACGGAGTGAGATAATTGAGGAAGCCTGGCTAAGGTTGGAACTGGAGGAACCAAGCAGTGAGGTTCAGAGAGGGGAGGGAGCGATGAAACTGACCCGACTGATGGATCAAAAGATCTGGAACTAGGTCCAGATTCCATGGTCGCTCCAATAGAAATCGATGTAGAAAGGGGAACCACACCTGTCGAGGCCAGTAAGGAGCAATGAGGATCAGTGAGGCCTCCTGAGCGATAGCTTTCTGTATCACTTGAGAGATTAGTGGAAAGGGAGGAAATGCATACAGAAGTCCCCGGGGCCAAACTTGGACTAGAGCGTCTCTGCTGGGTTGGCCTGGTAAAGGGAATAGAGTGAAATATTCTCTGCACTTGCTGTTTTGGGGAGTAGCAAAAAGATCGCAGCAAGGCTGACCCCACTTGAGGAAAATTTCTCTCACAACAGAGTCTTTCAGAGACCACTCGTGAGGCATGAGGATAGCTCTGCTCAACCTGTCCGCAATTTGATTGGACTTCCCGGGGATGTGCGTTGCTATCAGAAACCGCTGAGAAGAAATCGCCCATTGCCACAATCTGAGTGCTTCTCGACACAGGGGTATGACCTGGTTCCGCCTTGTTTGTTGATGTACCACACTACAGACATATTGTCTGTCTGGATTGCAATCGTTCCCAAGGGAAGAGAGTCTTGAAGGGCTTGCAACGCTAAAAGCACTGCTCTCATCTCCAGAACATTTATGTGCAAGTGGCATTCGTTTGGTTGCCATGTGCCCTGGACCGTCCTGCCCTGATAATGCCCCCCCCACCCGATCAGGGAGGCATCCGTTGTCAGAGTAGCAACCGGAGGGGGTGGAACAAAGGGTCTTCCCAACAAGAGCTGAGGGGAAGACATCCACCACATGAGATGATTTTTGCACGCCTGCTTGATCATAATGGTGTGAGACATTGGAAGTTGCTGGTATGACCATTGAGTAAAGAGCATCCATTGAAGGATCCGCATGTGGAATCTGGCTAATGGAAGCAGAGGTATGGCCGCCATAATTCCCAACACTTTCAGAACTAACCTGGCTTTGATTCTGTTGTTGTTGAAAAGGAGTGAGACCAGTTTGTGAATGTCTGTTATTCTCTGATGTGTTAGTCTCGCAGACATGTCTACTGTGTCTAGATTTGCGCCTATGAAAGTAATAGCATGACAAGGCGACAAAACAGACTTTTCGCAATTTATTGAAATGCCTAACTTTTGACAAATGCGAAAAGTGTAATCCCTGGCCATCAGAAGGAGATGCTTGGTGGGAGCTGTGAGGAGCCAGTCGTCCAAATATGGAAACACCTGGAATCCTTGTCGTCTCAGGTGAGAAGCTACCACTGCCATGCATTTGGTAAACACCGGGGCAGTGGTGAGACCAAAGGGCAGGGCCCTGAACTGAAAATGACTGGTTCCCAGCCTGAAGCGGAGGAATCTTCTGGAGCGTCTGTTCATTTTATGTGATAGTACGCATCCTGAAGGTCTATAGAGCACATCCAGTTTCCTTTGCCCAAAGGGAAGGATGGATTGCAGCGTGACCATCCGAAATCTTGTTTTCTTGACTGATCTGTTCAAGATACTGAGATCCAAAATTGGTCTCCAGTCCCCTGTTTTCTTTGGAACTAAAAGAACCTTGAGTAGATTCCGGATCCTTGCTGGTCTGCTGGAACTGGCTGAATTGCTCTTTTGCAAGCAGTTTTGAAATCTCCAAAACCGCTAGATCCCTTTGAGCGGGTGGAACATCTGGAAGGGATTTTTTTGATTGGTTTGGAATGCGAAGAAAGGGATAGAATAGCCTTCGGAAATGATGGACTGTACCCATTTGTCTTGAGTCAGGGATAGCCAGGCTTCTGGGTACAGTGACAATCTTCCCCCGACTGCCTCCGAAGATGGGCAGTCGGGCAACACCTCAGGGATGCTGAAAGGGCTTGTCAGAGAAGGCTTCCCGATTGCCCTGGTTCTGCGGACCCCCCCTGCCCCTAGGGTGACGTCTACCATTGTTATTCCCACCTCTGCCTCTGGCGGGGAAACGACTCTGTGCGTCAGGCGAAGTCCCTTGAGATTGTTTACGGAACCACATCTTTCCACCTTTCTGGCCTTTGGGGTAAGGTCTAGAAGGAGTAGAAAAATGGACTCCGACGGCAGAAAGGGTCTTGCCATCAGTTTCGCACCTAGTCAAGGTTTCTTTCACTTGAGGACCAAAGAGAGATGATCCATCAAACGGGGAGTTAGTGAAAGACGCCTTGAAGGGGTCCATAAAATTGCATAGCCGCATCCAGGCATGCTACGTAAGGCCACACCTGTCCCTGCGGCTCTACTCGCTCCATCAGCCGCGTAAGAAAGAAGGCATGGAGGAGTTGGTTATGGAGTTAAGGGTAGCCAGCTGCGTGTTCATCTTATCTTGAAAACCCGCAGCTGTAGGGTCCTTTAACATTTCACTCGCTTCCTTGATCAAGTCCCTTTGAAGACGAGTAAAATGGCATAGGTAGTTCAGCGAATGCATGGTGAATGTCGCTGACGAGAACATCCGCTTCCGCACCTGTCCATGGACCTAGATTCCTTGTTAGGTGGATGGACAGGTACTGAAGGATCAGCTAGCTCCTTCTTAGTGGCAGCAGCTACCACCATAGCATCCACAGAGACTCCTTTAGTCAAGAACTGTTTGTCTGCTGGTGCCGTTATGAACTTGGAGGGTCTCCTGGGAGTGGGGTCCACTGAATCAGGAGCCGTCCATGCCTTCTTAGCAACCACCTGCATGAGGGGGTCAAAGGGGGGGACACCCAGGAGGTGGAAGGGCGAGAGCCAAATGCCTCAAGATACACAGATTCATCCTCCGAAGGGTTGAGGGCTGGCCAATTTCCCCTCTGCTTCAGGATCTCTAGAATGTCTGCAAATGAGACATCTTCAGAAGGGGAACGGGGGGAACCCTCAGAATCATCTAAATCTGTGTCAGACGTGATGGACTCAGGTGAGTCAATGTGTTTCCTCTTACACTTCCTCTTCCGAGGGGGCTCTTCTGCCAAATCAGGAGAGGCCTCGGAAGAAGATGAAATCCCCACAGGGGGTTCCTGAGGAGCTGGCTCTCTGCGGTCCGGGATGAGGGAGTGAGTCGACTTGACCTGAGGCACCGTAGAGGGAGGGGCGGACGGAGCCGACTGTGGAGTAGAGCCAGGCTCTAACACACTCCGCATGACCTCGAATGCACCCCTGTCAGGCAAAGCCAGAGGTCCCCGCTCCGAGAAGCTAAGAACCTCCCTCGGCACCGACAGAGATGGCTCCGAGGCCGATGTCGGAGCCGAACTCACCAGCGCCGAAGCACCGAGAGGGAGAGGGGGGTCGGACAAGGGTCCGATGCCACTCACCCCCTCGGAGCCGACGAGGGAAGTCCGGTGCCGAGATTCTTCCACGGAAGAAATCGGAGCAGACGACGGAACCGAAGACAATTGTATCGGCTCTGACGCGATCACAGTCTCGGTTCCGACGCGACCCGGCTCCGAGCTCAAGAGAGTCGAAGGAGGAATATATTGATGGACCGGGGCAGGCATCGACTGATGAGTCGGGCTCTGAAGCATCTGGGCCAGTGCCTCGGACTTAAGAAGTCGTCTCACTACCCTCTGAAGGTCATGATCCGATAGCCTCGATGACCTAGAGGAGTGAGATCTTTGGCTCCGTTCAGACAGCAGGGGAGATCCTGGAGCCGAATGAACGGAGCCAAGGGATGGTGACCTGGACCTCTTCCTAGTTGTCGGCTCCGAAGGTCTGGTCGGAGCCGACACGGGAATTTCTAATACCTCGGCTCCAGCCGGAGCAGAGGGAACCACAGAAACTGTGGACTGAGACTCATCGGCTCCAGCCGGAGCCGAAGTAGACAGAGGTTTAGAAACCTTAGGTCTCGGCTCAGTTGTCGGAGCCGAAGACCTAGATGCCTTAGAGGGCTTCCCTGTAGATACAGAAAGGGAATCCTCTGGCTTGAGTAAGCCCCTTAAAATTAACTTATTTTTTCTTTCCTGCAGGACCCTGGGGCTGAAGCCATGGCACACAGCACAGGAGTCCTGCAGGTGCAAAGGTCCCAGACAGTAGACACAAGAAGTGTGAGCGTCTGTCAGAGACATTTTCTGACAGCACGCATCACACTTCTTGAATCCGGAGACCTTTGCTTCTTTAGACATCTCAAAAGGTGTAATCACACACACAGTCACAAACACACTAATTACACCCTGTCTAGTTTAAATTATAATAAAACACTAACTAGGTTTTTAAATAAGAAAATAACACACACACTCCACTAGGGAAGGAAAAAAGGCCTGTAGGCCCAAGGGAAGAACTTAAAGTTCTTGAGGGAAAAAAACAGGAATTTTTAAGAAAGGGGATAAGAATTCCTCTAAACTAAGGGAAATAAGTAAAAATATTAAAATTAAAGGGGTTTTAATAGACTAACTTCACAAGAAAAGTCACTTACCAAGAACCGGTAGAAAACCAACACCTCGATAGCTGCAGCGGCAAACGAGATCTGAGGTAACTCTCGCCTAGCATTGTGGGATATAAGGGGAGCCTCGAGCCGGTGGAACCAACTCTCGAGCTTTTAGAGTGGCCGAGTCGGAGCCGAGGTTGGCTCCGAACCCATCCAGCAAGAATGAAGGCGAGATAGACAACTTAACATTTCATGGTTATGATCAAATTCTTTGTAATGCTTAGAGCTTTATCTGCTTCATGCATTATTAGTTATACAAATAATAAGAAAAATGCTAAGTATTTTGCTAGATGTCAAAGCCGTAAAGCACTTAGCCACTTAGTGAGTGCTGTTTCCATAGATTTTCACAAAATTTCCAGATTTTTGTCTCGTTTGTTTGGTCTTTTCCTCATAAAGTCCAAGGTTTTTCAGACAAATCACAGAGGACTGAAGACACTAAATAATGGCATACATTTTGGTTTCAGACTTCATATCCTTCAGAAAATACAGGTGAATACACATCCTGTTATCCTAGTAAGTTTCTTAGTTTGTAGAGGGATGGACACTTTATTGGCATGGCAGCAATCAGAACCAAATCTTTTCTTTTGCCACTGTAGTTTACCATTCAGTACTGACAAATTTAACTGCCTAGCATGGGATCTGACCTTAACAATTTCAGCAGAGGGTGCTTAATATTTGTTAAGCTTCGATCATGCACCACTTTAGCTCTTAGCTTGTTTGTCTTTTTCCAGATATTAGAGCGTAATCATCACTCTCCATGCAGAGAGAAATTTATTCATAATTCTTTATAGTATGTGGACCTTTAGAAGCCCCAAAATGCTACTAGTTACAGAAAAAGAAAAAATTGCACTGTACATGGATGAGCAAGTGTCCTTCTGACAAATGAATGGCTTTAAAACCTGCTAAACATTTCAACCTGCAACACTTTTGTTTGTTAGGTGAGAGTGCTTAACATATTTTAAAACAGTTAAAATGTTTTAGGCCCTGTTATGCACTGGCTACTGTTAACACTCTAGTCCAAGACTAGAGTTTATCAGTGCTGAACGCTGCTTGACAAAACTTCGATAAGTATCTTGATTATGTTATAAAGGTGCTTAAAAGTTTATTTGCAGTATTCCACCATTTTTATGGCAAAAGAGTACATACATATCTTTCGCCAATTTCAGAGCATGGTCGTTGCTCCCTATATAATACATTAATGTTACTGCAACTGTCATATTCTTTTCAGCTCTAATTCCTTGGCTTCCAGTGAAAAAGGATTATATCACTTTGATTATTTCAGTTACTAAACACAATAAATCATATCCTTTATACAACAAAGACATTTAATGTTTTATGTGTCAGCAATGAACCGAAAAAGGTAGAGTTTATATGTTTTGTGAAAGTGCAAACCTACCATGCTAATTGCGTCACATAACTTATTTTATGAACCAAACTGCAATATGAATTCTTGAAAGCATACCCTACCTATGCTTTGACTCAAATTTACAACATAATTAACATCTTTAGTCAAAAATGATATCACATTTACATGTAATTACTTAACATGCACATTTATGAGGTACATGAAGAACTCCTAACTTGTTGCTAGGGAGCATTATATTTTCTTCTGGTGACAGCAGTCAAAAGGATCTCCATGTACCAGTGTGTTTATTGTTCTGGTTGTACCTCCATATGTTATCTTACTTGCTAAATTATAAATTACTTCAGTGAACTTGGAGAAATGTTCCTCAAAGTTATAGCAGAAATATCCACTTTCCTTTAACAGTGGGTAAAATTGGGAAGAGGTTTTTTAACAGGTAAGCTTTTATTGTAATTTTCATCACTAATTTTAAAAGAACTATCACAAATATCAAACTATAAAATAATATTCATCTAAAGGGGCAGCATTATGGTCCGGATTGTCTATACCTTGGAAGATATAGTCAGCCAAGTAGAATGAGTGCATATTACAACACACATATGTGCAATGAGATGCATGTGTTGGGCATGTGTGTTAAACATTTCAGATATTGTCTGATAGACAAAAAAAACACTGCTGTACTCTATTTTGTCCTCAGGTGGTTTCTTTTGAGCCACACAATTGCATAGCTTTGCTTTATTTACATCAAATTCTAGGACAATGCATGTGTCTGGTATTTCACTCCATTTATTACACTACCCACCAATAGTCTATAATTTCTAATGCCACTCTACAAACAAAAATGGAAACTTTCTGAGCAGAGTCAATCTACATAAAGCCGACATGTTAAAAAATATATATATATAGAATGTGTCTGTTTACTGATTATATGCATCATATACATTTGTGTGTGTGTGTGTGTGTGTGTGTGTGTGTGTGTGTGTGTGTGTGTGTGTGTGTGTGTGTTTAAAATAGAGGTAACAAAATTCAACAGCTGGAACATGGCTGTCTTCTTGCTATCCCAAATACTCCCACCACATTAAAATGATTCTTTTAGTAAAATGTTTACTTCACTGGAATAATGAATGAACAATTCCTTGTGAAGCAAAACTGCTGACATCTCCACCCCATTTGGACTACTTCTAGACTGAGAATTAAAGTGGTATTATTATCACTTTGTGTAGGAACGGACTCCAATGAAATGCTGCTCTGAGTCCCCTTAGTATAATGATTCTGCTATACTGGGTATCCTTCTAGCAGTTGATTTTCCTGTGCTTCTGCATTGGTGCTATTCCACTGCGGTACTGCTGCCTGGTTGAAAGTTATTATCTTATCTGTTTATTCAGGGTTAATTTTATGTAAGCTCACAGTTGCACCATGTATTTGTGAACTCAAGATACGGTTCATTTTCACTGTTTAAATTTTTTCTTCTTTTTAATTTTCCTTTGTGAAGCAAACATTCTTCAGGCATAGCTAAATATCTCACTCATAACTGATCACAGTGTTCTGAATCCTTATTAATCCACATACAATTATTGTTTAATTATTCAGATATATTTACTGTCACAAATAACATTGGTCTTTCTTTTCCCAAATGACTTGACTTTGAGCACTTTTTCATTTACTATCCAGCTAAAACCATTAGATACAACTACCTGATCTCAGTGAAACATGGTGTTTTGTTGAACATCAAAATGTGTGCCATGAATGCAAAACCTCTTGTTGAAAGCTTGTTTTGTTAAGAGTTTCCTTATGTGTGATGTATACTAAGTCCATGGTCTTGCAATGTTAAAGGTATGAATTTTTTTAATCTAGCATTCTATTATGTCTGAAGCTGCAAGACATTGAGAAGTATAATTATAGTTGTTGAGATGTGTGTAGGTTGCAACCTCTTGCCTAAGTGAGAATTAGGGGGATTTGCCTTCTGCAAAATCAGTTGCAGTGGAGTGCTATTAATTTCTTAATATTTTGCTTTGTTAATGATCATGTTTCAGAATTTAAGCGCTCAATGTAAGTAAAATTATGAACTTCCAGTTGCTGACCGACTAGCAATGTCTATTTAAATTTCTGACTCAGTCACCCAGGAGATAAATGTCAGCTGAGGGAATAGAACCCACAGCTGTTGAATGAAACCTTGTAGCAGCTTGTTCCTCCCTTAATCCTTATAACAAAACTGCCAGAAAAGCTGGACTCAAGCTCCTCTTTACACTTATTCACGATTCCATTGTCTTCAAGTTTTACAAATGTGTTCTTTACTTTTAAACATAGTTTTAAAAAGCATAAGGATTAAAACTTATAACTTTCGTGAATATGTAAGTTCTTCAGGTTTATCAGACACTTAACCAGATACTGGTTCAAATCATCTATTTTGTAAGACACGAACTGCTTCTGGTCTGTTATATTCTTAGTATGAGTAATGGTGTTCGAGTTCAGCTGTGGAGTGTTGGACCAAAATGGCTGGGCAATTGTGTTTTGCTGGCACTGTGACCACAAAGTTAAGATATGGCTGAGGAATGTTTTATGCTGAGACTTTGACCACAGAATTTAGATATGGCACTAGAAACTTTGTTCTGCTGAGATTGCAAATACAGAGTTGACTTCATCAGTAAACAGAAAAGTGACATTTTTATAGTCCTGTGTTTGATAGTATGACATTGTTTCCTGCAGCATGAAGTCATAATTTTGTAAGAATTTCTCACATTTTCTGCAAACAAACAAAACAAATATTTTGTTTTTAAGAAATGTCTGAAATGCTTTTATGAAATATATCACTGTTTTAACAGAAGTCCATACAAAGCTTAAAAGAATGGTCACAAATCCTGAAAAAATGTATTCTTTGAAATTGGTGATCAAAGGCTCATGAGCATAGTCTAATTCACAGCAGTATGTTGTGCATGGGTGCAAGGGGGGGCAATCCCACCGATTGAATATAAGCAGGTGCTGAGCGTTGTAGAATGTCTTCAAACTTGTGCCCATTTACCCTTAAAACATACTTTAACCACTTGTTCTACAATAGTGGTGATATGAGACATTATACATTTGGTTTTCTGCCTCACACTAAACCCATTAAACCAATAAATATCACCTCTCTTGACCACCTTTGTTCAGACTGTACAGCCTCAGGTCTGATAACCTGACTATAATGTTAGCCACCAGCCTTTTGCCTAAGATGTCCGATATCAATTGGGCTTGTATTAATAATTGGTGCTCATTATAAATAGACAATAACTAGCAGGGATGTCCAATCACAGTTCACTACACAGGCTCAGAACAGGCAATCCCATTCCTCCCCAGTCACATCTGTCCAGGTATTGTATGGACTCAGTCAATGGTTTCCTTTCAAACAACATGCACATGATCTCCTGGAAGGCTGAATTCTCAGAAAAGTTACTACACGTGCGTTTGGTCGAACTATGGAAAGCATTTTCCATCCTGCAATTTCCAACTGCAGTGAAGTGATTCTCTCATCCACTGGTTCAGACACCAACTGCACTGTACCCAGCTAGAGGATTGTAAGTATCCCCACACCAACATAGGCCTTCTCCCAGAAGGAAAATTCAGAGGAATAGACCCTCATCCCATTCTGTCATGTTTCTTGCTAGCACATGCAGCAATGTTCTCAATGCCTATATCACCCTGATGATGATGATGAAGGGCCTGCATTGACAATCCACATATATTTTACAGGCTAATTCTGGCTGGGCTATATGAATTACCAGACCAACAGATGCATGGTCCGCTTCCTTCAGCCATTACTGGGACCATGACTTGCTGTGTTAAAATATGTTACAAGTCTCCCCGACTTTTGAATCTATGTTGTCTGAAAACTTGTCACTTAGTAGGCTCTGCCTTGTCAAATTGGTCTAAATAAAAAAAAAAACATTCAAACAGCAATCAAAAATCTCACTCCAGTGATAGTTCACTTAAAGAATTAAGGAATGTCTCCCAGAGCAGGGATATGGAGAAACTAAACTCAAGTTTAAACAATTCTGGAGTGCTATGGATTTTCTAAAGCCAGTACTTATAGACGCTTCTACATATTCTCCAATTACTGGTGCATTACAAATCATTTATGAGGTTATAACAGTATGTTTCCCACAGTTTACAATATTGTTGGTAAAAAGTACAAGAAAAACCGGGCCAAGCTAGAATTTTCACTGTATGATACTTTATGCAAATGATCCCTTAAGGACATCAAGTGTTTCAAGTATATGGCTTCTGATTGTTCATGACTTTTTACTTTTTCTTTTTATGTCTTTGTAGACATATTCAGGCCAATAAAGCTATATCCCACTAGCTGTGGACATGCATGTTTCGGGCTTCTTATGACCTTGGAAGCACAATGTAATACGTGGAATGTTTGGCTATACTTTATAAATTCAGGGTCTTTAAACCCAGCTGATGTCCAAAACAATTAAGGAGTCTGCAAAATATCCCAACTAACATCCAAATAAATCAGTAAAAAGGTCATAAACTAATTAGTAAAAACTACAAGAAAAAACAAGCCAAAGTAAACAATTCTTTGATTCCTGCTCTGTGATGTATGACATATGATCAACAAAGAGTGACATTCCTGATGACTCTGATGACAAACCTACTGCTATGTATCATGCAGCATCTGAAAAAAAAAAAAAAAAAAAAAAAAAAATATATATATATATATATATATATATATATATATATATATACATATATATATTTATTTATTTATATATGTGTGCATACACACACACACACACACACACACACACACACATATATATATATATATATATATATATATATATATATATTTTTTTTTTTTTAAAGAAATGTGACAAAACAATTAATCAACAAAACTGAGAAACAAAAAAATCATAAGGAAACTGAATTGATGTCAATACTAAATAGCTTGTAGATAAAAACACACAAACAATAAAAAGTATTTTTAAGGAATTTAAACTTATACTTTAACAAATGAAGTAAACACTAACTGTACTTTATTACTGGGGTGTGACAAAGGGGTGGCAAGTTTAAATGTGTCCTTTAATACAAGGCAGTGACCTTGAAGTTAGCATATATAGGCAATGAAGGTTGTGAAACACAGTTCAACACCTCACAAAGAGATAACTATTTGGGTAAAGACCCCTAAAAACCCATTAATTCCATGTTTCAAAATGAAGACCTTAATCTTATGGAGCTAAATCTTATGGAGATGTGACAGCTACAGAACAAATAATGAAGAGTTACGGCTGTATATTTTGGGAAAAGACCTTTCAGAATGACATTAGGTGCCTGCTTACACAATTTTTCCCATTATCTCCTATCGTTTAAAGTTTGAGGTTCAGAATCAGTTACAGAAGTAATTGAAAGAAGGAGTATGTGAAGTGTGACACAGAAATGGCAGATTAGGCAAATGGGGATACTTGTGTGGTAACAAAATGCTAAGACAGTGAATATAAAGGCAAAAATAAAGGAAACAGGAACTCTGTCAGGTTCTGGAAAGTGACTCTATAGGTGGCTTAAAGAAACTATATCAGGTTGCAAGGCAACAAAAGAAACATAAAACAGATAGTCATCAAATGCTATTCATAAGGGATGACAGCAATAATCTGCTCACTAGTCCAGAGGATATCAAAGGCAGAAAGGCGGAGTACTTCAAGAAGCATTTGAATGAAAGAAACTCTACAAAGGCTGTATTGCTGCTTGCGCAGCCTACACTGTAAGAGGAAGGCAGACCCATCCTAGAAGAAGTGCAAAGTGCATTAAGGGAGATGAAGTCAGGGATAGTAACAGGTTCAGATGCGGTCACAGCATATATGGTCACGATGGTGGGGCTTTAGAGAAGAGGGAACTCACTGCAGTATGGAAACGGGGGCATATCCTATACATTTTAGCACTTGTGTACAGCAGCAAAGGGGATATTCACACAAATGAGCAGTACAAAAGTAGTGAACACATGTCATATTGCATGAACATTCCACAGAGGGTGTTTAATAAACAAATACACAGAGGTGTAGAAAATAAGATGGGAGATGAGCAGATTGAATTCAGAGCAGAGTGCAATACAACTGACCCATTGTTTGCAGTGGGACAAATAGTGCAGAAGAAGCTAAAGATGAGAAAAAAATCCAAATGGGCATTCCTATATGCAAATAGCAAGGTCACATGAAAGCTGGTATGGTCAGTGCTGTGACAGCCTGGAGTCCCAAAAAGGCTGGTAGAATTAATATAGGCTATGTGCAGAGATACACGGATACAAATATAAAAAGTGCTTGGACACACACACACATACACACACACACACACACACACACACACACACACACACACACACACAGGGGTTTCCCAGTGGAAGTGGATGTGTATCATGGCTCAGCTCTGAGCCCACTGCTTTTCATTCTGGTGACAAATTACATCATAAACAGGTCAGAAGGTAAAATATTAACACAGCTGCTATATGCATATGACATGGCAGTGCAGCCAATCTCTGAAAAGGAACTCCAGCAAATGAAAGGGAATGGACTGCAAAACTGAAGGCACATAGGAAGAAACCAAGAACAGACAAGGCAGTTGTCGTGTCAACAAATGGGGGGGGGGGGGTAGCAGAAAAAGATTGCAATAGCGGTAGAAGGGCAAATAGTGGAATGTGTTAACAGCTTCAAGCATTTGGGAGGTATTGTTGAGCAGAAGTAAAGTTTGAATGAGGAGATGAAAGGTAAACTCAGGAGAGCTGCACCAAATGGCACAAAATGTCATGTGTAGTGGGTGTCGGAGAATGCCAAAGAATCTAAAAGTTAAGGTGTGCAAAACAGTGCTGCAGCCAGTGTTTGTGTATAGCACAGAAACCTGAGCAGTAAAGGCAGTGTTGAGAAAGCCAGAAGTGATGGATATGAAGTGCTTAGATACATGATAAGATGTTTACTGAGTGAAGGATAAGGACATGAGGACAGCAGGACAGAAGCCAAAGGAGCCCTAATCAAAACGGCCAAGCAGAATAAATCAAGGTGGTTCAGTCAAATGTGCATGAAACACATTTGGGAGAGATGAGTTCATCCAGCCAAAAAGAGATATAGGGATTGTTTTACAGAAGATTTGAAAGTGTCAAGCATGGTTATCAAAGAAGTAAGGAAATTGGCTTGGGATACAGAGAAGTGATGATAGCAGAAGATAAACCCCAACCCAAAGTAAAAATGGAAAAAGGGTATTGATTATTTTGAAGAAAGGGTTGCTGAATATGACAGCAGTCTAGTTACATTATTTTCAAATATAGGTTTTCGAAACTTTATTTCAGTTATTCTTGTATAACTTATAAACAACGAAAAAAATAAAAAACTATCACCAGCTACACGAAATAAAATAAGTCACAGTTTAATAAACCAGTTAAAATCCAAACGACTAAGCACTTTCGCCTTATCCAATATTAGGCTTCTTCAGAGTCATTTGAAATCATTTAACATCCATTTTTTATACACTTGTGTACATAGTAAGCAACCAATCACATTTCATTTTTAAATATTTTGAAGAACAGATGCAACTTCCTGTTTAAAAAACAGTGAAAATCAACACAAATACAACTTGCACTTATGTTTTCAATATAAAATTTGACAGTGATAACTTGAAAACGAAGTATTTGTTTTTACCAAAGCAATATGAACTGGGTCAACAATGACAGATTATATATAAAACAATGAGGTTATTTTATTTTATTTGTTTTATCTATACCTCCATGGCTCTTTGTTTGAAAATTGTGGATAAGAAATGCTGTCATTCAAACCAGGTGGGGAAGCAGAATTTAATCTAAGTTGCCATTTCACCTCCCTAGCTTCCAATTCAAGCCTGTCATCACCACTTCTTTCAGTTGTGAAAATCCTATCAATTACAAAAAAAATAAATGTCTTAAAATTACTACATTTAGTGCTGTGAAGAAACAGGGCATTATGTGTATCTTTATTCTTAATTGACCTCAGATGTTCACTTATCCTATCCCACATCCTATGTACTGTTTTGCCTACATAGAATCTGGGACATGATGTACAAGTTGCCAAATAAACTATCATAGAGGTGTTACAATTACATCTCCCAGGGCATCTGAGGGAATAATTGTAGGTAGTGACCGAAACATAGGGGCCGGGCCATCAGTAATAAATTTGTAACACCTACATCCACCACATTTGGTCATTAATGACTTGTACCCTATGTTTATGTTTTTACTAGAATGACCTTCCAAAATGTTTTGATGTTCTTGCCCCTACTATATACAACTTTGGGTTTTAAACCCAATTTCTCCTTTGTTTTGTGTTCTAGGCAAGTGTCCCAGTGTATATAAATTATAGAGACTAGGTCCTGTGTTTGGTCATTGTACCATTACATCGCCATCTTTGGTTTTCCTGTTCTTTTGTACCAAACCATTACTAGTTCTTAGAATGGGGGCTAAAGGAAGTATCTCTCTTAGCTAATATTTCACGTTTGATGTTTACCAACAATTTGAGGGGGTAACTCCTCTCAATGAACATACCAATCAAAGTGTAAAGCTCACCCTTAAAAACACTATTATCACTGATTAAGCCTCACCATTTGGCCCTTTACATTGCTTGTCCTCTGGTGGGGAAGATGACAACTATCAAAGTGAAGCAGGGTATTCGAAAAAGTTGGTTTTCTAAAATATTCTTGTATAACTGTTTCTTGTAGTGATAATCCATCCAAAATGCAATATTTACCAGTGGAATAGATTACAAATCATTATACAACAACCCCCCCATTAATATTCAAAAATGTGCATGCTGATTGGTCACCGTGCACATTGTAAATCTGAGTTATAGTAATGGAAAATGGTCCGGTCGCCCAGACTTTTTCCATTACTATAACTCTTACAGTAACACTGTCTTGCTATGTTAAACGAGTTTAACATAGCGAGACAGCTTTTTTAAAGCTGTCTCACTATGTTAAACCCATTTAACATAGTGAAACAGTTTGTAAAAAGCAAAGAAGATCTTCCTTTCTCCGTTGCTTTTTTTCAAAACTGTCTCGCTATGTTGAATGGGTTTAACATAGCGAGAATGCTTTAAAATAAGCAACGGAGATTCTCCGTTGCTTTTTTTAAAGCTGTCTCGCTATGTTAAACCCATTTAACATAGCGAAACAGTTTGTAAAAAGCAACGGAGATCTTGCTTTCTCCGTTGCTTTTGCCCACAGCTCTGATGTACGGCGTAGGCATACGCATGCACAGTACATCAGAACTGCTGCAGAATACCTTGCGGAACGGCAGCAAGGAGGCATTATACAATGCCTTTATTTAAAAAAAGTAATTATTTTTTTTCTTAAATAATGTCATTGTATAATAGCAATAACCCACTTCTGGGTGTGTGTAATGCTGGATTTACCCATGGTTGGCTTTGTTTGGCCACTCGGGCTTCGCCCTCATGACCAAACCACACCAACCGTGGGTGAATCCAGCATTACCCACACCCAGGCGTGGGTTATTGCTATATTGTCACAGTACCAGTACAGTAAAATTGGAAGTGCAAAGGGTAAGCTAGATGCATTGCTAAACACCCCAACCAAGCAGTGCAGTGTTGGAGGGAACACAACTACAATTTCATACAATGTAATTTATGGAAAACTGGTAATTTTTTATGCAGATTAAACAGGGGAAGGGTCACATCTTCGAATGATGAGATTCTTCTGAACTTATTCTTACATTTAGGAAAAGCTGGGTTAGTCTGAAAACAAATATTAATTATGGATTGACTAGAAAATTCTAAGAATTAAGTTTATTTAGAGCAAAGTGTAATACTTCCAGCAAAATAGAAGAAAGATGAAGATTGTCTCTGCAAATAAAGTCTTGAGATAGCAAGGCATTTGATAATTTTGTATGATGTAAGTTATACGTTGGAACTAGGCCAGAGCAAACAAATAAAAAAATAAATAAGTTTAGAAGAAATGGAGTGTAAGAGGAAGCAGAGGTACATAACACAATATCCATTTTATTACTATAATTTATTAGTATTTCCCACAGCAGATATGAGCTGGCAGAATAGGTTGAAGTTGCTATTGTCTTTCTCTCCTATTCTTTTTAATTTGTTTGTGCCTTCAGGGAAATTCACTAAAGTCTTAAAAATTAAATTTTGCTGAAATTATTTTTGGAGGCACAGCTAGTGTAGTACTGAATAAGAAAATGCAGTCAACATGCTAAAAATGTGTGTGTGTGTGTGTGTGTGTGTGTGTGTGTGTGTGTGTGTGTACGTGCACTTGTTTCAGGATTTATGCATGCATGTATTCCTGTTTGCATTTATAGAAATATCTACCATATTTTATAACCCCAGGACATTATTTTATTTTAAGGTACAGGCTTTACATGTATAATGAAACAGAGAAGAGCCAATTCTGCAGGAGATAATATAAAAGCAGTATCTGTATGCAGAACCGATCAGTACTTTCTTTAAATACTAACAGAAAATGCTAATACAACAGTTGTAACTAACTGCAGATATTCAACCATATCATTCTATATTGATCTGCAGCCTTTTAGTGATATTATTAAGCTATCAGCAAATGCCAACAAAAGATGCACTGGATGGCCAATAGAACAACTCAGATAAGAAGGGCCACAATCCCAGTTTCTTCAACCACCACACCAACATCCCAAACTGCAGTCTCAGCCAATGACTGACAACACCGTCTTCTTAAAATAATACATCAATACTGAAAGCATAATGACTTGAAATACATTATAGCTAGGTAAATAGAAGCTTAGACGTTTCAAGGCACATGGGCACTACTGAATCTTGATGCATCTATGTAGGTGTGTAGTCATATGTGTATAATGTTAATTCACCCATTTGTTAATTTAGGTAAGAGATATACTATATGTATGTGGGTATACAGTATTGTATGTGACTATATATATATATATATATATATATATATATATATATATATATATATATATATATATATAGATATAGAAGTCCAGCATCATCAAAACCACAATGCTTCAGGAAGAAAGGGTATAAAAAGATGACAAAATGATCGTTCAACAATATTTAATTCCAGCAAATGCTCCTAGCTGACAAGCGCAGTCACAGCAAACAAAAAACTCTAAACTGGTTTCACTCCCTGGCGTCATCAGTAGAATAGTATAGTCCCTTGCCATCCATTCTCTTTATATACCCAAATTTTAAAGGTGTATAAATCTTTAACACATGAAATTGCCTACTTCTTCTTACAAAATAAAAAATAAAAATACATGTGTACAAACACCAATAGAATACTGCATTAGCAAACCCAAACATGTTGCAAACCACTTTTAAGGAAAATATTTCTTTATATATAACAATAAATTATAAACAGTAGAAAGGCTTTGGAAAAATATATACTACTCAAATAAATAAATACTTTTAAATATGTTCATTCAAACCAGGTTTATAAAGTGCACCCAAATTTATAATCCGAAGTCTTTTTTTTTTTTTGTCTAGAATTCTGTGCTTATCAACTTCAGAATGATTTGTCCTTCATAAGGAATCAATACCTACAAAAACAAAATTTGCAGATGTAAGTTCCATTTTATGTTTGAAAAGGGCACTCCTTGTACGTTGACATTTAATGTCACTTAAATGTACCGCTATCCTTCTCTTAAAAGACCCAGAGGTCTGTCCCAAATAAAAGGCCCCACACTGGCATATTGCCATATAAACAATCCATTCACTTCGGCATGTAATCAAATGTCTAATCTCGAAAACCTCTGATGTATTAGTAGAAGTAAATGACTTAGATTTCAAGATGACTTTACAATATATACAATTCCCACAAGGATTACTCCATCTAATGGTACTAACCTCAAATTGTTGACATCCATTTTTTATACCATGATAGGGATTCACCAATATTCCTACCACCTTTATATCTATAGTGGCAATGTTTTCCTAGACATTCAGCAAAAAACTCATCAGTTTTAAGAATGTGCCAATGTTTATCAATGATACTACGTATTTTATAAGTATCAGTACCATGTGTAGTTATTAACCTGGGTTTAGATTGTTCAACCTTAAATTCTACCTTCTGTGAATCATGCTGTTTAAATTCTTTTTAATTGGAATGGCTTTTATTCTTCCTTTCTAATATGTTGTCTATTATAACCCCGTTGAACAAATCTCTTTCCCATTTTCTCTACTTCAATTTGGTAATCATCATCTTTACTACAAATACATTGTAATCAATGGAACTGAAATTTAGGTTTATTCTTTATTGTATGTTTTGGATGATAACTATTTGCTTGTAAAATAGAATTCCTGGTGAAAGGTTTCCTATATAAACCTGTATCTAGGGTTCCATCACTGGTTTTGATGATATGGACATCTAAAAAATCTATAGCTGTAATTTCTATTCTATCCACAAAATTAATATCAAACACATTAAAGTTAAGATGTTCTACAAACATTTTCTACCCAGTCAAAGAGCCGGACCAAATGGCCCAGCAATTATCAAGGTAGTGTCTCCACATCACCAAATCAGATTTAAATGGATTGTTAACATCATAAATTAAACTACATTCTAAATACCCCATAAAAAGATCAGCATATACCGGTGCAAATGTAATACCCATTGCTGCCCCTTTCACTTGCAGATAGCATTCATTACCAAAATAAAACACATTGTTATCCAACACCAGGCTCATTAAATTTAGTAAAATTTGACCATGTTCCCTAGAAAATTGAGCATATTCAGATAACCAGTATTTAATAGTTTCAATATCACTGTGGTGTGGAATACTGGTGTATAACGACTGTACATCTAAAGTACACATGTATGATCCCTGTGTTATCTGTAAGTCATCTACAATCTCTAGAAATTCATTAGTGTCTTTTAATCATGATCTAACCAGCTGTAATAATGGCTTAAACTGATTTTCTAAATACATAGAAATGGGTTTGGTCAAGGACCCAATTCCCAGATACTATAGGTCTGCTGGGTGGGGGAAACACATTTTTATGTATCTTGGTAAAACATAAAATGTTTGAGACCTTGTATTGTCTACCATTAATTCCTTATGTAGAGTCTCAGAAATATAACCTCTTTTATTATATTCCATCAGTGTTTCATCTATTTTTCATTTGAAGTCAGCAGTTGGGTCTAAAGGTAGTTTATAATAAAATCTACCATCACTCAACTACTTTTTAACTTCCTTAACATATTGAGATGTATTCCAAACTACTACCACCCCACCCTTATCAGCATTAAGTATCACTATGTTTTTATAATTTTTCAATTGTCTCAATGCTAATCTTGCTTTCTTAGTTAAATTGTCACCATGATGTTTAAAAATGTCACTCTGGTTATTGTGAAATTCACATAACACACTGTCTTCAAACAATTTAACTCTAGGATGATATGAGGGTATAAAATACCTCTTTTGGGCCCTAAAATAAGGCACAACATTAGACATTTCACTTGTAGTATGAAAAAAGTATTTTAAGTTTAATGTTCTGCAAAAATTTTTTATATCCATGCAAACATTATATTGAAACAAAAAATGTGATGGTACATAATTTAAACCTTTATTCAAAACAGCCCTTTCTTCATTTGTTAGATTATAGTCAGTCAGATTAACTATAAGTCTATCTTCCATTTTTATTTCGTCATCATATTCCTGAAGGTTCTCTCCATCTGTATCTCTCCTTCATTTTTGGTGCTTCCTACCACCCCTTCTAAAGGGCCGGTTCTGGCCTTCACATTTTATATTTAGGCCATTCAATATCAACTAAATCACCCAGATCATTGTCAGTATTGGTACTCAATGCATTAGACGACATCTCCAAAACACTGGATTCTGTACAATAACATAAATTATGAGTAGACTTCAAAATGGATCTACTACATTTTTGTTTAGTTCTACCAGATTTATTTACAGTCTCAGTAAACCTAACTGCTCTCTTTGTCTGTTTCCAAGTGAAGGCCTTATCTGACTTAAAGTAGTTCAAGTCTCTATTAAACTTTTTAACTTTTCTGGCTTTCACCTCTATGTCAAAAGCATTCATCTCCTCAATATATTTGTTGTACAGTCCCTTATAGTCATCCTGCTGTTCGTAACATTGTACTGCCTCTAAACAAGAGTCAAGTTTACTTTTAATGTCACTATGTGTCTCTTCATAATAAGAAATCAGCAGTCCTATAAAGAGCTTAGATGCTGTGTTTTGTATTGAGCACCATTTCATCATAAAAACTTGATTTTCCTTACCCATTCCAGGTTCAACATATACCTGTAATCCTCGTGGCATGATCCCAGCTTCCAAATATGCTCGCAACAGTTTAATATGCCATACGGTTGAATGAAACTTTTTTGTAGATAAACCCAATTCCTTAAAAGTACTTTGCATTTCTGAAGTGCGATTCACTCCAGTACTTGCAATATCTGATTGTTTGCCAATAAGTCACATACCATCTCCTTTATCCGTTGAAAGATTTCCAATAAATGTACACAAATCACTTTCAATAGACATCCTGAAACCGCTAATTAAATCCACTCATAATGAAGATGTTTGAGTGCCACAGCACTCAGTACTGATACAGTTCCAAACAACCTTCTGGTGCACGTTAACTCTTGGTGTGCTCGGACCAAACCAATAAGTAAAAACATCCAAATGGAAGTCCAGCACCACCAAAACCATGATACTTCAGGAAGACAGGGAATAAAAAGGTGGCAAAATGATCTTTCAACAATATTTAATTCCAGCAAAAGCTCCTGACCGACAAACAGTCACAGCAAACAAGAAACTCCAAACTGGTTTCATCCCCTGGCATCATCAGTGGAATAGTATAGTCCCTTGCCATCCATTCTCTTTATATACTCACATTTTAAAGGTACATAAATCTTTAACGCATGAAATCGCCTACTTCTTCTTACAAAAATAAAAAATAAAAATACTTGTGTACAAACACCAATAGAATATTGCATTAGCAAACCCATACATGTATGCTGGCAAACAAATGTTAAATAAATAAATAAAAATATATATTTGCTATTGCATTGCAGTCTTCAGTTCTAGAACTCATTAGACCTCAAGTCAAATGATCAGATATTGTCTGCATTTAAATGTTTAGTAAGTTGTGCTCTTTGAAAAAGCCATTTGGCAAAACCATTGTCTCATGGTTTGCAGATAGTATATTTTGCAGCAATGTGAAAATAAGTCATAAATGTTGGCATTTTGGATGTGTGTGTGTGTGTGTGTGTGTGTGTGTGTGTGTGTGTGTGTGTGTGTGTGTGTGTGTAGTTGAGAGCATGTGAGTGTGTATGCATGTGCACCTCCATTTAAGCAGTCACAGAAAAGATATGCATTAGATTTATATTTAAATTTAACCCTTTTAACTGCACAACCTTATGTTAAATCACTACATAAAACATTTATGATATAGACTCTTATTTCTTCTAGTTAGCTTCATGTTTAAAGTATGATGCACTGTGAATGAGGGTACATTAAGTAAAAGTCATTTAATCACTGTTTCTATGTTACTGCACACTTCTGAGTGTTCATTGTTCACGTGTAAGATCCATCTTTCAAGCAATGATTACTTTATACTTGCAGCCACACACCAAATTATAGATATCTTACTTGAAATAGATCATTTTCAAAAATTACAAAAAGTGAAGGAACAACCTCTTTTCATTCTCTGAAGGGTGATGCATCTGTTATTGCTGATCTGGACTATTTTTACTGACAATTCAGTTGTGACAATGCATATTGCATTGACAATAATATCTCACAATCAGCAGTAGTCTATTTTAGCCACTATGGATAGACACAACAGTATGAGACATGGTGCAAAAAATTGTATCATGGACAAAACTGGAATAATATAATGGATATGGCTGGAGTGGCTTACCTAATGATATAAACTTATCAGTGTTTACTAATTTTAAAGTAAAACAGGGTTTTGAAAAAAATGTATTGCAGATTACATATTGATAGACATTCTGACATGAGTTTGTAGCTGGCATTCTGAAGTTACATTCATTCATTTATATACAAGGAAGCTGTTTACGTCTGTATGAATGTCACAGTCTTCCACGTTGTTAATTTATACACACAGAAGTTTTATACATCTGTCTGAATGTTGCAGCCTTCCACATTGTTAATTTGTAAACACAGAAGTTGTATACGTCTACATGAAAGTCATAACCTTCCATGTTGTTAATTCATACACACGGAAGCTGTATGCATCTGTGTGAATGTCGTAGCCTTCCACATTGTTAATTTATACACACAGAAGTTGTATACATCTGTATGAAAATAACAGTCTTCCATGTTGTTAATTTATACACATGGAAGCTATATATGTCTGTATCAATGTCGCAGCCTTTGACCTAATTACCTAATCTGTTGGCAAGTTCAGGACAAATGCTACAGCTCTCACTGTTTAAACTATTACCAAAATATTTTACTATTCTGTTGACAATTTTGAAGATCTAATTAAAATAATTGAGAATGCAAATATATTCCTTAAATATGTTATATTCCCTGATATTGGATTTTCTCTTTTGGATATTGAATATTGAACTGATATTGAATATTTTTATATTTGGAGTTTCTCTGTATGTGTCTGCTAATATGTACAATCTACCAGTACTGTTCTCTGCTTCAGTGCTGCTAGAAGCTTTTCAGATTTAAATCAGTCCTTCTGAAAAATTAACAATTTTCCCCTGAGATATCTCTAAAATAAAGAACACACGGTACGTACTGTCATGTTGTACCTGTTAGATATACTTTATACTTCCCGTACTACAAACAGCAGTCTCTTTTCTAAGCAACCCATACTTTTTGTAGCAAATGCTTTTTTCAGCATTTTTAATGGGCTATCTGGTTAACTATAACTGAATTTTGTTAGACTGCTGTACTGATTTCCTTTTAAGTCTAGAAATGCAGCATCTGAGCTTTTTTTTTTTAAAACAGGTAAACCCACTGCACACAAATGCCCCTTTGCCAGAGTGACCTAAGAGGAACTTCTCATTAACTGACATGTGTAGGGTCACACAATAGGCAAACAGAGGCTGAAAGAATCAAACCACGAACTATGGAAAGTAGCTTGTTTTAAAGTTTGTAGTCTTAATCCCCTGCGACAGCTGCTAGGCAACTACTTCTTATTGCTTCAATGCTTGTAGATTTCATAATCTGATTTGATGCTCATTAAGCAAATTAACATTCTAGAACTTACTATTACATTTGTTTTTTATAGATTTATAGGCTCATAGGTATTTTCTAGGTTGTTGATGTACAAGGACCTTAAAAAGTTTAGCCTTGCATTCCCATGGCAGATTTAGCCGTTATATTTTGTATACAAATAACCCATAGGCAGGCAGAAAAAGGAAACGTTGGGCCATTTCCTTGTACCACTACCCACATGGGACATGAATGCTAAACCAAGAGTGAATTTGTAGTTTCCCATCCATTCATCTAAACTATGTTTGTATAGAATAAGAGAGGTACTTTGCTTTACGTGAATTGGAATGCAGTTCTACAGAAGTATTCCCTGTTATGTACATCTTTCCCTCCAGCATGTTCTGTATTTGTTGTAAAAGAGATTAAGATCCCTTGAGCAGGTGTTCACACAATCGTTGGACTTGAAATGTGTAACTGATCTGAAAGGATAGTGTCTGTTGAGGGTCTATACGTGATGCAGAGATCACCTGTCAGTAACTGTATGATACCAATAAGGGGGACATGACTTTCAAATGGTCTGAAGAGTTTTTGTGATTTAGGCCCTAGATTTTTTTTTTTTTTTTTTTTTTATTAGTGAGAAAGTACTGTGGCCACTAGAGTTGTAACAAGTGTTTAGACAGGTACATACCAAATGGGGCATCATATTCAATGATCAGCCAGACAAGAGACAGTTGTTGAATAATTACACACATGGATATGGATGCTATACCTTTAGATCTAAGTTGTACAATGAAAAAATACTTTCTTACAATAGCAGATACATTTTGATCAAAAGACAGTTCACTGTCAGTGTAGGTTCCAAGATCCCCAATTACAGAATCGGCTTTCAAGGGTCTGTTGTCAATGTCATACTTACAAAGGAAGCCATGTCAAGAATGATATATATATATATATATATATATATATATATATATATACACACACACACACACACACACACACACACACACACACACACACACACACACATACACATATACATAGAGAGATGTATGCATTTGGCATTTAGCTTTAGTCCATGGCTTTGACACCAGATATTTGTTTGGGAAAAGCCCTCTTGGTGGACTTTGTTGCCCTTGTGGGGTTTATAATGGCACTGAGTTTACAGTTGTCTGCAAACTCAGTCAGCCATAAATCATTAACATTTGCTTTGGCCTCTGAGAAGTACCTTCCAAAGAGGATTGGCCAAGCACTGAACCCTGTGGGTACACCACTAGTGTCAGGTCTTTTAGAGGAGGTAAATGTGTCCATCCTAATTCTCTGGATTTTATTTGTGATCCAGTTTGCTGTTCAGCAAGTTACACAGGATTTAAGTTTAGACGGGAGACTTTATCTACTATACCAGAGTGTGGTATGATATTATATTCCTTTGCTAGGTAGATATAGGTTGTGTCTTGATTTCCCCTTATCTATTGTTTCAATAAATTTCTCAAAGATATTAACCAGGTTAAGTAGACAGGACTTGCCCTTGATGAATCCAAACCAGCTTGGTTCGACAGTTTGTAAGTTATCTATGGCCTTAATTTCATTAAGATCTTTTCCATAACCTTACAAATGAGGCTGGACAGACTTATGGGTCTGTAATTATTTGGGTCCATTGATGTCAGGAGATGACTGTTGCTGCACTTTATTTATCTGGCATGGAGCCTGTTTGGTGGTTAATACTGTGTAACCTCTGAAAGAGGCCTGACAAGTCATATCTTAGGCTGATCAGCAGGAAGTCTAGTATGTTATCAGGGCATACAGAAGTAGTGTTCCTGGATAATGCCTTGAGGAGTTGTTCTTAGCAGATTTATAGGGGATATAGATACAGGTATGTGATTTCAGAAAATAGAAAGGAAGCGTGGGCAGATAATGAAAACAAAAAAGAACAGGAAGAACAAGAACTATGGTACCATTTAATGCCATTTAATAGACAATTAATTAAAAGGTTAAGCGCTTTCGTCTGTAATATACTATGACTTCATCAATACAATAAAAGCTTCCCAAGTCACACTCTTTAAATAATCTAACAGTATCACCTGACCAGGTCAATTAAAACCAATTGAATCACTAGTTTAGTTCTCAAAGAAAACACAAAAATAATGTTAACTACAAATGTATTGTCATAGAACGTGTCATAGTAATTCACATTCCAACTGTGAAAGAATATAAGATAACTAAATCGTAGACTAAACGCAAAGAGCACGTTATAAAAAATATAAAAAAACAAAACAAAAGAAAAGAAACAATTACTATAGAATATACTGCCTATAATGAAATGCATTCTATAAAAAGAAATCCACTTTCAGTTTTAAAACACTACTTATAAAAGCCACCTCCTTGATGCCCAAAGATTCTGTAGCATTGCATTTTAATTGCCACTTTAGCAACTTATACTCAAGAGAAAGGTCAGATGGACCACCTCTGGGTGCCAGGTCAAACTGATCTACTGCAATAAATTTAAATCTGTAAATAGGATAGTTTATCATGTGCTTAGCCAGGGCATTGGAATCTGTTCCCCTCTGGATCTCATATAGATATTGGTAAAACCTGTTTCTAAACATATTTGTTGTTTTACCAATATAGAAACAATTGCAGCCCTGTCACTTAGCCACACAGACTAACCCTTTGTTGTGGAAAAATATTTATGGCCTAGACCAATAGTTCCATAACTTCGAATGTTAATTTACGGACCTTCCAATATGTGCCTACATTGAAACAATGCCCACATTTTATAATAGCCCCTTTAATAGACATTCTTGGAGATCTCTCTAACATGTTCTTAAAACAAAAGTCCTTTCTATATATTACTAATGGTTTGTGCCCTGCCTTGTTAAGGTGGTTTTAGTCTATTCCACAAATATACCAGTTCTTAAATATAATATTTTTAATGCCCTCAAAGTGCAGATTGTAAGGTATATTCAGGGCTTTATTTTAGTTGGTTATATTATCCCGAGTGATAGGTTCATACACCCTTAATCCTATCTTGCCTCCATCAGCAGACCCTAGTAATGGAAAGAAATGCCCTGTTTGTCTTTTGTTTTTCACTTAATCAAAAACTGGATCTATAAAATTTGTTAGGGTAGCCTCTCTTTAAAAACATGTCTCTAAGGATCTCACATTCATCCTGAAATGTGTGATCATTGCTAATCCTATAGGCTAATCTGAGGCATTGGCCTTTCACCAAAGATTTCTTTTGGTGAAAGGGATGACCACTTTGGAAATGGATCAGGGAATTAGAGTGCATAAGTTTCTATATCAAGTAGAATCAAATTGTTTCTTAGATCTATCTTTAGTAAGGGAAACATCCAAATAGTGAGCCCTATCTTCATTAACTTCCATCTTGAATTTCAAAAAATGAGTACTCGAATTTAAAAAGTAAAAAAAATGGTCCAACTGACCCCTAGTCTCCATCCCTAGTTCCCATCCAAAAAATAATGATGTGATTCAAGTAACGCCCATAGAAGGACCAGTCATCTGAAAACTCAGAGGTGAAAATAGAGTTATTTTCCCATTGGGTCAAAATAATGTTGGCAAAGGCAGGGGCACACGCAGCCCTCATTGCCACACCACTTTTTTTGCCTAAATAGTTGATTCTCAAATATTATAAAGTTGTTCTCTCGTGTTGCCCCCATAAGTGTTCTAAATATAAGAATTCTGCTATGATCAAACCCAGAATTAACACATAAAAAAAAATCATAAAACAACTCCAAACCTTCACTGTGGGGAATTACTGAAAAAAGGTCTTGAATGTCAATGGTGATGAATAATAGATCATCAGAGTAGTATTTATTTGAAACCTTTGACAAAAGAATCCCAGGAGTCCTTGAACAAGTAACCAAACATACCAGGGACCCCTTTTATATTTAGCTGAAGGGAAGGTTTTGGATGTCTTTGCATCCACTATAGGTCTCAATGGAGTGGCAAACATATTTTTATGTCTCTTGGGGATACCAAAAATTGTAGGGGTTCTGGGGGACTCAGTTCTCAAAAAATCAAGTTCAGCAAGACTGATCTGGTTATTAAAAATCAGGTCATCTAACAACATCAGTCGATCTATATGCAATATTCATTTTGTTTGCTGGAACCTCCTCATAGATGTCAGAATACAGAATGACAACATCCTACTGACATAATCATTGCTCTCCATTACAAGTCCTCCACCCTTATCGGGTTTCATAATCCTAAAAGACTTGTTATTAGATATTTGCTTCAGTAAACCCATCTCCTCATGACTCACATTAAAGGAGTAATTCATCCTGTGGGAGAGTAGCCTCCTGATATCATTTGCACACATTTTCTCAAATATGAAGACTATTGGATGCAAAGGTGGATTGAATTTACCAGGTCTCTTACAACCATAGGACACATTTGTACAAACATTACTTTCATCAAAATGAAAGCCAAAATTGAGTTTTCTAACAACTTCAAATCCAACAAAGCTATTTCAATTTTGGCTGGGTGAACTGGTATAAACGTGAGCCCCTTCTGAAATAAATTAGCCAATTGAGCTGTAATCTCACAGTTGCTTAAATTATAACTTTGAAGTCAGCAGTTTCGTTCACAAGTATTTTGCATAACTCTTCAGAGCATTCTGCCACCGTCTACCTCTCCCTTGGCCCCTTCCTCTCATTGTTCTCCCTCTTGTTGGATGTTAGTCCCAAAGGTAGTCTTTCCTTACCCTGTGGAGATCTGCATTTGCTGCCTGCAATTCATTAGTCTCACTGACCTCCTCAGAGGCACCCCACCTAAAGGGGCATTCTCATTAACCTCATCATAACAATTGTCCAGTTGTGCCCTATCACTTATATTCTCTCACTATTGTCGTTATTGACAACATTATTTCCTGGTGGTATAGGGTAAGCTGTACCAGCTTCATAATCATGTTTGTCTCTCTGCAATTTTTTAACTTTTTTTCATTTTTAAAATATTGATAGAATTGTCTATATTAACATAATAACCCTATATTCTTTAATTTTTGACTCAAATAGCAAGTCACTTTTAATATGTGCATATAACATTTGTAGAGTCATTAAGTAAATTAATTTTACGGTCATTGTCTCTAACCAGAAGTTAAAGTAGTTTGCAGCCATGTTAGTTAAATATGTTTAACAGTTCCCAATGTAACTTCGAACCAGCTATTAGCCCAGTGGGAAATTTCCAACTGCAAATATCCTTCAGGACTTGTTGCCTTTTAAGATACTGACGTAGGTAACAATTCTCTAAGTAAAGCTTCTGAAGCTTCAGAATCTGCTCCTCCAAACTTTTTAGTTGTTCATCTGTTGTCACAAAGTTTACTTCTTGAGTTGCACAATCCAAATGCAAGTCATAGTTCTGCTGTATCCAATCACAAAATGAGAATGTATTTGTTGACCCACCCCGTTAGCAGAAACTTTGATATTCATATTCTCGTTTTCAGTCAGTTGACTCGCACCTCCCCTTGGGCTCAGTGTTTGGTGACTTTGAACTCTTTATGCTGGAGTAATGTTTGAAACATCAGTTTCCTAGATAAACAAAGGTCCCATAAGTTGGCTAACTGTATTAGAAATTAGAGGGAGCCCTTTCATTCTGGAAACTGAAGTAAGTTGTTGTGTAAGCCTCTGGATTAAGACATTTAAGTTCCCAATAGTCACTGCTAAATCCATATTGGTAATTGGCACCAAATGAACACTTCCACCGTCCTTATCCATACACAAACTAATAAAAGCGAGATCAGAAAAGTGAACTAATAAAAACAAAAAAGAACAGGAGGAACACGAACTATGGTACCACTTAATGACATTTAATAGACCATTAATTAAAAGGTTAAGCACTTTCGTCGGAAATACACCATGACTTTATCAAAACAACAAAAACCTCCCAAGTCACACCATTTAAATAAAGGATTCAGTATAAGCAGTGAGGTTGTCATGATGGAAAGGGCTTTTGAATTTAGCCAGGTCATCATTCCATTTTAAAAGATCACTCTCGGAGTAGTGAGTGACTATTTTTACTTTCTCATTTTCAGAGCTGTAGCTGACTCTTATAGCATTCTGGACCATTCTCTGATTCAGCACATGACCTCCCCAGCCCTTCATTCGTGGAACAAAAAGAAAAGAATGAGGTCCACTCTGTAACTCTGGTGTTCCTGGCCAGATCTCTGCCCTTTTCCCACACTCTCGGAACTTCATTGGAAGAGAATAAAAAAGGGTCCTTCTCTCAGTCTGGTGCTCCTCTTGTACTAAAAAGGACAGCCAGGTTCTAACACCCTACACGTATCCTCCAGCACTCTATGAGAGCACCAAATAAAAGCTCATTTCTATGATCTGGTTGTCCTTCCTAACAGGAGGAGCACCAGGTTCTAATGTCTGCAATCTCTACTGCTGTGAATGTTTACATGTGCACAGAAACTAAAAAAGAAAGTGACAAAAACAAAAACAGGATTTACCAGTCATGCCCACTTATGCCTGAGGAGGCCACCCCATTACCCCACTCTAACTATACTTTTGCTCGCTTATTATACAGTTGTAACCCTGCTTCAGAAATTACCAACAAACAGGTTCTACTATGAATTGTCAAACTGCTAAAGTCTCTGTCCTCAGCATCGCAAACATTCAAAATTAATGCCACATATATTAAGACGAAAAAATTAACTTTGATTTTGCTGAGGGCAACCTCCTGTACACCCCCCACATCTCGTATATGTACCAACTCTGGGGTCAAACCAACTTGAAGAAGAGAGAAATCTCCCAAAACTAATGAAGCATTGCCAGCACACACTTTGAAATTGCACAGACAGTGATTTCCTATGGGAAAACAGTAATCAAAATTGTTTCCTCAGGGTCTTTTTCTTCAGGACACTGATGCTCAAGGAATTTCACCTTGACCACCAGTAGAGAAGCCACAACAGACCTTCTTCTCCACCTCTGGTTCTGTTGTTCTTTCCCGTAAATTTTTTCCTATTTGTAGCTCTTACTGTCAGAACATTGGTGCTTCTAGTATAAATAAGTTGCATTTTGTACTATAATTTAACTTTATACTTATTTGTTTATTTATTTATTCATTTGTCTTTGCTAACTAAGAAAGTTTGACTGGGCAGAGCCAATTTTCAGCACAGGCCCAGGGTGAAAAGCTCCTTCACAGTATATTAATATTAACAAGTGAATTTCAGACAGTTCTCAGAAAAACAATAGTTACATTTCGGAAGAAAAAAACAAACATAATTACAAGACAGGTATATAAAGTTAAATATTTACATCAACAATTATAAGTCTATACAGTTGTCCCAGCTGCAAAATCTTGCAGAAGTAAATGGATAGATACTGCAGAAGGGAAAATAGTGCTGTAAAGAAGTCGAGTGTTCTTATATTTCAGTAAAGCAAGGTTTGCAGAGTCCAAGTAATGAAATAAGTTATACAATAATGCAGAAAGGGTGATTTTAGTATTGCTTAGGTTTGTAGAAAATTCAAGAGATATAATAAAGTTATAAAATTATGTAGGAGAGGAGGGGAGATATTAATAGTATATAGGAGGGCAGTGGTAATAGCATCTGACTGAGAGAGCAGAGTATAGGATTAGCTCTATTTAGGCTGCCTGTTCCATGTTGGTGCAACTAGAAGGTTTATAACTTAGGTATACAGGGGATCCATGAGAGTCATACTTGTTACGCTGAAGAACTTCATATTACAGTGGTTCTGCATGCTGATTCCCGTAACTTCTAGGTAAAATACTGAATCAGTATTATTCTTGTTCATAAAATATACTGTGCCTTTCATATAGCCCCATGAGTAACTTTCCATTATTGATTTAATGGCCCATAATGCTTTGTAAAGAAAATATACTGTCAGCTGTTACCTCTAGCTTATATTTATGTAGGTTTATTATCTAGAGTTTCCTGTTGGGCTGTAAGTTAATACTGATGAAAACAGTAACTTCATAATCTTTTTCAGTACAATCTATTACACATAAATTATGTCTTAATCTCAGGTCCTGTATAGCAGGTCTTCTTTAGCAGCTATGGCTGTTGGCATATTGCCACAATTATTAATAGTGCTTTCATATGCCAGCATATATTTCAATTTCTTTCTCATTACCGGCTTGTCATTTCTTGTTCTTGCTGTTTTCTTTGTCTTCTCACAATAACATCCATTAATTTATTTGAACATATATTGTCTCCCCCTTAACTCCACACCCTTAATTTAAATGTTTAGCAGTGACCCTATTCAGTCTATTACAGGGTGCTCTTGGCTTGGTTTCAGTTTATGTGTCATCAGCCCTGCTGCATGTATCCCTCTGGATATCACAAATCTGTCAGTCTGGTGCATAATTAAATGTGTGCACCTTTCCAATTCTTTAAGGCATGCATTAATCTGACTGTTAATTTTATTCCCTTAACCTTCTTCGTTTTTCAAGGCCAGCATGACTTCAAATATTATGTAAAATGATTTTGCTTTTTGAAGTGGTTGCCTGCTGCCTCATAGTCTGAATGCATGTCTTCCCTCTGCCTGTTTAAGAAAAAAGAAAAAAAAAAAAGAATGAATTAAAAAAGAACCATTCTTTTATCAAGTCCATCCACCTTTGAAAATGCCACCTTGTTTATGATGTATTATCTGCCACCTGCCTATACTATCACTATCCTCTAACTTAATATTCGATTCACCTGCCCATGGATTATTCTACCTGGAACATTAAATGATTCCAACCTAGGCTAGTTCTACAGAATGCATTTTTAGACTGCACTACTTTCATTTTAAAAGTACTTTCTCATACTTTTTTTCTAAAATTTCAACTCTTCCACGGCTCCACTAAGTAGCCTGATGTTAAAGTGATACTGTGTTCCAGGAAATTATTTCATTTTGTACTTTGCTGTTGACACCAAGCTGTTTATCTATCTAGGCTCCAGTAATGTGAAAAAGTAGTATTACATTTACTGTGTGGTAGTGGTGCTGCGGTAGCGTTGCCGCCTCACAGCAAGACTTTGTCCCGTTCGATTCTCAGCTAGAGCGTCTTCTGCGTGGAGACATGCGTGAATGGGCATGCCTTCGTTGAAGGTTGTGCTTCAGGGCTGGTAACTTGGCACGTAAAAATCCACTACCAAACATTAGCGGACCGGAGTTCCGCTGTGGCGACCCCAAACTGGGATAAGCCGAAAGACACAACAACAACAACAACATTTACTTTCTTCAAGACTGTAAATGTTAAACTGCTGCAGGCTGTATTTACCTGTGTAGTGCTTCTCTCTCCAGCATTACCTTTATTTGTCCTTTTTTTTTGGTCTTCTCTGTCACATTATATTATCCATGCAGAAACGTGGCACTCAAGTTACATACATTGGTACAGTGATACTGTTTTATCTTTGAAACAGTAACCACTCACTTTCTCTAACTTTTTATTACTTTAAGTTAGAAGAGTGAAATCTGTAGTTTAGCATCTCACTCCACATTTCTCCCTTGTTTTGATATTGCACTGTGCATCCCCATGTACACACACACGCATGCATGCACTCATGCATGTGCAAACACGCACATGCATACGCAATTTTATTTGTTGTTTTTTTTTTCTTCTACTTGATTTGTACTGAAATCAAAATGCAGCTCATTAACAGCTCTTTCCTCTTTCTAAGACCTGACTGCAAATATTCCCCCAGCGCCTTATTTAGCCCCGTGGTCTCTGCCAGAGACAGTTGTATCACCTACAGATGGTGAAAGATGAATCAGTTGTTATGCTGGCTGGCCTCCTCACTCTTACTGCAGCTAGATGGATTCCTGTATATTGTGCTGCATACTGATAAACCTAAAAGCCTTATGTCATCATGGATCAAACAGCTTCCAATATCCATTTCACTACCCATCTCCCAGCCATCATTATATTGAGGCCTTATGGCTCCAAGTATAAAACTGTACTAGCTGTATGAGAAAACTTTTACTAAACCTACAACTGCCCAGGGGAGCTGACAGGTGCGATTCTATAGGAGGTCTCTTCTCAGAGATGATATTTAAAGAAAGAGTTGAAATATTATATTTAATTGGGATATACTTTTACAGCTGAAACATTTTTACAATAGCCTGATAACAGAAATGCTGACACATAGCACTGAGTTCACATTTGGGATTACAGACTAATAGTAACAAAAGATGATAGGGAACTGGAGTAGTTATTTTACAACCTAATGCAAGGCAGACATACAGCATGCAATGAGTAAGGTCGGGGATACTAGCATGTATAAAAAGTTGCATCACCATTTGAAAATGATGCTTTTAATCTGATCTAGGATCCCACCTTCAGTACTGTGCCCAGTTCCACATATCTTTCTCTGAAGAGTAGCAGATAAAGGAAGTGCAATGAAATCAGTGTATGACTTGTATGGGATGAGTATCTCCCAAAAATAATAAATATCGCGTATCATATATAAAACTATCATCGAAATATTGCAGATAGATATCTCTCCCCAGGGATTATGTAAGCATCACTGTTGCAGCCCCTGTAATTTAATAATAAAGCTTGTGGATAAAAAACAAAAAACAAAAAAAAAAATCAAGCATTTGCCTTAATGCTTTTTCATCAAATTCAGAGAAAAGCAGTATTTTCAGAACATAGAGTTTGAATTTGCCTAATTCGAGCACTTATGTTTTGGCAGAAGAAACGTCTCCTCAGCCTGCAGAGCCTTGAACAAAGACAGCAGATGACTGAAGCTTTTAGGTGTGTCACTGGAACTGAGATAGTGCATGTGAAAATACTTAAAAAATGCAAGAGAAGATGAAAGGAGAAGGTATGAGGAAACAGGACATGCAGGACATGGGAGATATGCAGGGCAATTATTTCACAAGGAGTGGCAGATGGATATAGTAACTTTGTTGTAGAGGCTTGAAGTGCAAGGGCAGATATTTGCTGTGTTACTGCTTTCATGATTTGGGCACATATCATACAGCTTAAAAGAGAAACCTAGGGTTTGTTCACACAGAATGACATTATGACTTACCTAGTCTCACATATAATGGCAACATGACTTACCTAGTCTCACACAGAACGGCATCATGATTTACCTAGTCTGTGCACAATTTACTTATCTGTAGCTGCCATTATTATCCTGCTACTAACACACGGTTCATTCTTTTTTTGCTTCACACTGTCCTGGCCTTATTACCAGGCATATATTCATAATTAACTTTTTAACACAAAAAATCTAGATAGGCCAAAAATAATTGGGGGGGGGTCCAAAAATAGGGACAGGATTTAAATATTGCACTTAGAAACTTAGAACTTTGCTAGAATAATATATTTTGTGTTAGCATGCATTTTCTGAAGTATATGAAGTCCGAAACTCACAAGTCTGTCATTATTTAGTGACTTCATCTGTCAATGATTTGCTAAAATAACACAACTTTTGTGAGGAACAGACCAAAAATATGAGGCAACAATCTGGACACTTGACAGGTTAGCATACATGTTGCCTCTCAGTTCTCTTCCCCTTCTAGTCCTACACACTGAATCATTGAAACTGTTTATATCACCAGAAACTGTTAACATCACCAGTTTGTTTTACCACTTTTCCTGAGGTTTTACCCTGAGAAGTTTCTAAATCGGATCTTTATTCTCCACTAAAGATACATCTTTGCCATGACACAACTATGTTGGAGCAGATTAAACATTGAAATGATGTACATATGCAGAAAAATGCCTCTTTTTTTCTAATCTTACCACGGAGATTCCTCATTATTTTATCTGACCCTGTTTTTTATCACCTACTTTGACCATAGCAGTGACTTCAGGTTCCTTGCTAGGTAGTCCCCTTAATTTTGACCAGCTGTGCCCTGAAATGAATTATCTTTTCTCTTATTCTAGAGAGGTACCTTTGGTTTAAACACTGCCATATCAGTCCTGTTTCCCTGACGATTGTTAGTGTGCAGCATCTGCAATATGTTATTCCCATTTGCCCTTCCTTATGTTTTCTGCATTAAAAGTACAGCTACAATGAGAAAAAAAATCATATTGATTCATCTTGTAAAGCAATACCCACTGAACTTTAAATTTTTTACCTAAATAAATTAGGCCAGTATCTTAATAAACAAGCTATAATATGTCTGCTCTCCCTGCTGTGTAACTCTCAAACCCATCACTTCTAGGCTACATTCAGTGTTGCAGAAGTTCATATCATAGCTTAATAACAAGATGCTTCCTCCCTGCAGAAAGGAGAAGAATACAGGAGAAAACTGTACCACCATAGCTTTCAACCTCTTAATGCAAAAAAAACTGGACAAAGCCAAAAACAATGGGGAGACAAAGGCCCAAAACACAGGGACAGATTTTAAATATTGTCTTCTAAACTTAGAAAGTTGCTACAACGGGTTGTGCAGTAGCATGCATTTTCTGAAGGATATGTGTGAGAGACAAATGTGTCATTATTTACTGATTTCAGCCCTCAATTATTTGCCAGAAAACAACACAGATGTTATAATGAGCAGACCAAAAATATGTCAGAAATGCGGACTGTCTGCGAAAATCTAAACATTTGGGAGGTACGTGTACCACATGCAGACACAATCAGTGTATACGTGATGTTATGCTTCTTATTATGTATTCATTTATTGTTTCTACTGATACTTGTTTTTTCTTCAGCTGTTTCATGAATGCTACCAATGAGACCAGCATAAGGTTGTTAGACTACTTATTAGAAGTAGAACAATACATAACAAGCCCACAAATTTAGCTAACATGAGTTAGCATGTTACATACCCAGCCCAAGAACTTGGCCCACATGATATGGCATGCTACATACCATGTCCAAAAACTTAGCCCACATGATCCAGCATGCTATAAACCCATCCCAAGACCTTAGCTCACATGATCCAGCATGCTACATACTGTGTCTAAGAACTTAGCCCACATGCATGCTACATACCCAGTACAAGAACTTAGCCCACATGTTCCTGCATGCTACATACCCAGTACAATAACTTAGCCCACATGATCCTGCATGCTACATATCCAGTACAAGAACATGATCCTGCATGATGCATACCCAGCCAAAGAACGTAGCCCACATGATTGGCATGCTACATACCATGTCCAAGAATTTAGCCCACATGATCCAGCATGCTATGTACCCAGTACAAGAACTTAGCCCACATGATCCTGCATGCTACATACCCAGCCCAAGAACTTAGCCCACATGATCTGGCATGCTACATACCCAGCCAAAGAACATAGTCCACATGATCTGGCATGCTACATACCATGTCCAAGAACATAGCCCACATGATCCTGCATGCTACATACCCAGTACAAGAACTTAGCCCACATGATCCTGCATGTTACATACCCAGCCCAAGAACGTAAACCACATAATCCTGCATGTTACATATCCAGCCAAAGAATGCAGCCCACATGATCCTGCATGCTACATACCCAGTACAAGAACGTACCCCACATGATCCTGCATGCTACATACCCAGTACAAGAAAGTAGTCCACATGATCCTGCATGTTACATACCATGTCCAAGAATGTAACCCACATGATTGGCATGCTGTCTTCAGCCTATGTAAAACAAATGTATCTGAAGCCCTACATGGTATTTGTATTCACCTAATTCTGTGTGGAGATGAGTAGACAGAATATGTTACATATCACCCTGCACTGTAAGGATTAGCAACAATTATCTAGCTGAGGTGACTTAATAATACAAAATGAGAGAGAGAGAAAGAGTGAATAACAAACTATAGCTGATTAATAGGATGAGACAAAAGCCTTTTAGTTTAACGTCAGTCAGTAATGGAATGTCCAAGATTAAAGATTTCAGTCCTGGCTTGATTTTGAACCTGATTGATGATCTCATCAGTTACCTGACTGAGCTTACTACATCTTTTGCAATCCCAAGCCACTAAAAGTTCCACATAATACGTGTCTCGGTAACCTTTATGCCTGTAAGACCTGCAAAAGTAATGTCATGGGCTATGGCTAGAACTGCCAGACAGTAGGTTCTGGAGACTATCAACTGCTGTATTACCTCACCTTCTAGCCCTCCCTCAGGGGTCCACACTCTGTACAGTAACCCTTTGTTCCAGTATACAGTCTCCCCTTTTCCTTGAGAATCAGTTGCCTCCTTAGTTACCTTCCTCAAGCCTCATAATGTAGGGTCTGAAAGCTGAGCCTGCCTCAGTTCTACCTTTGTGACCCTTCCTAGCTCTCTTTTCACCAGAAGCCTGGTCTCTTCTGACAGTGGTGCCTCACTATCAGCCTGGGTGCTACCATTCACCTCTGCCCTTGTAGTCACCCTGTCCATGGGAACATCAGTACCTACCAGCATCTTGGGTTCACTTTCTGTCTCACTGCTACAGTGTAGCTCTCTCCCTGAAATAGCCACCTAACCAGCCCCAGCTTCAGGTGTGAGGTCTATCTGGATCTCCCCCAGGCTACCTGACCCACATACCTGTCTCTCACCCTGACTGCATGTAATTGCATGCACACAAGTTAATGCATTATCACAATCACTCCCTATCAAGACATCTGCATGGATATTCTGAAACACACCTACGTGCTTGATTTCTTTTCCACCCTTCCATTTAAGGTGAACCCTGACCAAAAGTATTTGAAATGGGGTCCCTCCTAATGCTCTGACTGGTGTGCACTGCCCAAGCAAGTACTGCTCCACTTTAACCACTACAGGCTTCTAAATGATTATTTCATAGGCTGTGTTTCTATTAACAGTGGTCTGTTTTCCATACACTAGGATAGGATGCAAACTCTGGAGATAATTTGGTACCCCTGTTGTCTCCAGACAACTTATCGCTGGCATGCTGTTATTCCCACTTGCTGGTTCTTTAACCATTTGTTCCCCACCTTGCCTCAGTGGACATTTGTATGCTACATGGCCCCTCTGGTTATATTTAAAACAACTAACCCTTGGTCCTGGCTGTATAGCTGAAGTAGTGGCTTCCCTTTTTACTGGTGTACTCTGTTGAGGTGGTTTATTCTGCCCACCATGGATTCCCCTATAACTATGTGTAGTGCTGGGTATTATCTTCTTGTGCAGTGATCCCCTGCTTGCTAAGTAGAGATCCCCTTTTCTCCCCAGCTCACCTGCAGAGTTACACTCCCAGTCTGCCGACCAGATTCTCATGTTCTCAGGCAAAGTGCTAAGGGTTTGTTTCCTCACCAAAATGTCTGCCAGCCTTCCAAAAGTGGTGACCTGACACTCACTCACCCACCTACGAACATAAGTGCTTAACTCAGCAATATAATCACATACACTTTCATCTGCCTTGTGTCTATACTCACAAAACTTTTTTCTATAAGCTTCAGGTGTTAACTTGAAACATTCTAGTAAGCATTGTTTTACTTTATCATAATTTAAACAATCAGTATCAGACAATTTAGAAATGGAAGTTACAGCTTTACCGTGGAGTAAGGGGTTCAGGAACTCTACCCAGAGCTCTTGGTCAATATTATACTGCTTACATACCCTTTCAAATACATGAATAAAACTATCAAAATCGGTATACATGCATTTGTGCGAAGGGCCGATGTCCAGCCACGAACATGTCGAATGCAGAACCCCAGGATCGCGGAATGTTGAAGCTGCAGATGTTGAACCTGAGATTACCAAACACCGGCCAGGCTGCTAGCGCTTGTTGTGGGCAGTTTTGTGATAGGGCATTTCAAATTCGATGTTATGTGTGACATTATGAACATTCTCACGTACAAGGTTCGACATTTAGGTTCGGAATTCCGACGGATCAACCTTCGGTCGCGCAACCAAATGCATGTAAACCATCGAAATCATCGCCCTCAGTAAACTGTGGGAGACATTTTCTTGCCTTTATTGTTTTTGGGGTTCCCTTCCTCATTATCTCCATGACCCTGCTGAAGAGTCAGCATCTCCTTCTCATTTTGGCCCTATTTCTCTCATTTTCTTCTGCCTCTGAATGCTGCAGTCTCTTTTTAAACTCCAAATGCTGCAGTTTATCTGGTGATTCTGACTTCTTCCAACCATTTGGCATCTATTTCAAGTCTCTTTAACTTGATGGATTTTTATTACCTTTGAGGAAAAGGTGAACTGTCCTGTTTCTGAAGACTGCACATCCCCATTACTGGATTGGTTGCCTTCTGGGTTGCTGATCGGTGCTACACCTGTGACCAAGGCTAAAATCATTTCCTCTTTAGTCAGGTTGGCACCAGTCCTTTGACTTTGTGCACCTTGGACAGTTGGTTCTTTGTCAGCTTGTTATAATCCTCTGCTGACTTCCTTGCCTGTTTTCCCTGACTAAACTAAACTAACAGAAATAAACAAAACTGTAATGAAAATGAAACTCTGTATGTTTGCCTTGTGGCAGCTAAGAGTACACACACCTTCGGTGAAAACTGCCCACAGGCTACTGAAGTTCTATTAATACCCCCCCCCCCAACTGCCTCCATTATGTGATGGGTCTCTACTCTGGGCCAGCAGTCAAGAAGACTGAATCCTCAACACTGACTGAGTAAAGAATTACTGTTCCCTGATTACTTACTAAAGCAAGGCAAGCTGATTTGTGCTGAGTTCCTTCCCACAGCAAAAGCCAGATGATGTCTGTCTTTGCCTGTGTGAATGTCAGATATATATCCTGTTAAAAATCTTTCCTGTCAGGTTCCAAAGTGCTGCTGCAAGAGTTCCAAAGAGACCAGATGTTGATTACACAATTACATCACCTCTGGTCACCTGACTCTGGTACAATACACACATACAGAGCTTTGCTAAGATCTGTGGCAACATCTGAAAGCTATAACACAATTTCAAACTGTCCATACTTCCAGGGTTCTCTGTCAAAACATATACGTTTAATCAGTTATGATATTACTGTCTGACTTACATGTCTATCTCTTGTCTGTCTAGCAGGACCCACTGTTGATGCATTTTTAACATAAGAAACTTTACAAATACATTTTTAACTCAAAATCAGTACAAATCAGTGTGATAGTCAAATGACACAAAATTCTTCACAAAATTATAGCTAGCTATGCTGGCATATGTTACACATGCATTGCCTACTCTCCCTGGCACAGATGGCACTACCTCATATCATCACAGGGTATACAAAAATTTATACTTGGATGCTTATATAAAGTCCTGTTCAATATAAGGTGCAAGCTCTATGAAATGCTACTAAGAGGAGGCACATACCTGAAGTGTGTCTGCTTAAATGTGTGCATGACTAGGTATCTTATGGTCCTTGTGATCACTTTCCTACTGCTGTTCCTATGTTCCTGTGAATATCACAGGGCATGCAACTTTCATTGTCACAAGAGACAATAGTGATAAATCCTATACTTTTGTGTACACTATCAGATATGATAATATGATATTGTGGGAGCTTGAAAGATGTTTATGTATCTTTTGGATTTAACCAATTTTAGTGACATAAGATATAGATTCATAGGTTCATACTAGGCTATCTGCCCTAGGGCATTTATAAGCCTAGCCAGAGTGTGTTTGGTTTTCGCCACCCATTTTAAATTAATTTTGCTATGCCCTTTTTCGAGGTTAGTATACTGCGCCTCTGTCTAACAGTGACACAGAAGTGATACCCGGGGTAAACCTATGATCTCCCATCCATTCATCAAGATTCCTCTTAAAGAGAGTCAATGAGGAACTCTACCTAACCTGGACTGGGAAAGTACATATATATATATATATATATATATATATATATATATATATATATATATATATATATATATATCTTGGTAATAAACAAATATTCTGTTATATAGCAGATGGACCTTGCTACAAAGATGTATTGCATTCATATGGATTTCTAAATGATGAATACAGGTGAAGATGTCATTTGTTATGTCAATAATGATGTTATTTATTGCTAGTCCTTGACTGGAGTGTATTCCACCAAAGATTAGAATGGCAATAATTCAGGGTACATGGCATATATTTCATGGATAATTTCATATGTAGAAATGCTTGAACGCTGAACCTATAACTTTTTATCTTTATAAATAACTTTTGGCCCACAGGTGATAGTCCAAGCACAGGTGTAAAGGGGATGGTGTTTGTCTTAGGAGGAACATTTGTTCCTTAATAAGTCTTATTAAAGTGAAATGAAATTGATCAGATTATACAGGTATAAAGGAAGTGTATAAAACAAGATGGATAAGATGAATACTGTGCATGTCAGTCATGAGTGCATGAAACCTGGTTACTGATTGCTCACATCGGGGAATAACTAATGTGGATACATATGTAAGTTCCTTTAGTAGAATTGGGGTGGATAGGGGCAGCGGAGCAACTGGGCTAACCTGTCTCAATTTTCATGTGTTGGTATGGAATCCACTTGTTTTTTTCTAATTTCCTAGAATTTGTTACTTGGACATACTGAGCATTTATGGAGAACAAGATGGTTGGCCAGTGTCAATGTCTGTGATATATAGAGCGAGTTATGATAAGGGAGTGGTCCAGGCGCTATTGTCCTGTGACTCAGTGATACAGAATCTTCAGTAAGACAAGGGTAGTTTGCTAGAGAGTTCAGATGTCCATCAAGGTGAAAAGCACCATGTATAGTGCACTTACACTCATTTTCTGTGCTTGCCCTCAAATTACATTTTGGGTATAATTTTACCCATGTATGAAAATGCCTGGAGTTTACACAGTCCAGCTGGGGTGAAGAAAGAGAAAAAAGGTTATGGGAGGTTATTCACACACAGCCTGAAGGAGCATTACTAGCTATGTGGAACAGCTAATTATGTAAAGGTAACTGTCACAAGAACACTTAGAAACGTTTTATCCCTAAAAAATAAATACCACATGCAACAAGTATGAATGAAGTAAAGCAGGAATGAAGTAAATCAGGGATGAAGTAAGGTAGGAATGAAGTAAGGCAGGAATGAAGTAAGGCAGGAATGAAGTAAAAGCACAGCCTGGGACACTGCACAAATAATAGCACTTCTGTGATGGAAAACTTCTCATACAACCTTTTACTACGGTAGTAATTATGCCATTAAAGTGAAGCTATATTCCTTAAACATCATTATTACAGAGTAACATACCTGTTAACCTTAGCACAATAAATCTGGACAAAGCCAAAAATAATGGGGGGACCAAAGTCTCAAAAATAGGGACACATTTTAAATATAGAAAGTTGTTAGAATAAAAGGTGCTGGGTTAGCAGGCATTTTCTGAAGCTTGTGAAGTCTGAAACTCAAATGTCTGTCATTATTTGGTTACTTCAATTCTCAATGATTTCTCAGAAAATCACTACTTTTATAAGGAACAGACCAAAAAGAGGAGGCCACAATCTGGACATTCTGTGAAAATTTGGACAGTTGAGATGTCTGCAGGGCAGTTCAGTTACCTCTGAACCAGCTCTTTTACATATCAGACTCAACTAGCAGTTAAATGGTTATGCTAAAAAAGCACAGTGAAGTGGAACAATATATTAGTGGAAATAACTGCATGCAACCCACAGCTGATAGAATCAGCAAATCCACCTGGGATGACACAGGAAACAGTGAAATATCTTCAAGAACAACAATTTTTCACCTACACAGAGTCAGCTTAACTTGTGGAAGTGATTATTCTCATGTTGGTTTAAAACAAGCAAACTATCTTAACTAGTGTCATAGGAAATAAGTCTCATGTACATAGGCTCATAGGTAAGTACTAGGCTATTTGCCCATGGGCATTTATAAGCCTAGCCACAGAGTGATAGCTTTCGCCTCCCCATTAGATTAGTAACCTGGGCCTCTGTCAACAGGGCTCCTGAAGTGATCCCAGGGTAGAACTTACGATTACCCATCCACTCATCAAGATTTCTCTTGAAGGATGGTCAGAGAGGAGCTCTGTCGAATATGGTTTGGGATTCTATTCCAGAGTGAGGGGAGTCACTGGGACAGGAATCTATCTCTCCAGCATGTCCTGTTTATTGTTGTATAGGTTCAAGTCGCTATAACGAGTGGTTTTGAGGGATCTCGTTTTTTTGTGGTGAAGCATGTCCATTAGTTCAGGGTTTGACATGGCCCTATAGGTCAGGCATAGGTCACCTCTGAGCAGACGGTAAACGACTGAGAAGAGCTGGAGCTTTTTTAGTCGTGCCTCATAGGGTAATTGTTTAAGGCCCTTAATCCTCTTGGTGAGGTACTTCTGTGGTCTTTCTAGTTGTTGCAGGTGTCTAGTGAGGTACATCCCAAATGGGGCATTGTACTCTATTATGGGCCTAATGAGTGAGGAGTAAAGGGGCACAATCACCTCCTTGGATCTGGATGAGAAACCCTTTGTGATCAGGTGTGCCACACAGAAGGATTTCCTGACCGTTTTGGCTATGTGGTTATCAGAGGAGAGCATGCTATCTACTTGGGTACCCAGGTCACTAATTACTTCTTCTGTACTTAGTGGATTCCCATCTATGTGGTAGTTTGTAGGTACTTTATTTTTCCCAAATGGGATTACTATGCATTTTGTGGCATTTAGCTTGAGGCCGTGACTTTGACACCAGGTGTTTGTCTCTGTGAGACCCTTTTGCAGGATGCCTGTGTCAGCTGGAGAGTCAATTATTGCACCCAATTTACAGTCATCTTGCGAACTTGGTTAGCCACAGTCCCTCCGCCTTTGCCTATACTTCGAAGAAATATATACCGGACATGAGGGGTGCCAGGACTGAGCCCTGTGGGACTCTGCTTGTGACTGGTTTAGAGTCAGACATGGTGCCGGCCACTCTTACCATGTGGGTTCTGTCTGAGAGCCAACTGGCAAACCATCTCGTGACATGGGGGTTGATATTTAAGCTGGTGAGTTTGTCTATGATTCCCAAGTGTGGGATGGTGTCGAAAGCCTTAGCAAGGTCCAAATATGCTGTGTGGACCACCTTCCCTTCATCTATGGCCTTGGTGACTGTTTCAAAGAAGGCGACCAAGTTCAGGAGGCAAGATCTGCCTTTAACAAAGCCGAACTGGGTGGGGTCCAGTATCTGGAAGTTCCCAATGTCCCTGTTAATGAGCTTCATGATAATGGGTTCCATGGCTTTGCAGACCAAGCTAGTCAAGCTTATAGGGCGATAATTCCCAGGGTCAGTTGTGGCACCACCTTTGTGGAGTGGTACGACTGTTGCTGTACGCCATTCTTTGGGTACATAGCCTGTAGAGAGGCTGAGTTTAAATAGTGATGATGGGGGGTTAGTTCATTTTGAAGCTCGTGTAAGACACAACCTGGGATAGCATCTGGTCCCATTGATGCTGTGTTTTTGGCCTTTGCAAGGGCTGTGTTTACTTGTGTGTCTGAGATATCTGGAGCGCTACATTCTTCTGGGATGGATGCTAGCCCCTTTGGGGGAGAGGGGGGGGTGAAGTTTGCACTGAACTTGTCAGCCAGGATGTTGGCAATGTCGGTTGGTTCAGTGTATTTATGGCCATTATGCACTAGCTCGGAGCATATCTGAGAGTTTGCCCCTAGACTCTTGACATAGTTAAAGAAGGACTTGTGGTTATCCTTAGAGTCATTGGCTATTTTTCTTTCGAAGTTGGCCTTGGATGATTTAATGAGGGAGCACAGTTTTTTACTGATGTTAATCAGAGATGCCTTCTTATTTTGGGATTTTATTCTATCTTGCAGGAGTCTCCTCCTTCTGTTGTAAAGTTTATTTATGGCCGGGGTCCACCAGACTGGCTTCCTCTTTTTTGAGGAGTTGGTCTTGGTTTTACTTGGGGTGGCTCAGTCCATGCATTCTTGAAGGTGTTCATAGAATGCACTTGTAAAGGATTCTGCCGTTGGATCATCATTTTCCATTTGATTTGGAGCTTTGAAATTTCCCACCTCGGTCTTGAGGAGTGTGAAGTTGGCTTTAGAAGGGTTAATGGATTTACAGTTGATCATGTTATTTAAAATTTTCACTGACTAGAGCAGTTCCAGGCATGAAACATTTGGTAAGATATACAAAGCTCATTTATGTGCTCAGAACTTTGTAAAATGACATCCTTAATCCTTCTACTACTGGTGGTCACTGTGGTCAGTGTAAGAATCAATGGGCAGGCAAGCAATTACTTTGTATCTCAGATGTGAATCCTGTATTACTATAAATATCTGTGTGCCTCTGCAAAACATTAACGACATAGACTAAAAAGGCAAAGTAAGAGAAAAAGGAGATAAAAAAAAAGAAAAATGCCAGGCTTCAGGGTTAGTGAGGTGCATCAAACATTCATTAATTAATTCATTCTCCTACTGTCCAGTATATCCAGTTCATGGTTCTCACAGTTGGGAGCTAAAGACTATCCATTAACACAGCGAGTGCCTGAAAAAGAAACTCATACTGAATGGAAGACCAAGCTATTGGAAAAAACACTCACTCACTTACTCAGTAACCCATTCACTCACTTACACAAGTTATAGAAAACCATGAGAAATTTACTTACAGAAACCGAAGCATGCAGCAAAACCCCATAAGGACAAAGAGAGGATGTACAAACTTTATAAATAATGTACCTAACATGAGAACCACAATGTAATGTGACATGCCGTGAGGTAGCAATGCTAACCAATGTGCACCAGTGAAATGGGGTAGCCATGTTTGAGAATCTCTGTATACATTTAAAACATAAGCATGATTAATATTTTAGCAGTTTTATATGAATACCTTGTACACCACAAATTCTAATCATCTTACAGATTTAATGGCTGAACATAAACAGCAGGAGAGTTCTTTAACTTGTATTACTGTTATGGAATGTGTACTTTCCAATTAGCTGCAACTTTTGTAGGATCAAAGAACTATAAGGTGTTCACTCAGATTATTTGAACATGAATCCAAAGAAAAAATCTGAATATGTTTTAAGGCTACTGCTGTGTAAATACGCAGTACAAGAGAGAGCGCGGGAGTGCACTTCAGCAAAATAAATAAAGGATCTGTGCTGTTGCAATATATAAGTGGTTGGCTAACCAAATAAACTGTACCGAAAAACTGTTTGACTAACATGGCCCCCGCTGCTTCTAAAATGTGCATTTTTGCGGCTGTAATGGACATCATAGTGTACAAGAAAAGAAGGTCTGCAAAACAACGGAAATTGTGTGGCTCTCCCAGGTCCCACAGATTCATACCGCTGTATACCTGAGTAAAAGGTGACCCTAGTATTCCCATACATTGAAGAGGTCAAACGTCGACCAACTTGAAAATGCAGTGCATTCTGCAACTTAACGTAATGTCTGTAATCCAATGAAAACCATATGAAATGTCTGTCACTGGCACTAATTAATTTATGGAGGGTAAATGATGCCCAATCCATCAGTCAACCCTTAGTGCCTTTTTAATTTCCAGTTATAGTATTTAACAATAAAAGATTCAGCACCAAGAGATTTATAGTGCAAACGTAATTAGGGGTAATCAAGGGCATAGAGCATAAAACAGAACATTAAAATTAGTTTAATTCACTATACTTTAAAACTTTAATGATCCTTTAAGGCCACATACACATATTTTATCACAACAGATGTTTGCCGCAGGCTTTAATTGCACAGGAATATGAAGATAATGATTGCCTTTTTACTCCAAAGTTTTGATATAGGGAGTCATATAATCTCTTCACAGCTTATTTAATGATGTAATAAGAGGCACATTTTATCCAGTTTTGTGTTCTTTCTTGCAGATTATACTGATGTCAATGTTGATTTTAATGAAACATTTTGTTCTCTGAGTCATGTCATGTTTTTTCTTTAGCAAGTAAAAAATACAAGGCCATGATTTTCTAACTGTGAAGAATTCTGTTTGAAAAGTTAAAGACCAAACTGTAGCCTAGTTTGATTGGAAAGATTGTTAAGAGTAATTAAACATATCTCAAGAATAATTATTGACTATATAAAATAATAAGAAAAGGAAGGGTTATGCACCCCTAGGTACTTGTTGTTTACTATTATTTCACTTTTTGTAAAGCTGTGAGCAAGGATACTTGCCTTGATTTGTTATGGTATGTGCTGTAAGCCCTGCACTTGTTCAAAAATGCTGACTGGGGAATTAGCATACAAATGTCACAAAGTCAAAAAGAAAGAGATAAGAAAGAAAGAAGGACATTTTATCAAACACACACTCACATGCAGGCAGGTAGACAGACAGACACACACATACACACATACACACACACACACACACACACACACACACACACACACACACACGCAGACATGCATACACACACTGGGGTATGTACTGGTGTTAGCTACAAAATACAGTTAGTTTTTTAAATCAATGCCACATTTCTGTAGGCAAGTAATTATCACCAATAATCACTCTTGTCAAAGGTACTTGTACCTTGTGTATACAGTTCAACACACCTGAGGCCTGTCATTAGTAGCACCTAATTACTTGCTCTGTCATACACTAATCCTCACTTGAAGACTGACAGATACAGTAGAGAGAGCTGCAAGCTGGTGTCATGAAAAATGCAGTATAGTTACATATGCATTGGTCGATACCTCTGCCCTTGCTCATTTGTTTTACTATTAAATGGCTACCACGTCTTTACTTGCCAATGGTTTTTTTTTCATACTGTAGCAGTTTTTCAGATTTTTCTCTTGCCTGATCCACTCCTAGAAGGATTGTATTATTTTCCCCAACTGGGATTATTACTTCTATCTTTGACATGGAATAGCCTTGGAATACAAATGTTGTTTATAAGATGTTACTGCCAGTAAGCCCATTTTCTCTCATTGTCTTTCCTAACAGCACCTCACTGCAGATCTCATATCTGTTACATTCCAGAGTGAATAATGACACTTAGATCAGGCAGTTCCTAGCCCAGGATGTGTGACCCTTGATCTGTCCACACCACACACTGATAAGTGAAGAAATCTGGAGCTGAAAGACTGAGACTATGAAGCAATAAAGTTAAAGAAGAAACAGTCAAGATTCCAAATTTAACAGATTTCATCTTTCTAATATTCTACAAACTAGGTAAGGCATTTCCTAGAAAATACATCCTGTTCTATTTTATGCTAGCATGCATACTTAATGGAGTGTAGCACTCATTGTACATGGACTACTCTATATTTTGGTTTTCATTTTCTAACACTGATTATCAGTACTTAATCATATAAGTCAGCTGATACATATTAAACGAGGGTTCCAATACTACAGTGACTACAAATGCTTTAATGCAAATGAAGACTGCACTGCACATTAAGATAGAGTATGGTTTAACCTTCTGTTTCATATCACAAATGCAAAACATTACATGTAACTGAAATAAGAATGCTTGGTCAGCTCTAACCAGGGCCCTGCTTATTCTATAAGCTGAAAGGATCATTATAGTCTAGCTACAATTCCTTTTTCCCATTTTCTGCAAATAAGGTCAGGGTGTCACTTCAACAATGACAATCCTCTGGAGCCAATGTTCACAACAATGGATAGTTTGTACTGCTGCAGTTGTTCTTCCATACCATGCACATTCACATTTACATCTACAACCAATTTAGGTCTTGTTCATGTGCAGGATATCTTTGGAGTGTAGGAGAAAAATGAAGCAACTGGTCAAAATCCATGCAGACACAGGAAGGACATGCAGACTCTGTACAGAAGATACCCCAACTGAGCATGACCCCTAGAATCTCTTGCTGTGTGGTGACAACACTACCCAATGTGCTGCCAACACATTCAAAACAAAGGCACGGATAACAAAAAACACCTAAATCACCTAAGGCTCATGGATAATGTCAGCTGTGTAGAAACTAGCGACAATGGTGACCAAGATAGATATACTGTAATTAGTAAAAAATCCACTAAGAGAAATACAACCATAAAATGCTTTAATGGTCATATGTACTAGCAAAGCCCAAACCAAGAATACTTTATAAAGTCAAATATAATCCAATTCTTACTCAAACCATTCAGGTAAAAGCATAAAAAGATATAAAAAAGGGGACAGGAACCAACTGTGCTACTTGTGAAAGTCATTCCTAGCTCTTAAAAATCTTCAGTAGAGTGGAGGTCCTAAAATCCTTAATTATGAAGCTGGAAAGTTCTGGAGCAAAAGTTCAAAGGCAAAGAAATGGACACAGCTTTTTTTAATTTCTCAAAGGTTGATCTTTATTGAAATAATCCAAAAAGCTGGAACAGTGGCAGTAGGCAGATGAGCATAATGTAAGCACTTGTGTGTCAGTGATGCTTTTTTATATCTTAGTGGGCGTGTGTTGTGGAGTGGTGACCATCCCAGGGTGTGGCCATATGTGCCATGGCTCAACCCTGAGGAGGTCTTACAATTAGGACCCCACCCCTAAGAGGTTACAAAAAAAATCATTTTGATTTAATCTTGAACCAAAAAGCAGTAGTATTATCAAGTTAAGCCTTACTACGAGTGAAACACTATTCAGAAAAAATATATAAAGCATAAACAGAAGCCAATACAACAAGGCTAGTTCCAAAAATTCCATTTCAAACCTCTATCTTGAGGCTGCTTACAAATATTATCGATTCCACTCCTTTCACAGTGTAAATAGCTCCATGAGATCTGCCTAGTTAACTCGTGTTTGATTTTTCTGTTAGGTGCCTAGAACTTAAAGAACAGATAAAGATGGTGAAATTAAAGAATAGTTACAACTGTCTCCTGTAATGGGAGCTGTCTGTAGGGCATCTGGTTTGACCTCTTTCGAATATGGTCATAATCTTAAGATGAGTATAATTATAAACAGTTGTGTCTTTTGGTTTTTCCCGGTTAGCGGTCGCCACAGCGGAACTCTGGTCCGCTAATGATTGGCAGTAGATTTTTACGTGCCGAGTTGCCAGCTCTGACGCACAACCTTCAACGAAGGTACACCCATTCACGCATGTCTAACACAGAAGACGCTTTAGCTGAGAATCGAACAGTACAACATCTTACTGTGAGGTGACAATGCTACCGCAGCACCACCACCGCAGTATAATTATAAACAGTAAAAGTTTAAATTCTAAATGTAGGTGGGTACTTGAATGGAAGCTATGACTTTATTTGTATTTCAGAACAGGAATGGAGTGTTTTATTTGTCTTTTGGGCAATAAACCTCAAGACGGGTTAGAAAACACATTCACAGTCGTGCTGCAGATTATTGACTTCCAAAGGTTAGTTGTATAAGCAGACCGTACACTTTATCACTCTCCTGCAAAAAATGTCCAGATACGAATAGCTGTTGTCACCCTCCCTTCTGCCAAGAGGAATCAGATAAGACTGTCCTATTTCCCCAACCTGATCTTTTTCTACAGTTAAATCTTTAGTACACCTGGTTAGAAATAATGAATAATTCACTATCTAGGACTTTGCTGGCCTCACAACTAAAATGTTATTATTGGAAGATGACTGTTTATTTGTGACTAGCAGACACTCCAAAGATCTCACTGCTACAGTGCATTTTTAGACTCTTGTTACATGATGGGGTGCACAGTAGCACAGTAGATAGTGTTGTCAACACAAGAGGTTCCCTAGTTCAATTCTGGGCTGGGATACTTTCTTTGCAGAATCTGCATGTTCTCCCTGTGTTCACTTGTATTTCCTCCCACATTCCAAAGACATGCAGTAGGTGGATTGGACATTCTAAACTGGCCCTAGCTGTGAGCATGTGGTGTGGACAAACTACCATAACAGGGCTAGCCACCTGGTGGTGCAAGTCTTGGCTGTGGATGATTGTCACTGCTGAGATGACACTGACCCCATGTGCAAAGAATGTGAAGAAAGGGTTTGTGGATAGATGGATTTCTTGTCTGGGCTGACAGCTAATAATACTAAACTTTACTCTTATCAGTAAAGTAAGCTCTAGATTCTTGTGGGGAGACTAACCATTTTTTCCATTATCAGTGACTGACCTCACAAGTTATCTTGGAACAGTGACTCCTTTATATTAGCAGTATGAAACAGTAACATCAACCCATGAGTCTAGTTTATACCAGAAGCATTCAAGATTTTCAAAGCATCATATATCTATATATATATATATATATATATATATATATATATATATATATATATATAGAAGTTTAGTCTGCATAATAGGAAATTTGTTGTTCTTGCTGTGCAGTCATTTATTTACTTGAGTCTGACATTATGACATCAACAACATACACAAGGCATTAGCAGGTTGTGTTTTTTGCTGTAATCCTTAATGTACTGAACATAAATGCATGAGCCAGCAGCAGGGATTTCAGCCCCCCCATGTAGAAACATTCTGATTTCTACCCTTCAAGTCTGTAAAAACACTCCACTCTAAACTGTAATTCTAGCCCTTCCAGTCAATAAAGAAACATTGATCCATCTTTTTTTGGTATGTGATATATCCCCACTACCCTCCCAGTCTGTCTCTGAGTCAACATTAGCTGACTCAATCACTTTCAGCCCTCAGACATTTAGACATTTGAGTCAACCCCCTCCCCCAGGTACGCACATTCTGGTTTCTACACTTAAAGTCTGTAAAACACCCCACACTAAACTGTAATTCTAGCCCTTTCAGTCTCTAAAGAAACATTTACCTGTTTATTTTTTCTTCTTCTATGTGATATATCCCCACTACACTCCCAGTCTGTCTCTGACTCAACAATAGTTGACTCACTCTCTCTCAGCCCTCAGAAAAGGTAATTTCTTAGGGCATCCAACTAGTAAAATTAAAAAAGGCTTTCACTCTTTTAACAAAAAAAAAAAAAAAAAGCATTAGTAACAAAAGAAGGACTAACATGATAGATGTGACTTCTGAGCAACTGATTATTATTTATTTTTGGATTGCACATACGTTGATTGGCTCATCCTGTTCCGTTTGCCCTATGGGCTCACTCCGCTCCCCTACCCTGCCCCCAATGCCCACCCACTCCTGCATACTCTGAATTTATAGGCAGCCTCCTTTACTAAGACCCTCCCTTCATCCTCCCATTATCCAATAATTACATACTTCAGCACCATCTACACACGTCCTTCCACTTCTCACCACTCCAGCCCACCTACCAGTTTAATATCCACATCCATATCTCCTACTCACCAACTCACACCCTCACCAAATATAAATACCTCCTCTAACTCCACAACCTCACTTTCACTATATCTCATTACCCCCAGTCTCATCTCCATTATAACCTTATTAACCTCCCTATTCACCTGTCTCTCCATAGCCACCACAGCACCTCTTATCTCCTCACAATCACTCACTGTATCCTCCCCAAATCCCCCACCCTAACCCACAACATTACTATCACCTCACCCACGCAAGCATATACCCCACCATATACACCCGACCCCCCCATATACCATGCCCCTCCCATGTACCACTTCTATCCAACTAAAAAGCAACTGAGTCTACATTTTCACTATCTAATCATCCAATACCTAAAAACTATCACCTGTATAACTTACCCAGCTACTTCTAGGAGGAGACATTCACCCCATCCCTGGGCCAGCAGCCTCTGCTAATAAGCCATGCACCCATCGCTATCCAGCTAAGCACAAACCCACCGATTTACTGATACTAAATATGAATACCCACAGTATCATGAATAAAACAGAAGACCTTCACGCTGCCATCTCCCTATATAACCCTGATATTATTTTCATCACAGAGACATGGCTTAAACCACATATTAAAGATAATTCTATCACCCCACCTGGGTATAACATTCTCAGGGAAGATCAGCTACATAAAAGAGGTGGGGGCTTAGCTCTACTTTACAGAACCAACCTACAACTCCAACTCCTCCAAAAGGATTCCTCCAACTTCAACAATGCAGAGACTCTATTTGCAAAACTTTCCCTTAATCAACATAAGCACCTAACCCTACTGGGTATCTATATACCTCCAGGTGACAAACTAACCAGCCTAGAATCCATACCTCACTGGGCCTCATACTCCCTCCCTCAAGAAACTATCGTTCTAGCTGATATAAACATTGACTGGAACTCCATCGATTCTACCACCCCCACCTATATAACTTCACCCAACTTATAGCTACTCCCACACGCATTGATAAGGCCACAGAAAGAAAATCTATACTTGATTGGATCCTCACAAATCAACCAAATACTGCCCATCAATGTGGCACCCTACCAAACTCTCTGAGCGACCACAGCCCCACTTTTATCCTCAGGCACAAACTTAAAATAATAAACTCTCCCTTCCTTCTACAAACCAGTTCTAACAAAGATTTTCCTAGAGACCACTTCATAAGAGCCTTGAAACATTGCAACTGGTCTCCCATCAAACCCCTTTCATTAGACAAAGAAGTTGACTTCACTTCCACATTCCTAAATATCCTCAACCAACTAGCCCCCTTAAAAAGTATCAGGATATGTAGCAACCCCACTCCTTGGCTCAGAAAACCACAAAAGCCCTACTTACAGCCAAGCCTGGAAAACCTGGCACCACACCAGATCACCATCAGCTAGACAAATCTTTCATGAGCTCCGGAACAAAGGAAAAAAAGCAGGTTGAGCTCGATAAACAAAATTACTATATCACTCAACAAAACAAATACAGTACCAAACCACAAACATTCTGGGCAACAATAAATAACATCCTACAGCCCGGAAGAACAACCACACCCACTCTCAATATAACAGGTATAGACGAGGACATAGCCTCCAGCTTTAATAACTATTTCACCTCCTCAGTACTCAAACTCTTAAACAACATCACTTCCTCCAACAACCCACAACCACCTCAGGTGCAAATCAATACCATACCTTTGAAATTTGAGTCTGTTCCTACCTCTAATATACGAAAACTCCTAGCGAAACTCAAACCAACCACCCTTGCAGCCGATAACCTTCCTGCTGAATACCTCTAAATTGCATCCACAGCTATAGCCTATCCCATTTAACTTCTAATAAATAGCTCCATCACCGAACACACCGTTCCATCCCTGTGGAAAACCTCATATATCATACCACTCAACAAAGGTGGCCCTCCCTAGACCTTTCCAACTATCGAACAATTGCAATTCTCTCACCCCTCTCTAAGATCCTAGAAAGATGTATTCATCACCAGTTCCTCTCCTATCTCCTCTTCAGCAACCTTTTCTCCTCAACCCAATACGGATTTCACCCATCCCACAGCACCACCACTGCCCTACTCAAATTCACCAATACTATAAACTCCCACAGGAATCTAGGTAAATTTGTCTCAGCTACCTTCCTAGATTTATCCAAGGCATTCGACACAGTCTCACATAATAAACTGTTGTCTTGTCTCGCTGACCTCAACATTAACAACCCCACCCTACTCTGGTTAAAAACCTATTTAGATAACCGCCAACAATCCGTTAAATGCCATAACTCTCTACCCTCCCACTCCCAACCTCCTTAGGCGTGCAGCAATGATCAATCCTAGGACCCCTTCTTTTTAATATCTTCACAAACCAACTCCACTCAGCTACCTCTAAAGCCGACATAGTCCAATACGCTGATGACACAACTCATATGCTCTCCACCCAACATCCAACATCTCCAACAAAAAGCCCAAAAAGTCTTCAGTGAAATAGAGAACTGGCTTAACAACTCACAACTCATACTAAATCCCAAGAAAACACAACTAATGCTAATCTACTCTACTAAAACGAGCAGCCTTACCTTCTCTATACTCTCCGCCAGCAAAACCCAAATCACCCCTGTCACTGAGGCTAAACTCCTAGAAGTTAACATTGACCAGCAACTCAAATTCACAAAGCACATAACAACCATCACTAAAGTCCACAAAAAGCTAGTTTCCCTCTATCGCTGTAAAAGTTATCTAACCACTGAATCTCGAATTGCAATAACCAGAACCCACCTCCTATCTACTCTACTTTATGCATCCCCAATTCTAACTATTCTTTACAAAACTGACCTTAATGAACTTTCCATCTGTTACAGCAAAATTGCTAGATTCGCTACCAGTGCCAAATCATGATCCCACCACTGCGTTTCCCTACAAGCCTTGCACTGGCGTGAATTTCCGAACCTATTAAGGTACCAACAACTCAGCCTAGCTCATCTAATTCTGTACTATCCCGAGAAAACCCCTGACCTGACTGACATGCCAAACTTCTCTACATTCAAATAGACAACTTTAGTCCTTGATCAAAGCCTTAATCGAAACCATGACATGCAAAAACAACTCCGGGGAATCACTATTTGCCCATGAAATAGCAAAAATATGGAACAACCTTCCCCATGACCTCAAACTACAAAACTCCACACCCTCCTTCAAAAGCCTGCTTAAAACATACCTCTTCAGCAGCTATCTATGCAACTGTAATTGACCCCCCCGAAGCCTTGTCCACACACTATTTCTACACTCCATCTGTCCTGGACAGCACAAATAACACCATCTAACTATACCTATCCATGTGTGAGCAATAACCTATATATGAGTGTATGCACAAGTGTGTGTATATGTGTGTGTGTGTATATATATATATATATATATATATATATATATATATATATATATATATATATATATATATATATATATATATATATATATATATATATATATATATATATATATAAATATATATATATATATATATATATATATATATATATATATATATATATATTTATATATGCTCTTACATGTATATTTGCTTGAATGCATATATGGAAACTTAAACATTTATATACTCTTATATAAAATTATATATAATATGAAACTTTTAAAACTCACTCTGAGAACACATGTGCATTCCCTAATAGATGGGGACATACATCCTAATCCTGGCCCAAACTCTACCCCTACCACAGAGCCCAACACCACAACTTCTAGCTATACACACTTGGCTACCAGACCTCACAACTCTCTCCTGATAGCCCATCTCAATATTTGAAGCATAAATAACAAAGTTGCCCCCCTGCATGCCCTCATGGATGTACATTCATTTGACATCCTCTGTCTCACTGAAACATGGCTCAAGCCATCAATACAAGACAGTGAGGTTATTCCTCCCAACTATGTTATCCTGCGACTGGACCATAATACTAAGAAAGGAGGTGGAGCAGCTATTCTATATAAAACTGGATTACAGGTAACCTCAATAGACTCAGAACCTCCCTTAACTAGTAATGCAGAGGTTCTTATTGCCAAGATTCAACTCAACAAATGGAAATCTATATATATTATCTGTATCTACCTTCCTCCAGGCAACAATATCAGCACCTTAGGAGCTATCCTAAGCTGGCTGCCCACCACCTACCCACAAGAAACAATAGTACTTGGTGACATTAAAATAAACTGGAGGTGCTGTACATCTGAACAGCCTTCTACCCGTATCAACCTACATGTTTTTTCTCAAACCATTACATCTCCCACTAGATCCAATAAACATAATAACAATGACACTAGACTGGATCCTTACAAATAGTCATTAACAATCCTACAAAGTAGGGACCCTCCATGAAGATCTAAGCGAACACTCACTCACCTTCCTAATCAGGTATAAGAGTGAAATCCCAAACCCAACCATTTATAAAAGTATAAAGTCTAACAAAAATTTTAACCTCGATAGCTTTCAACGAGAACTCATAGCTTATGACTGGTCACCCATGAAACACCTACCATTAGAAGAAGCAGTCAAATACTTTAATTCCAAATCCTTGACCACCCTTGACTACCATGTCCCAACTCGCACAATTAGATGTAGATCTAAAGCAGCTACATGGCTTTCCAAAACTACCAAACTAAAAATCCTCCAAAGAAACAAACTCTGGACCACCTGGTGGACTACTAAATGCCCCATAGATCAATTAAAGTTCAGACAGTTAAGAAATGAAACCAAAAATGGCCATTCTGTCAGATAAAAGAAACTTTTACTGTCACCTACAATAAACCCATCAAAATAAACCTCAAAAATTCTGGTCTGGCATCAATAAACTGTTACACCCAGGTCGCTCAGTCACACCTAAACCCTCAGGCTCTAAACACAACAGCCCCAACCCAATTGCCAATTCTTTCAATACTTTCTTCACAGAGACCATTCAATCTCTTGCCAATCAGCTATCCCCCTGACACATCTTATTCCTCCCATAACGCTAACAATCCCCCACTATTTCATTTTTAACCTGTTCCTACATCCCTTGTCTGCACCCTTATTCAGAAACTTAAACCCACCACTCTCGCTGCAGACTTACTACCTGCAGAATACCTACAAAAAGCTGCTAAAGCTATAGCCTACCCCATATCTATCCTCATCAGCAGAACTATTTCTGAAGGAACCATCCCATCACTCTGGAAAATATCACATATGATCCCCCTGCACAAAGGTGGTAACTCCAAAGATTTATCTAACTACAGGCCCATAGCCATATTATCCCCTCTGGCTAAAATCATGGAAAGGTGCATTCATAAGCAGCTATTAAATCACCTACTAGAAAACAACTTACTAGCTATCTGCCAACATGGCTTTAGAACATTTCACAGCACCACCTCTGCTCTCTTATCCTTCACCAACTGTGTCAATAAAAATCGTAATAATGATACTCTATCCTCAGCTCTCTTTATCGATCTGTCAAAAGCCTTTGATATGGGCAACCACCAGCTACTCATAAACTTACTCAAAAACTTGTCACTAGCTCAACTTGCTATACAGTGGTTTCAATCCTACCTAAATAACAGGCAACAAGCCGTACTATAGCAGAATAGCCTGTCTTCCCACCTCCCAATTACCCTTAGAGTCCCTCAAGGCTCCATACTCAGTCCTCTCCTCCTCTCTATATTTACAAATGACCTACACTCTGTAATATCTCAAGCCACCTGTATTCAATATGCAGATGATTCCACATTAATTTGCTCAGCCACTTCACCATCACAACTACAGTCTCTTACCCAAAACGTGTTTAGCACAGTAGAGAAATGGCTCCTTGACCGATGTCTCATTCTGAACCCAAAAAAAAAAAACAAAAATGCTATTATTCACCCCCACTCACAGAGCCTCCTCACTGAACTTTAATGTTACATCTACTGATGGTACTGTCATATCTCCGGATTCTACCACAAAACTACTTGGGGTACTAATTGATAATAACCTTTCATTTGAGCCCCATATTAACAACATTATAAAAACAGTTGACAAAAAACTAGGATCCCTCTATACAATCAAACCCTTTCTGACCCCTCTAGCCTGGACCGCTATCGCCCGTACCTATTTAATCTCAACCCTTCTATATGCATCCCCTATCTATACTAAACTATGTAAAAGCAATATGAACAAGCTTACCATCTCCTACAATAATATTGCAAGATTTGCAACTGGGTCAACCTACAGAACCCATCACTGCAACAATCTTTATCAACTAGGCTGGTTAAAACTGTCAAATCTAATTCTACTGAACTAACTAATAGTGGCCCAAAAGATACTGTATCAACCTTCAAATACTCCAATACTCACTAACCTAATAACCCCCTACAATAACCTAAAGTCCCTGCGCTCATCAAACAAATTACTAGTTCAAATAAATAAAACCAAAAATCTGGCTGGCTATTCACTGTTCTCTAATGCAGTGGGAAAATCCTGGAACACCCTCCCTGATCACCTAACCTCCCTATCCTCAGCTCCCCTATTTAAAACTAAACTTAAAACATATCTTAAATCTCACTGGTTATGCCCCTGTGCTAACCCAATCTAACTACCACACTTGTATCCCGACACTTCTCTACATACCAGCATAAGCTAATTAATCCTTTATTAACAATAGTGTGCATGTCACTATACTGATCAATAGTGTACTATTTAATAATTGATCTTATACTAGCAAATAATGTGTGTATGACTTTACTGTTTAATAGTGTGCTTTTTGCTTACACATTTTTAAACATTTACTGTATTACTGTACTGTTTAATAGTGTGCTAAATATTTTTTTACACATTTTTGTATCTACATCCTTAGCGGTCTTATAATAGGAATCATGTTACTCGTATGACAAAAGGCAAGGAACTGTTATAATAGACAAAACTTTGCAATGTACCTATGTTTTGTAAATACTACTCTGAAGTGTGGAGCTTTTCTCCTCGGGCCCCCACTGAAAATGGACATATATCCAGTTGGACCAGCCCGGTCAACAAATGTAAAATAAATAAAATAAAAATTATTCAATTGTGAAATATCTTGCAATGCTCTACCAGGTTCTTATCTGCCCTCATTGTATAATTTGCATACTTGTATTTTCAACCAAAAGGGGGAATATCCTCTTATTGTATACTAACTGCTGTAAAGTCTACATGTATGCTACTACTCTGTAATGTCTCTTTTTATAATTTTTTCTTCTGTCTCTAAACTTATGGAGTTTTTCTCCCCAGGACTCAGCTGAAAATGGACACCAGTCAGACTATCCTGGCAAACAAATGTTAAATAAATAAATAATAAATGACTTGAATATAGTGGGTATAGACTCATTCAAATATTTCTGCCTCTTGCTTGATTTAAATAAGCATATATTCCATCTGTCAAAGTTCATTCACCGTAAGTATCATGACCAAGTAGAAGTCCCAAAGGGATTAGTGAAAGCCTTAAATGCTACATGCAACCTTCTCCTTGTTGATACTATGTAATTGCAAGGATTTTAGTCTTTTTCTGTACTCTGTAACTCTACTATAGACTTGGAATGTGGCTGTCATGGCCAGTTAATGTTTAAAAACAAAATGCCAGGAGCAAGGTCGTTTAGATTAATTCTCTTCTTTAGGATAGAAATACAATCACTGAAACTGCACTTTCTGCTCTCCAACTGCTGATTTTGTTTTTGTGCTTTTCACAAATTTTCAGTACTAGGCCAAATTAAAAAAATACAACAAAGGTAAAAACACCTCAAAATGCTGAATAGTGTTCAGTGTCTCATAAATAATTGCTTTGCACGTTACATTTGTGGAGGTTTTCCATTCAACTACAAACAATCAAGTCCCAGGCACTTGAAGATCACTGCCTTAAAGCTGGGGTCTCTTGTAGTATGTACAGCCTGTCACTCAAACTTTGATAAGAGTTCATATGAGCATCTGTCGCACGTTACCCAAAAATATTATTCAACTTTGAGCGAGGTAAGTGTGGCAGCCACAGCAAGAGACTTGGAGGGGGATTTTAGGGTTAAGGAGCAGAAAAGGGAGTTGGCATCATGGAGTGGAGGGGAGTTTATTGTTTAGGTACTGGGAAGGTAGTTTAGGTTTAAGGACTGATCTGTTAATTTAGGTGTAGGGAGGGGAGGAGTATTTGTGGAATTTAGATTTAGGAAGTGGGAGTTGGTCTTTTACAGTTATGAAATGAGGAAGTGGGCGAGGAACTGAGTAGGAGTTTTAGTGTTCAAGTTAAGGGTCCAGTAGGTTACACAGTTTAAAATGCTCAGGTGATGGGAACATTAAATAGTTTAGTAAGCTCAAGCTACTGTGTGTTGGTGCATTTGCCTTTTCAAGCAAGTAGCAGCAATTAAGTGTGTTGTTAGCTAATAGCATGCAAACACTTGTAGCAGTCCCATATATGATATATATATATATATATATATATATATATATATATATATATATATATATATATATATATATGTGTGTGTGTGTGTGTGTGTATATATATATATATATATATATATATATATATATATATATATATATATATATATATATATATATATATATATATATACATATATATAATACACACACACACACACACACACACACACACACACACACACACACACACACACACACACACACACACACACATATACATACACATGGGTTTACGTCAGAAGCTCGAGTTTTCAGAAACTTGAAATTCATATTGTCGAGAGAAAATGATTACGTTTCCAAAAACTCAAACTTAAAAAAAAAAATACAAATCTACCTTTTTTCTATGTTTTTGCAGGGGGAGCAAGTCCCTCTGTACCCCATACACCCCTTGCATATTATATATACTTACTCCAAGATCTTACTACAGTGGTGAAAAGGGTACATTCCCTGATCTGCACTGTACCATGATCTCCATTCCAAAGCTTCAAGTTTTTGGAAACCCAATGATATCATCTCAACAATATGAATTTTCAGTTTCTGAAAACCTGATCTTCTTATAGGGCCCATATTGAGAAATTGCCATCAACGATTTTAGCTCTAAGGTTGTTACAGTCACTCACAGAAGAAGCATTTTTTGACTATGTCTGCATAGCTTCTTATTCTTCCTCAAAAAGTTTTTTTTTTATGAATCTGCTGGGCAGGAACTTTAACACTTGATTTACTCTAGACAAAATGGAAAATAGTGTGTAAATAGTATGCGTTCAAGTTCCCAATCTCCATCAGTCCTTCATGTGAGAGTTGTATTTCTGATATGTATAGCATGAGAACTGAGGCTGCCTTATACTCCTCCTTTATTTTATCTTATTATAGGTTCATAAGTGAATACAAGGCTATCTGACCTGAAGGCCATTTTAAGCAAATATTCAAGGTCAGAATGAAACTCTGTACCTTGTGTCTACGAGCTGAAGACCTTAACTATTATGCCATTTATTTTCATTTGTTTATCAGGTAAGTCTAAAGATCCAGGCCTTTTAGAGAGTCAATACAAACTTAAACAGAAACATGAGAATCAGTTACTACATACATGCAGACATTCATTGACTGAAAAGTAAATGAAAAACATGTACGTGCACACATACAAACACACACACACACACACACACACACACACACACACACACACACACACACACACACACACACACACACACACACACACACACACACACACACAAAACTACATACAAAGTAACAACAATCAGATTAAAGAGTTAGCAATGTAGTTGACCGAATTAAATAAGATATGGGAGAAGTCAATAAAAAAAATACAACTACTTAGGTAAGAGATAATTATTGTCGTAAAGCACTGTTAGACAGAACTGCTTCTCTTGCTTCTAGGGTGGCCTTTGTGTGCATCCTCAGATGCCTTCTCTTTCTTTATTCTCTAGGAAGTCCTAGAATGAGATTATTGTGGGCCTGCATTTTGTTGTGTTTTCCTATCTCGTGTAATCCGGTTATGAAATATACTCGTAGAGTTTTATTTCCGAATGTTTACTGAAATTCCATAGACAGTTTTCCTGGGATAGAGATTCACATCTACTACATCAATATACCCTCCACAAACAGGTGACACTCAGTTCTTGAAATGGCCTGTTGGTGCTATAAATAAAACACTCTGCCTCTTTGTTGGGAGTGGAAACTGGAAACAATTCTCTAGTGGAAATATGGCATTGACTTCAGAAATTAGGGAAGATAGCCAGCAATAATACCTTATGTATTAGAATGTTGAAACCCAAGAATTTTGCAAAAATGCACATTTGTAGTAAATACATTTGTTTCATATTTGCTTTTTTCTATTCTGTCTTAATGCCTAAGTCTGCAGCATGTTTCATGGGAGGACCCATCATTCCTAAATCAAATATACGTAAGGCAGAACAACTCTGTGGATGGAAGTAAGAGAAATTCTTATAATAAAGTAGCTCCCCTGTAATGGAGGGATTTGCTATTACTTGTGATGAATAACTGAGATGTATATTACATTAGCATCCTTTTGGTCTCCACAGAGAACCAGATGAGCCTTAAGAAGTGAGGCATTAGACAGCTAGAGTTCCCGGAGCTCTCATTTGCAGTCATTGCTACTTAAAGAAGAAATTACTGATGCGTTTACATCAGTAGAGCAATGACATGCCATTTTCTGAAAGCATTAATTTAATGTACAATAAATAAACAATTCATGTAGCGCACCGCTTTAGCTTGCTTTATGAGATGCACATTTGGTTTTTGGACTGGCAATATTTTTATATTTTAGTTTTCTGAGAATGTTGTAAATATTGCATTGCATGGAGTTATGGTATTTGATTATTTTCTGCAGTGTGATGTGCACTGTCATATCCATAACCATTTCCTGGATACCTTAGTGCTCACTGTATCTGTAATACTGCATACAAGTATTTATGAATCATATTTTCAGCTACTAATTAATTTAAAAAAGTTACATACATGAAATTCATTTTGCCTTTTTTTAACAGAGTTGGTTTGGTTACTCATGAGCAAAGCATGTTAAAACCTGCACAATAAGTATTTCATTTAGCTCAGAGTCGGTAGTAACAGAGTATAAACCTTGACAACTCAAGTGTATAACACAAAAGGAACATGATGACATTTACCCAGAAATAAATTGAAGGAGAGCCATTCTTGCAGCACATGTTTTACAGAATATGAATTTATTTCCCTGCTGCAGCCACACTACAGTCATGGTAAGATAAATGATTGGCTCGAGCAGCACCACTGTTAATTGTTGTCTTCCATTTCAGGCTGACATGAGTGAAGGAAAGGAATGGAAAATATATAAATAAATGAATAGGCATAACGGTGTGTAAAATGATCATTTCTACAATGCATACTTTCATTGCAAAGCACAGATAGTTAAAGGCAATGAACAGTACATCATTTGTGCTACTTAGCAGCTGCAGTTGGACATACGGCATTACAGAAACGTCGACTGAATGGAAAATCCACTCCACACTGCTACAGTATATGGAATTCAAGCCTCGTCTTTGGCCATTACTTGTGTGGATTTTGGCATGATTTTCTCCCTGCTTTCATGGCATTCCTCTGGGTACTTCAGTTTCTTTTCTTCTCTTGTAAAAATTATTCAGGTTGATTGAATGCATTACATTTTCGATGCATATGTTGCATTTGCCCTGTCTCCAGTAGCTAAGGTCATGAATGAAATTGCTCTGAGAAGGACCGGTTCAATTTCTTGGTTAACAAATAAATACAATTGAAAAAAAATTTCAGTGGTCAAAAATGCAGTACTCCTAGTATCTGCCCCATGGTGCACAGCACCAAATGACTATCTCCAGCTAGTGGCACAGTTGCTGGAGCTTTGACAGGAAGGGTTGGACTGAGAGGCTAGCATCAGCTCATGCATTTTGGAGGGATGGATGCTACTTGACTCACTGCACTGATGACACCCATAGGAGTGCAGCTATATAGCTGCAGGAAGGATCCTAGTGTGCCCACTTTGTACAGTGGTAAGCCTGACAGCCACAATGTTGCTCATGTGTAGTAGCATGCGTGCACCTCCTAATAGCAGCCACAATGCAGCAGGCAAGCCACCAAGGGAGTTGGGATATGATATTCTGTAGGATTCCTAACACATTACTCTTGTCTTTACTGGAAAAGGAATGGGCAGAATCCTCTTGCCCAAAAGAGGAATGAATGGTTCAGCTGGGTGCAAGAAATGGAGCCACTGTGACAATCTTGCAGACTTTCAAAAACATAGTAGTAGTAAAAGTTAAGTGACAAACATGTAATACCAGAATTCAGGAGCTGGCATAGCATACAGGTGATAAGAACAGGTTACAGAAGTAGCTGACAAGAGAGGTAGAAACATGTCAGGTTACTCTGATCACACTATTCATGTCTGGGCTGTATGAGAGTGTGGTAGATAGTTAAGTCACTGATAAGTTATACAGAAGGGTAATCAGTTTTTAAGGATTTGATTGCTGACTCTCCATAATGGTGAAAGCTAAATGCTTTAATCACTGATTGTCTCTTTGCAGGCATGGTGTATGCTAAGGATTCAGTAAATAACAAGGTAGGTAAGAGGAGGTAGAAATATCAAGAGTTAACAGGGGGAGACAAACAGTAGTTGTGGGCTGTTGTTAAAGGGGAATACAAGCCCGTGGATACTGAGAGGAGACAATATGCGAGATTGCAACTAGAAAATAACTGCAGCCATAAGGATGTAAGGTGTTGAAGTGGCTAGGTTATCCACTTAATGTTGCTCAAAGTTGTAGGAAGTTGGTATCTGCAAGTTAATACTGTTATGGCTGGTGGTGAGTTCCAATTTGAGCCATACTGCAGGGGTTATCAGTAGTCATAGCGTTTAAGTTAATGATATGTTCCCTAATTTTATTTAGAAAAAAAAATGAACAAGCATAAGGATCTGTCTAGTTCCAACCTCACCACCATGATTGTTGAGGAAAAAATAAAAAACAGAGAGACTCGCGGTTTTAAAATTGCATCGATGACCTCAGTCACAATAATTTTCAAGAATCATGAAACCCAAGAAGTGTTCCAAAGCAGCATGCCTTTTTTTGTCACTGACAAGCAGTTAGCCTGCCCACTTGCCCATTAGCAGTAGGATAGTCGACTATAATAACAGCAGCCCCCATTGCAGACCCTCAGGCTCCAATTAATGCTCTTAAGGTAGAAGTGTATCACTGCACACAGACCTGTATGTGTGAGGGAAGTCTATAATGGATTCCTCATGATCCTACCTGCACCCATTATAAGCCTGCTGTGTATAACCTGAATCAGTAGCAAAGGCTCAAAACATGAAGTCACTGACTTTTCAAAGTATATGCACACGATGATAAAAAATGCGATTAATTTGCCTTGTCATTGTGACATAAACCACACACCACACACACACACACACACACACACACACACACACACACACACACACACACACACACACACACACACACACACACACACACACACACACACACACACACGCACACACACTAACTCTAAAAGATTGCACAAATCAAATGCACACGCGCGCACACTATATATGGATTTATGTCTCAAGGAAGATGTATGGCACTTGTGTGCTTTGCAGAGCCTCAGTAATTTAGGACCAAAATGCCAGGTCAATAACTATCCTGCAAAGTATGTGACATTCGAAAAAATGAAAACCGTGACCACCACAGCTATTAAAACTTTTAATGAATGAAAATACTGCTAAAAAATAAAGAGTTAAATAACATTACATAGAAAAATAGTAAGCACGTTCATAATAACAACATCATGAAAGTGCTTACTAGTTGTTTTACATATTGTTATTTAACACTGTATTTTTAGCAGTATTTTCACTCATTAATAATAGCCGTGGTGGTCATGGTTTTCTTTTTTGATTGATCTTGTTGACTCTTTATCATGACCTTGGTTCTGAGGGTGTTCCTTTTGTGTTTACTTTGAAAGAATTTGACTTGCTTTGACCTTACTAGGTGCAGGAACAAATTTCCATTCATTGGAGAATGGTGGGAACCCCAAACACCAAAAAAAAAAAAAAAGTCCTTGAGTTTCTCAGCCTTCCATCAGAAAGCAAATGTTCTTTAATCTAAGCAGGTGAGGCAACTTCTGAATCATAGTCTGAGGTTGGATATTGGTAAAGTGTTAAAGGCTGGGAGATCAAACTGCATTGTAACGCCTATGACTCCTATGAATACCAAATATACATAAATGTACTATTCTAATAAGGGTCCTAGATATCATCATGAAATATCCTAGAAACAATGTTAAGTATTAAGTTTATTTATAGGTAATATATGCCACATAAAATACTGTGCAGCTTTTGCATGTCAGCGCCGATTTATAGGCACACTACATGTACAATAACTTGCCGGAGCTTAATTTAAAGGGATAGCCACTGAAATATTAATTCAAAGATATGACAGAAGCAGAAAGGCTAACAGCAAAAGCTCAAAAAACTTCACAATGCAGCTGCACCAACTTAAAACAATATACTTCAAACATTATATTTTTTAAACAATCTGATACAACCATCACATCAACTGTAAAAGATCTGAAAATACTCCATAATCACTGAGCCATGCCATCAAACTAACAAAATAAAATACATTAAATAAATTGTATAAAATTTTGTAAAACTAAAACTAGAAAATTGAAACTTAACACGCCCCAGTAATTAAAATATTATGTCCTCATTAAAAAGAAAATACTTTCTGTCTCAGTCACCCACCTATGAGATATCCAAATACAAATCTAAGTCAGAGACTCAACAATTTGTGAATAAAGAGGCCACATTATAGCAATGACATACACATGCAGCAACAGAATATGAAATGAAAATGCAGAACAAGGCAATTAAACTGTCATAAACAACACATGTAAACAAAAGAAAATTAAAATTCATTAGAGAAGGTAAGAGTTTGGGCATGGCCAAGTTGGTGCCAAGTTAGCAGTCTTTTTTTTCTACTCTGCTTCTTAAGGTATATTTCTGACAGGAATTTTTTGTCTAAATACAGCTTATACACTAAATTCGGAAAGCTTATAACTATAAGCTCACACTGAATCTGTTTATCTAAAAATATTCCTGAATTTTAATACTTTTCTTGTCAAATCAGTTAGAAAAGCACTACAAAGATCTTCTGAGATGAGTCACATGAAGACAGATTCTCAGGACCAAACTATTAAAACAGAACTGCAATCTCTACTTATAAACATACAAGATCTTTTGACTGAAATGGTAAAATGGATAATAAACTAGACATTTTCAAGGAAGAGTGCACAAAACAAATGGAGCAATTACATGAATAATTAAACAAAAACACACTCGAATAACAGGTATGGAAGATGCCTTAAATGGCATAGAAGGAAGAATATCTGAAGGAGAAATTCACATAGAATTCCCCCTTGAATCAAAATAATTTGATGACCTAGAAAATAGAACCTGAAGAAATAATGTTAGAATCTTTGGTATACCTGAGTGACTAAAATGTGATAATTTAATCAACAACCTAACTTCCTGGCTACTAAAAATACTAAACTTACTTGAATCAAGGTCTTTTGGTATTGAAGGAGCTCACCGATTCATGGTTATTCTTCCAGTGAAGAAATATCCTCAAAGGTCAGTTATAGTAAGATTTCTTCTTCTAAGGACAAATAATTAGTTTTAATGATTTTCTGGTTTAGTCCTAGTTAATGACAGTAGAATAAGATTTGACAATGATTGTTCTACATCTATAATTTCTAAGAGAAACAAATTCTTACCATTACTTAAAGAATGAAAAAAAAAAAAAAAAAAACAATTTAAAGTGTATCTTTTGTTTGCAGCAAGAAAATATTTCTCTCAGATCATGTTAAAATATTTGATAGTGATGAATCTGCCTCAATATTTATTTAAAAAAATAAAATTCTGGATCAAGTAGAAGAGCAAGCAGAGATAAATGGATGTGAAAACAATGAGAAGAAAAAAGAGAAAGTATAAGCACTTGATTAATATGCGTCTGTATTGACTTTATATTGTCTTCAGTGAAATTTCTTAGAATTTGAACTGGAGTACAAATTAATACCTCTCTATTTTATAGATTTAAACAGAAGAAACATGTATGAAAGATGTTCATTATGGAGAGGTAAAACAAACTTTTAAATATATATATATATATATATATATATATATATATATAGAGAGAGAGAGAGAGAGATAATTAATACACATGCTCTAAATTAACATTTAGATGAGTATATTTATTTAGTTAATAAAATACGGATTCATTAAATATAGAATCATGAAATATGGTGACAAAATAGATTTATATATGGAGTAGTGGCTTTATAATACCAGTTATTAACTTGATCAGCTGGGGGAGCCCTGTACTGACAGACACATAGTGTCATTGACTTGTTTCTGTGTAAATGCAGAGCTGTTACAATAGAATGAGTCTGTTATTAATATTAAATCTTACTTTCCAATTGATGCAGTTGATTTTGTTCATACATTTCTTTTGTAATGTAGTAGGCATTATATGTGGGCTGGATTACTGTTCATATGTGGATTCATAGGGCTAAGTGATAAAAGAGATGTATACATTGGGTTTGTTCTATATAACGATATATGTGAGTTGCTCATTTTTTGTTTGTGGTTTAATTGGTGATATTTTTTTGCAGTCTCCTTTCTGCAGTAAAGGGTTGAGTTGTTGCTTCATTTTTTTGAGTTCCTGGGGAAGTGAGAATGAGACATTAGTTACTGATTTGTTCAGCTGACAGTTTTTGGCATACACTATGTTTTATGTGGTGGGGAAAAGTGGGATGAAGTGCTGGGTTAAATTACAATTAAACAGAGCATGGAATCTCCTTAAATGTATTCTTAGCTGTCTGAGGACAGAAAAGGGCAAAACATGAAATAAGACTCTTACCTAATCTCACCTTAAGCTTCACTTGTGAACACTACAACTTATCAGGACCCTCATATGATGTGTATTTATGTACTAAGTCATTTTTAATGGGCAAATACCATACAATAATTAGTTTTAAAGACATATGACACATGTATTTATATAGCAAGTTTGTGGTACTTAAATATTAATGCAATTTAATTGATCATTAATAACTAAATTAAAAAAATTCAAGGATAAAAGCTGTAAATAAACTTTAAAGATTATATGAAGCTAACATATTAAATGCATTGGCTATTATGCACATACATCCTATGGAATGGCTTCACCTTTGCACCGTATAAAGCAACTATTATTAAACAAACCTTTCAGTAATCTCTGAGGCATATTGTAACACTTCATTAATTAAAATAAACTTGAATGAGACATACTGGAATCAGTGCTGACATAGTAATTGTTATATTTTTATGCATTACAATAAAATTGTGTATATATACCCCAGGATTCAATAATGCCTGCACTAAGTGTACACTATTCTGAGTGAATAGACAACACAGACATAATTCACACCTTCTTCCTCCAAATTTTAGTTTTCCTTCTGATATTCTTGCAGCTTTAAATATTGACAGGGATTAATAAAGGTTACCAAAACGTGTAGACAACATGTATACTTTGTGTAATCTCAGAAAGCTCAAAAATGTGATAAGAATGTTCTGGAAAACATATCATGTACAGTTAGTGTAGCTTTTATTGAATCTTACCAATAGTGTCTAGAACAGCTTTATTTGTGTAAGTAAACATTTATTATTACATAGTATGTGATATTTTATTGGCAAATTAAGAAATGTGGTTCATACAATTATTTCTGTTTTCTATCTGAAGATAAATAGATTTCTTATAATTATGTTTATATTACAATATTATTGCCACAGATGGACTTTTAAGTTAAATAATGTTATACATACCTGCTACAGTTGCAATGAAACTGATACTTTTACAAAAATGTGGGTTAACAAAATTATTTCTTTCTAAACAGATTTGATTTAATTAAATAAATACAATATATAGTACTCTGAAAGTAGCAGTAATAATTAATATGTTTAAATAATAATACATATGTCTTTTCTTAATACATGAGCTTTGTGTTTATAAATAAAGTAAGGTTGAATTTATTTTTACAAGTTAATTTTTATTAATTCATATGATTAAAATCTGTTTTTTATTGGAAATTATTTTACAAGTAAAACGTTGCTTGATATATAATAGCACTATAATTAATTGTTTACATAAATGAGTTTCAATTAACTCATTTCATTGTTTTGAATCTCATAATAATTTATTCATTAGTTTATTGAATATCCTTTCATAATATTTATAAGTATTATCAGAAAACTTAATCCTGATGTTGCGTATTACATGGTTTGTTTTGATAGTTTTGCTGTTCAAATAGTTTTAAGCTCCTTGATGGATGAAGGTTATAAGTCATATTTTCTTTTTATTTCATTTTACATTTTAATTTAGTGTCTATATTCTTTTCTGTTTTACATTTTCTAGTACATTTGAATTATTTGCAAAAATATCCATATATAATTCAACTTGTATAAAGAAACACTAAGTCACATAACTTAATTTTTAACAAACTTGTCCTTTATTCTATATAGTTTATAAGAAAAGGATTTCTATTGATGTTAATGGTTTAAACAATGGATGCAAAGGGAGTAGTTTAATATAAATACTTAAAGATATTTAAAGCTCAAATTATTATTTTTTGCAAGAAACTCATTTGATACAAAATGATATTGACAGTCAGACAAATCAATATTCTATAGTCTTTAGTTCTCAATATAAAAAGAAGAGGAGTTGCAATTCTGTGGAACAATTCCTTACCAATACCTAAATTAATAAAAGCACATCAACATAATAATGTAATGTTTTATTTAGTAACATTAGAGACAAATAAGAAAGTTTATACCCTGGTAAACTTATACAAAAAATTGTACAATTTATACAAATTTATCAATATCAAGGATTGGAGTTAAAATGTTAAAAAGCAATTAGAGAAAGTCATTGAACTTTTGAAATGTATAATTATGATAGAGAATTTGAATTTTATATTGAGTGATAAAGACTCTAGTGTTATTATTAAATGTTGGAAATCTGCTACTGCTGCAAAGACCCCATCTGAATTTATTGAATTATATAACTTGAGAGCTATAAGTGAATTTTCAGTGTCAAATTCATTATTATTTTACATATTATTCTTATAGACATGCTACATAATCAATATTTTTTAGAGTTTATATTTCAGATGATTTAGAAACTTGTTTGTGGAAAGTTGAAGTAGTCTCTTGTCCCTTGTCAGATAATAATGCTATTACATTTGAGAAGTTGAAATCTAATAATATCATATCTATTAGAAAAATTCCAAAATGTACAGTTACAATAAAAGAGTTTAAAGGGTGGTTTATTGATGAAGATCAATGGAGACATAATAGAAATGTATTTATGGGACTCTTTAGAGGCTTATTTATGTGGAATAATAAGTTGCTGGTAGAATAATAAAATTAAACAATAGGATAAAAACTTAAACATTTTACAAGAAGAAATAGGCAAAATAAAGCTTAACATACAAAAGGGAGGTAAAAACTTACTAGATAAACATGATAATTTAAATGCAAACTATTTAAAGATTTTACAACATTGAACTCATATTAACTTAGAAAAACATAAAATGTAATCATATATTTTAAACCATAAACATTTGCATAAATTAGCTACAAGATCTAAGACTATTAGTAAATATAACCATATTAGAGAGATATTCAAACAAAATAATAATAAGAAAGTTACAGCTTTAGAAGGAATTTCAGATGCCTTTAGAGACCATTTCACTAAAATTATTCTAGCTAACTGAATAATAACACAGAAAGGAAAATATTAGAGCTTTAGTAAAAGAAAATGTTCATTACCATTTAACAACATAACAGTGTAATTTAATTGATATACCTATATTAATGTCCAAGTTAAAAAATCAACTTAAAAAATAAAATTCAATGAAGCTCAAGGTAATGATATTCCAGAATTATATAAGCTAATGCCAAAAGAAGTATATAAGTACTATTAATGTGTCTGTTGTTAAGGATTCAAATAATATTAAACTTTCTAGGAAATATACCATCATATCCCATATTATAAAACCAGATACGGATCCTACTAAACGTTAATCTTATAGAGCAATTTCTTTATTAAATATAGACTATAAAATGTTTATGGCAATATATACTAATAGAATAAAAACATGTTTACGTTTACCAATAAGTGAAGACCAAACTGGATTTATACTAAACTGGCATTCATATGACAGTATTAATAGAATAATTACAATAATTTAACTTTTGTTAGTTTAGAAATTAATAGTGCCATTGACTCAATTAATTGGGTCTACTTGTTAACTAAATTAGAAGAAATAAATTTTCCAAATAAGTTTACACAACTCATTAAGACCCTTTATGATAAATCTTTTGCCTACATAAAAACTGGATCTTATTTAAATCAGTCAAGATTACCAAAGGGCTTAAACAGGGTTGACCATTGTCTCCATTATTATTTGCACTACTTATGGAACTTTTTTGCTAATCATATTACGTTTAATAATGATATCAAGGGTTTTTGAATTAATGATAGTTGTAGACCAAACATTCAGCTCTTTGTGGATATTATGTTTACTTTAAATGAATCCTCTCTTCATACTTTATATAATTCAATTGTATTTTCTGAAAAAAGTATTTTGCCTTAATTTTAATAATAGAAAAACTAAACTTCTCCCTATAAAAAGGCATATACATGAATTAGAAACTAGATATAAAAAAGTACACCAAAAGATAAAAAAATCAAATACTTGGGTATTATATTAACAGATGGTATTGGAGACATAATTTTAGTTAATTATAATAATGCATTTGAAATCATAAAATTACTAATTAACAAATGGAATAAGTTACTTTTCACTATGAAAGATAGATGGTGTCTGATCAAAATGATAATATTTCCAAAAAATATTATATATAATACAGTCAATGTCCCTTCCTCCTTCTAAAAATATGAAAAAAACAACTTCATTATCTTCTTTTAAACTTGATTTGGTTTCCTAATAAACCAATATTAGCCTTAGACCATCACATAAGGGAATGGTCAGAAGGTGGTATTAGATTCCCAGATTTGGAGATGTACATATTAGCCTCTGTTTTTAAAATAATAACCTTATGGTTGAATCCTAATTGTTCAGCTAGGTGGAAAGGAATTCAAGAACAGTATTTGCATAAATGCAAAAGGAGCATTTCCAATGTCTCATTCTCAAAAATTAACCATTACTTTTCAATGATTATTAAAATAAGACTTCACTGATGGAACAAGCAAACAAACAAACTCATATTATATAAATAGTTTATTAATTATATTAAAAAAAATTGTATTTAAAAATTATTATTATAAAGCATGTTTTTTATAACATTCCCCATTGCACATACAAGGGATTTTTTTTCATTCTATTAATTTTCATAATATGTTAAATCTGAAAAATTGTAACTTGATTTGTTGGCATCAGTTGATAATAAAAGAAAAGTATATTGTAAAAAGAGTATATTATGGCTAGATATGAATTAAACTAATATGTGGCTGGATGTACAGATAGGTAGACAATTTATTTGTAATAAAATTGATTTAATGCAACTGTCAGTGCAAAGCAAAATTCCTGCTTTTATAGAATTTCTAATTAATTCAAACGTATTCAAAAATGGTTACTTATCAAAAATATATAAAATCATAAAAGTGATGAACACTTATAAAAGGCATTATTGGGATTTTTTATTTTTATTTACTACAGTTAATAGACATTGTCCAGGAGAATAAGAAGATAAGAAATTGTTGCTGATATCATCAAAGTGAACTACACTCTCTTTACTCTGGAGATTATTTACTTGGAAGTTTTTACACAGAATGTTGTTTACACAACATAAAATTTAATTAATGTACAAAAAAGAAATGATATGTTGGAAATGTAAATTACAGTTAAAGGCAGATTGAGAACATATGCTTTATGATTGTGAAATAATACAACCCTTTTGGAATAGTGTCAATTGTTTGTTACAGTTTTTTAATGACTTTTTTAAAAAAAAATCTTTAGTTTTATTTAATACACCAATTTTTGCAAATGTTTCTCAAGCTAAATATTTATTACTTTGGAAATTTTAGCCATTGCAGGAAAGGTCATTACTATACCTTGGAAGAATGACTCTACTCCTACTTTAAAGGATTTCAAGAATATTGCAGACAGTTTGTAAATATGAATCGACTACTATCAAAAAGAGAACTAATAAATGTACTTCTTCTTATAGTTCTTGGTTGAATTTTAAGGACTTATTAGAAAATGATGATAAAATAGTTATTGTTGCTGTTTTTTGCGGGAGGTTGTTTACTGAAATTTCAAACAAATGTTAATCAGAAACAGTTTTATCTCTTAGCTCGTAATCACCTCCATGTACACAGATGGTCAATAGCACCTAAATAAATGCAAATATGACAACTCTTCTTCCAGACAAACTAAATGTGCAGTGGAACAAAAAAAAAAAACACATCCTCAATGAGTATATGCTTTCTTTTCAAAACAACTAATCTACTTAACATAAATTACAACACTTTCTTATGAGCAAACTGAGATCAGGAAAAAATCAGATAATTAAATGACATAAAAAATGAATGTAAAGCAGAATAAAGGTAGGAAAACTGTTATTGTCTTTTTTGTGATGTTAATGTTTTCCCTTCTATACTGGAAGAACATGTATGGCAGTAATTAAGGACTTATCCCATATAACATTATCACAACACAAAAACAAATCATAAAAGAGAAAATTTCTGTGAGTTGCTGCAGCTTACAGTGTGAGTCAAACAGTCTTGCCGATGTAATGGAAATACATATTACATGGAGGTGATATCTCATACTGTTCAACTGCTGTAAGGGGAAATGGTAAACAAGCAAAATAGTTAAGTTTAAATAAGCTTTGTAAATATACTTGAAACAATGTTCTTCATTTCCTTGTTTGGTGTAGTTTTGTGGCATACATCCTATTAAAATATTCTAAACTTGCCACATTGATTCTACTTGCTTAAAATAAAAAAATAAATAAATAAAAATAAAAAAATAAAAGTTCACAGGGGTCTACTACATGTGATCAAAACACATTTGCCTAAGACACACATCCTTATTGCCATTTGCTCTTTTCAGCAAGTGCTTAACTCTCACTAGCCTATCCCCTGCAATATTAACTATTCATACCATAATCCTTAATGCTTACTTAATGGTATTAGAAAGTCAAAAGGCTTGCAGAAATTAAACCTGGAGAAACCCTTATCCTAACCCTAAAAACTCCCACCCATTGTATAACCATAAAGTCTCCCATTCTTCCCAATACCTAAAATTCCCTTTCCCTCCCTTACCATAAAATCCCAATCCCCCTCCCATCCCAGATTATTTCCTACACCTTAAAACTAAATCTTCCTTCAGCCATGATCAGTTGCTAAACCTAAAATCCCTTTCCCCTTCCTAACCTAAAAAAATCTCCGCCTCCCTCTCAGGCCTTAATGTCCCACTCCACTCCAATCCCCATTCACCTACCTAGACCTAGAAGCAGCATCTTAACTCCCCTTCCTCACTTATTTGATCTTTACGTACCTTGCTTGCATCTGTCTCCTAGGACATGATTTGCTAATGTAATATGTGAACATGTTCATAGGTTCATCCTACTCTGTTGATCCAGGGGACCTTTTGTAGGCTAGTCAGTGATCCCATTCATTTACCAAAACATGAACTAATATGAGACCATAACCTAGTTCTGGGCTTTTTTCATAAGGGTGAGAGGGGCTAGACCATGGGGTGCACTTATGATTGCTCATCCATTCATGCAGGTAATGCTTCAAAAGTGTCATGAGCTACCTTGCTTATTCTCTAAGGGAAATCTATTCCATAAAAGAGGTATTCTGTGTGAAAGCTATCTCCTCTGTCAACAGGTCCTAGTTATGTTTTTTTGGTCCTCTTGGACCTCATCTTTACTGCCCTGAGCTCTAGTACCTAATGTCCATCACAGACCTGCCAGCTACTTTCCAAGCCTCCTCCCAGACTTATTATGTTTGTTTTGCTGGAGCAGTTTGTGGATTCTGAGGGTGTCCTGCAGACTTGTTTCATCTGTGCTTTCATATAAGGCGGATTTTTTTATGTATGACCTACCTACTTCACCCCCCCCATAATCATCAATTATGTCCAGGGCCTACTCACCTCTTTGGACCATACCTCCTGTTAGAGAGTGTATCAGTGAGCACCCTCTGACCTTTGATTGGTACACCTATCCCTTCCTTGGTGCTCCATCAGTAGCCCAGCCACTGACTGAACCTGTGTTGGCTGGGTCTTTGTCAGGGCTTTATCCCTGTACACCACTAGGCCAGCAGTCCTATTTATGTTTTGATGGGAGTTTAAGTCTCTTAAGCAGTTGTTTAAGATAGTATTAATTGTGTAAAGGACCTGACCTTTAAAGGCTGTGTCGATAAGGTAGATATCTCCTTTCAATAGTTGATAAGAAATGGAAAAAGACTGAAAGTGCTTTAAGGTGGTCAGGTTAACTCAAGGAGGACATGCTGTTGATTTTTTAGTATAGAAAGCTAAATAATATGCCTAGCCAAGCACATATGAAAAAGGGCATGATATTCTATCATTGGCCTGATAAGTGAAGAGATTTGGGGGATGATAACTTTCTTGTATCTATAAGATATTCTTCTGATGATCAGTCTGGCTTTATGAAAGTATCTCATGATAATAGTTGTCACATGGTGGTCAAACGATAGTCAATTGTCAGGGAAGGAGCCCAAGCCCCTAATGACCAAGTTAGATTCTTAGGGGGATATCACCTGTTTGATAGCAGCAGGAGTGCCCAGGTGTGCCAAAGGACACAATGCTGCATTTTTAGGCATTTAGTTTGAAGCTGTGGTTCAAGCACCAGTAGTTATCATCAGTTAGACCCTCCTGAAGAATAAATTGGTCAACCAGAGTATTTATGAAAGCTCCACATTTGTAGTCATTGCTAAACTTCATCAGTCACAAGTCCTTGATGTCTGCTTTAATGTCAGAGAAGTAGATGCCAATGGTGAGTGGTCCTATGACCAATCCTTAAGGAACACTGCTGATAACTGTTCTTATAGTTGAGAGTGAGATTGTACCACTATCAGAATGTTTTCCATCAGTGAGCCAGTTTGCTATCCAGTGGGTAACATAGGGTTTATATTTTACTGGATTAGTTTATAAAAGAAGCCTAAGTATGGAATAGTATCACAGGTCGTGGCCAAGGCCTGGTATGTCATATGAGGCCATTTATTTGAGTCTAATTAATTGCCTCACATGTCTGGTATGGTGTGTGAGGCAATTTATTTGAGTCTAATACCATAATGACTTGCTTAAAAAAGTCCACTATATTCAAGAGACAGGATCTGCTTCAAACAAGCCTGAATTGGTTCAGGTCAGGGTTCTGAAGACTGCTTATGTCCTTTTTATGAGGTTTATAATGATGCTCTCCATTACCTCACATATAAGGCTAGTGAGGCATAATGGGGTATAGTTTCTGGGTTAGTTATGGATCCCTTTTGTGGAGTCAGATTACTACAGCAGTTCTTCATACTTGTGGCATGAATGCAGTGGAGAGGCTGGCATAGAGCAGATGTAACAAGGAATGAAGGTAGTGTTTGGCACTGGCAAGAAGACAAATTTGCTGATTGTCATGGCTCACTGAGCCACTGTTTTTATCCTTGGAGAAAGCGTGCTTTGAACTTGCTCAGAGAGGATTTGGTGGGGGGGTGCATACATGCTAATATGCTGAAAGCAATTTGGTGGAGATAGTGTGGTAAAGTTGGAATGACTTTGTCTGATAATATGCTGGCAATGTCTTCAGGGGATAAGTATGTGATGTTAATTTGTATTAATGCAGAGTGTTGGGGGGTATTATTTCTTAGTTTCCAGACATAACTGAAGAAAGTTTTTTGGTTACCCATAGCATAGGTGGCGATTCACAATTAATATTTCTTGCAGGAATTTATTTTGTTTGTATGTTTTTTGTTGATCATTTTCAGCTCTTACCTAGTTGATGGATCATTAAATTTACTTTTATAGGCTTGGAGTTTCTTTCTTCTGCTGTATATAGATTGTTGACATTGGGGTTCCACCAAACTAGCTTGTTCTAAAATTAGGTACTATGTTTTTGTCTGATGGAGACCAAGGCCTCAATACTTGCTTGTAGGTGGGCACAGAGTTAATACATAAAAATTGAAGTCAGTGTGTGAATCAGGGTCATCAAGGGGAAGATATTGTGTAAATTTCATCATGTCATCAGTTGGTTGGAGTAGATTCACCTTAGACTAGTTTCTGAAGATGGAGCAGATTTCAAGGTAATTCAGGTTTCACTCCTAGAGTGCATGTTTCTGCACAATGGTCAGATTTCACCATTGATTTGGTAACTGTGGCACTGAGCATGGGGTCCTAAATTTGTGAGAACCAGGTCAGAATGGCAGAGGGGGGCTGCACTCGAGTATGTTTAAACTTTTGTCCATCCCCCCTCTGTGATACCAGCAGACCATGAAGCATATCTTGACAAAGTGACATCCCTCACCATAGAGCCTAACACTATCAGCTTGGGTGACAACTAGTCTAAACAATGACTCACTTTTACATGGAAAATACTTATAGTGAAACATAATCCCAAAAAGTCTGACAGAAAGCAGAATTGAGACGCTATTTTTTCTAGATACTGGAATTGCTAAGCTGTCTTTGGACTTAATAACTTAAAAGTTACTTCTGCATAGAAAAATAAATCCAACTTCAAGACTGTCTTGTCTGGACTTCTGAAAGCTTCAGTCACTTCAGCATTACATTGCAAGTGTTATTAATAGCTAGTGACACCAGAGCTTGCATAAATGCAGCCATAAAGTTTAGTCTTGTGACAGCAAATAAGTACGATACAGTCATTTGAAATCCTGGAAGGAAGATACAGTGGATATTGAATGGATGCCCTTATTTGATGAGTAGGCCATCTACAGCACTGATGTCTCAGAGTAGCACTCAAGCACACTTTGCTTGGCACTTCACCAGTGAGGTAGAGGGGGAGTACCTTAATCAGTTGTATCACAGGCTTATGTTATTTTTTTCACTTTTCTGACATGATTTCTTGCAATACTGAGTAGATATGTTGACTGTAATTCATAAAAATTACAGACAAGCAAATCCAAGTATTGTAAGTATCACTCCCATGGTTTGTCTGAATGACATATGAATATCTTGAATTAGTATAAATTATAGCTTTTGGCAATCTGCTCTAAAAGTTTTGGCCTTCCCTACTATTCTATTCTATCAAAACATATACTCGTTATCAAGCTCAATCCAAAAATCTATCCAAGATTGTAACTGTGCAGCATGACTGCATAATCAGCACCACTGACCGTAGTTTGACACTTATGATCAATATCTAAAGCATTTTCTGCAGAAAGCCTCATTCTCTGGACATCTCAATCTTATAATAATGTAGTATCACTAACAAATCCACTATAATGCCCTTCAAAGTTGGCCTTAAAGTCCATAAGGTAAAACTTTGAGCTTGCAAGCTCCTATCTAGTTGCTTTTACCTCTGTACTATATTATAGCATGTAGTAAGCTACAATTCCTTTATGTTATAGCTGCTTATATACCAACAATTCTGTAAATGCAGATAGTTGCAAAAATGTAAACACCTCATTTATTGCTCTAAATGTACATATCTCAGCATTCTGATGCATTTCTTCTCTGATTATCTACTCAAATCATGTCTGCTTACCATGCTATGGATTATCCCAACATTAACACAGGGCAAGAAAGAACTTATTCTGAATGAAGCACCAACTCATTACTCAATGCATGCATTCACAGCAGTGTTTATGTTTTACTATCCCACATTTTGGGGTAGTGTCTGTTCACCTATGTCATGTCTTTAAGATGTTGTAAGACAGTGACCCAGTGGAAAAAAAAAACATGTTGACACAGGAGGATATGTGAGCTGAAACATAAATTGGAGAGCCACATCCAGGCAGCCCTGCTATCCACTACTACAGGGCTGCAAATCTAGCCATAAATCCTGACTGAATATCAGAATAACATTCAAACAGTTATTCAAACACTAAAGCATAATGTTTATGAGAAAATCTGGAGATGGAGTTATTAGCTGTATTACTAAAGTAAATCTACCCTCAGTGACTAATCTCAAGAAAACTATAAAAGTGTATGAAATGAAACTGGAAACATTCCTTCTAAATGAAATCTTACCACAGATTTATACAAGCAATAAGCACCAACACAGTGTGTATTGCTGTGTAAATAACACCCGCCCAAGGGTGTTATGAGGCCTGATGCTGCTGGCTGAGGGCCTCGATACCTCTGGAAGAGCATTATTTACACAATTACATATACTCTGGAGGGCATTATTGTACTTAGCGCAAGGGTTGTCTGTAAAATTTGCTGTGTTTTATAGGTTCATAGATTAATACTAGGCTAACTGCCCTTGCGAGCCATTTTAAGCCTAGCCAATTATCCCTTGTGAGACTCAAACCCTGCACTTTGTGTTCCTAAGGCAAACACTTTAACCATTAGGGCACCCACCCTAAAAGCCAATTTTCAGCAGAGGCACAGGGAGAAACACTTCAGACACACGTCTTTGTAAGATGGGAGGACATGCAGACTCCACACAGAAGGCACCCCAGCCAAGAATCAAACCAGAGAACCTGTAGCTGTTAGGCAACAATGCTACCAGTGTACCACTTTTTTTTCTTACTATATTATTTTTCTGTATATTTTTGATGTAAAATAGTTCCTCTGCCTCATTTTTAAATTTGTTGCTGTATATTTAAATTATGTTGAAGGAAGCATTTTACATCTAAAATATAACATTTTCAAAAAATATCCAGATTTTTATTTCATTTTTTGGCCCCTTACTCCTAAAATTTGTGTTTTGTTGCCAGTTCATTAGGGATTGGAATCATTAAATACGGACATGCATTTGAGTTTCAGACTTATTTCCTTCAGAATATGCATGCTAACACAAATCCTGTTTTTCAAGTAACTTTTTTCGTTATATAAGAGCAATATTTAAAATCTGTTCCTATTATTGAGCCTTTGTTCCCCCTTTATTTTAGGCTTTATCTAGATTTCTTGAGCTTAGTAGTTGAGGGGCATGCAAACCTTTAAAATGCTTCTCCCACTGGTCAGTTGATCTTTCCCTCTTTCTCTCTCTCTCTCTCTCTCACACACACACACACACACACACACACACACACACACACACAAATGCACTTTTCTAGTTTTTAATGTTCTTTTCTTCTTTTTAATTTTACACTCGCTAAACAGCAAAAGCACTGCTTACCAAGTGTAAAATAATGGCAAACATTAGCCTCCTAACAGTCCATACACCATGGCAGCTTAGTATGCTGTCCTGAAGCGGTGGGCTCATTTTTCAACAGGCATTACTGTACATTTGTTCTCCGATCAGCATGGCAATGTATAGGTCACCCATTCTCAAAAATACATTATCAAGTGGAGTTTAACTGTTGTGTGATTTAAGCAAATTTAAAATATAAAAACCTTAGGAGACTGAAACTCACAACAGCAATAATCCCAAAGAAATTAAGTGTATAAAACATGTTTTTTGCAGGGAGCCAAGCCCACCTGCATTCCAATCCCTCACATTTTATACCCCCCACCCACACACACAAGTGCGCGCGCGCGCACACACACACACACACACACACACACACACACACACACACACACACAACCGCAAACTGACATGTCAGTCTCAAATTCCTAAAAAGGATGAAAGTGAGAAGAAAATATAAAACTAACCTCTCTCTCTTTCTTTCTGCTATAACTCTAACATAGCACTCAGTGTGTACCCTAACCAGCATTGACATAGCCAAAGGAACTCAGCAACCTTCCAGTTGCTAAATTCTGAACTGGTGGTCAGACAACAGGCTCACCCTATATGGATGAAATCTAACATAACATTGCAGACTGATTTTTTTATTCCAAAACTGCAAAATATTTCATTATAAGACATCTAAAGCATTTGTGATGATTAAATATGTAGTCATATCCTCTAAGGGGATATGTGTACAAAACAGAATTCTTGACATTTTATAGCTGCCTACAGAGAAAAAGACTCTGTTTTTTATTATTTTTACTGCAAAGTTTGCAATGTCCAATAAAACTTTACTGCTTACTTGTTATGAAGGCAGGCAGTTGTGACAGATGTTTTTAATCACATCATGATATGTCTAGAAGAAGATAAAATGCCATTTATTAATTTTAATGACATCTGGTTATCACTCATTGTCATGAAGGCAATAAGAATTCAGTGTTTTCATGCTGTAGGTCTAAAAAGTTCATTTTATAACAATTCTAAAAGTTCTTGAAAATTGGAAAACTATACAAAGCTAGTTTACACACACACTTATGAAAGAATGAGGATTTACAGTTTCTAGCTATTAGAGAATGAATATTATCTGTCAGTGTTGCTTTTATGCTAGAAAGAGCAGCAGAATAAAAAAAAAAAACATCAGAATATATTGGAATGTGCAAACTGTGTAGTAAATAGCTTGTTCATTCATCCATTCATTTACATGTTTGGCATGAGTAATACACTGGTCACAGTGTACAATTCTTAAGGATTGTGCAACATAATGAAGAGAAAAACATACAGTGGTTAATCATATGACACAACATTAACTACTGCACAGTACTAAGGAAACAATCACAACTTAAGAGTACAAATGTTAGGTTTTAAGAAACAGAAATAGATCTTTACCATAATTCATGTTTATAACAAAATAAAAACGAGCAGATGACAATTAGAGTATGAAACTTGAACATGATTTTAGTATTTTTACAGTTTAGTAGAGACAAAAGTGTTATAATAATACTGATTGTATGATTGTAAAAAAAATTGAAGGAAAGCATTGGGGGTTAATGTAGATTTTGTACTTGTGTAAGTCAAATATTACGGAAACAGAAATATATGACTGCTTTTGGAGATGTATTTTAGGGTTTTCTCTCCTTTTCTTTGCTTAAGAATTCTGGACATAGCTAAAAGTAATGGGTATAAAAGTCCAAAAAGCAGGGAAGATTTTTCAATAATACTAATTCACTTAAACAGTTAATTGATCAGCAGTATGTGCATCTACATTCATTTTTTTTAATAATAAGTACGAAACTCTAATATTTGTCATTACTGACTGACTGAGTGCAATCCTCATTGATTTACCATGAAATGAACAAAATTCTCTGAGGGACATGGCAAAAATAGAAGGCAAGATCGGAGACATTCTGCAAAATTCTGGACAGTTAACAGGTATGAGAAAGAGATTCCCAGGCTTGTGGAACCACTATAGAGAAGTGATGATCTGTGAAGTGATATTTATTTTGAGGTATTAGTAAGAAAATAACTGAATGGGGAAGATACCAATGAGTGTAGCTAGAGTATCTCTTACTAAGATAATGTACAAGGCAGGAGAAGGATTACTACATAAGAAAAAGTGACTTAGAAGAAATTGTGCTCATTGCTTTACCAGTATTTTACCAGTAGTGATTTTGCTTTGGAGAGAATATGGCAGTGATATTGTCAATTGGAAACAGCATAAATGATCTCTAAATCTAACGAGATATAATTTTTAAGAAAACCTTTTTTTTTCACAGCAACAGGTATGACTGCCACCTCTTATTCCATCTGAGCTAATAGAATGACTTCCAGCTGCAATTCTTTCTTCAGGTAAAAGGAACCTCATTTCTTCTTTTTTTGGCCCAGAAAATTAACTGCAGTTTTTAGCTTAGTTCAAGGTTAATGGGGTACTGCAGATTAATCCAGATTCTAGGATAATGGATATTTCTTGCTGTTTTACTAGGTCCTTGGTTGATGAGAAAATTATGCTTTGCATGGGGTTCAGTAGCTGTTTTTTATGGGTTGCAAACAGGATAACCTTTTTTTTTTTAGTGTAAAGAACATTTTTGTGTCTTTCGGCTTTTCCCGGTTAGGGGTCGCCACAGCGAAACTCCAGTCCGCTAATGATTGGTAGTGGATTTTTACGTACCAGGTTACCAGCCCTGATGCACAACCTTGGTGAAGAGTTTAACCTGTATACCACAATATCATTGGCATAAGGAATGATTTGAAAGTACAAAAAGCCAGAGAGGGACATATACTGATAAAGGCTGACAAAATTGAACCTTGAAGTTTTTTTTTCAGAAATTGGGGCTGAGGATGAGAGTTTTCAAACTATTTAACCTAGGTGGGACAATACATTCGTAAACCGGCATAGGGATTTATGACCAATTCCTATGGTTGTGAAGGAATCATGTAAAATAGTGTGGTCAAATAAATCAAAGGTTTTTATACTTCTTCAGTCATTTAGTTTAGCTTAACATTTTGTGACCTCAAGCATTTTACCATGCTATGCCTTTCTGTCAAAAACCTGCATCTTTAAGTACTAGTAGAATCTTCAGGAAAGTCACAAAAAACCCCACCACTGATATATCCATCCATCCACCCACAACCCCTTTTTCCCATTTATTCACATGGGGTCAGGGTGTCACTTAAACAGTGACAATTATTTAAAGCCAAGGTTTACACTGCCGGGTGGCTAGCCCTGCCGCAGAAGTGCCAGTGATGTATCGCTTGACAATATTAAATTTGTAAGTTTTTATTAGGCTTATAGCCAAGCAGTCCAGTGAGAAGTTCGGCTACATCAGCCAGTATGATGGGAGACTAACAATATCCCACATAAAGTAGATTTTTCTCCACATATAATCGATAAAAAATTGTGATTACCCATTAGCCATCCAGTCTGTTTATAAAAGTAAATCAAGTGTAATTTTATCTGATGGAACAGATACTGGGATGGGTTAAAGGAGATGGTTTCTCCTAAACTAACTGAGAGGTATGATTTCCAACTACAATATAGCTTCATAGTGGAAAAACTAAATAAGCAGTCTGTACTCTATCCATTTTAAGACCTTTCATTTCAGGATGACTAATAAACATATTTTTAATAATATTAGAAATTATATTAGTACTTCAGTTCAGTACTATTTCAAATATGCTAGTGAGGAAAGCATCCATGAACCAGTCTGTGTTCCATTAATACTTGATTTTTGAAATTTCATTAAACTTTAAAATGTATTACTTCTCATTTCTGCATTGCATAGTGTGGATCTGCATATGATACCACGCAAGCTTTTCTGTCCAGATTGGCTAGAAATTTAACAAGATGACTGACGTGTGTTTTAACTGATTACAAGATCAGCATTACTGAATTGTGCCTTTAAAGTTTCAAGAACTAAGTTGGATATATATTTCAAAGGAAAGCTTTGTGGGTGTCACTATATACAAGATTCCACCTGGACCAGGGCCTTCTAGAAAATTGCTGTTACTTGACAAAATTTTATAAGACAAAGCACCATTGCACATGTGCTCATATTTTTTATTTATTTATTTCATTTATTTATTTGACATTCATTTACCGGGAAAGTCTGTTTGGGTCAGCAGTACCCATTTTCAGTGGAGGCCTGGGGAGAATCTTGCAAGCAAGGTTTGTAATAGGTTCTCCTGAAACGGATCTTATAATTCTATAACTATTTTTCAGCTAGGATATTACATATACTTTAAGCTTTATACCATAACATAGTCATATTACTGAACAATATTGTTTAGATCTTGTACTCTGACCTTTAGTTGCAGACTTTCATACATTAGTTTTATACACATCACCCTTAATTTATCATCATCATCATCATTTTCTAAATAACTTTATTTGGATGAGGGTTGTAATGGTAGCAGGCTCAGCAGGGGAGGTTCAAGCTTCCCTTCCCAAGCAATAATCTGGAGTGTCTCCTGAAGGATCCCCAGATGCTTCTAGGCAGGCTGAGAGAGAGAGAGAGAGAGAGAGCTATAATGATATGTCCAGAGAACTGTGTCTGTCACACCTTCCAAAAGAGGCATGGGAGGGGGGTCATCCCGATAAGATACCTAGAACACTTTAAATGACTCAGACTCGTGCAGTACTGGCTATTCCCCGTGATTCTCCTGGTTACTTATCTCATCACTCTATCCTGGAGACTTAGCTCAGCTACCATGGAAAGGATCTCCCTTCATGGTGCTTGAATCTGCAGTCATAGCTCTTCCACTCACTATCCATAGCTTATAACCATTGCTGAAGTTGGATACATAGATTAACCAAAAAATTCATCCTAGGACTTAGTTCTCATTTTCCCATCACAGTACAGCACAATGTTTGTAGTATTGTCACTGCTGCATTATGAGTGCTAAGCCTCCCAATTCTCTTGAACAGAAACCATGAAACTTAAACTTTCCCACCTAAGATAGCTATCTACCTCTCACCTAATGAAAGCAATGCACTCTTTTAGGGATATGATCATGACCTCTGATTTGTTGATGTGATTTTTTTTGCCCCAGCTGTATCACATTTAGCAGTGATTCTCCCGCTCTGCTGTGTTTTGCAGATCACCGTCACTGAGACTAAGAGGGCCATATCATCTTCAAACGACAAATATGCAACCCTCAAGTCCATATGTTAGGTACTGTTCAGACTTTGTCTGTGCTTTGCTATCCTATCCAAGAGAATTGGAAACAGGAGGGAAGCAGAAGTTCTAAGACCACATTAAATGCATTCATCTTTCACTGAGGCTGCAGACGCAATGCTCATCTGCCACGTATTAGAACTTAGTGGCATACAGCAGTGGCCCAGGGACCTAGTACTGCTAAAGAATTTTAAACAAGATAATCCAGGACGCATGATCAAGTGCCTTTTTCAAGTCTACCAAATGTATATAAAGACAGTAATGGCAAACTTTCAAGTGTACATAAATGACCACTGGTCACTGTTCCAGTACTCCGACTGAACTGTTCAAAGTGCTCTGACAGAATCTGTATTGTTTCCTCTGAGACAGACATTTCACTGTTGAGTTAAATATCTTTCTATGGTCTAGCGTATGTAGTTCTAAAGTGGCAGACAAGATTGATTGTTACATAAATCAGACGTACCCTCCTGTCTCACTTTTTGCAAATGGGGCTCTCTCTTCCAGTTTGTCATACCAAAGGTAGTTTTCCCTGCATTTCAGCAAACACCAAAATATTATACTAACCATGACACCTCAAAAATGTCCTTAATGTTTTTTGCCTTAAGCATTTATAATCATCTGACATACTCTGGTAGAGTTGACACAGTGATAATGTTTACTCACCACAACAGAACATATCTTCCCAAATGGGTCAATTTCCACTATCTATCTCTACCACTGCCTCCTCACAGAGAAGAGCATTTTCACTGGACTCAAGGAGTCCTCAGTGCCTGCATTCCATTATTCAGCATTATGGGTGGTTTCTGCCTCTGATGATGTGAGACAGCACCAGCTGTGCCAGAGGGAGTAGGGCAGTGCATATGCAACATATGCCAGCATAGCTAGCTGGAGTTTTGTAAATAATTATGTTATTTGAATATAAAATTGATTTGTACAGATGCTTGTGTTAAAATGTATTTGCACAGTTGTTTGTGTGAAAAATGTATCAGCAGTGGGTCCTGCTGGACTGAAATGAAATATACCTGTATTTCAGACTTTATAGTTGTAACTGATGAAATGTATGTATTTTAATAGAGGATACTGGAAGGGAGGGAGTTAAGCTCAGCACAGCTAACCTAACAAAAATAGCCTGAAATTAAATCACTTGGTTTAGGCCATAGAGATTTTATCTGACATGTCTGAATGCAGCCAGAGATGCAAATGCAATTTCTGTGAAAAGCCTGGACTGGGGTCCTGCTCTGTTTTCATTAGTGGTGAACTAATTGCTACTCTGGGGTGCTAACTTGAACAGAGACACTGAGACCACTGATTTCACAGAGAAAGTTGTGGAGGAATTAGCTTAAAACACCCAGCTCAGGACTCAGCTGTATAGTGGTCAGTGGGGAGTCTTGTTTGGGGCCTGGGGAGAAAGCCCAGCCCCAGGACTGGAGTGTGCATTCCCTGTGTGCTCTTAAGGGAAATTGAACTTGGTGCAGAAGACTGCAACTGAAAATACTGTGTGTGTGTGTGTGTCTTTTTTTCCCCACTGCAACCATTCCCTACCAGTGCCAGTGGTGAGGATTGAGGCTCCTTGATCACTGGTCCAGAGGAGGAATATCAAATATTGGTGAGCAGTGGTGGGATATCAATTGAACTTTGGTAGCCTGTAAGCAGTTGTCACTAAAGGTGTGTGGACTGTTAGCAGCCACAAGGTAAACATACAGCATTTCATTTTTCACAACCATTTTATTTATTTATTTTTAGTGTAGTTTACTCAGGGAAAGCAGTTAAAGATATCAGCAGAGGATTATGATGAGCTGACACTGAAGCAGTTGGCTAATGTGTGCAAATCCAAAGGACTGGTGCATACCAAACTGAAGAAATTATTTCAGCCTTAGTTGCAGATGCAACCCAGACCAGCAATCAAGAAGACAACCAGTCTGGTGATGGGGATGTTCAGTCCTCAGAAACAGGACAGTTCACCTTTTCCTCAGACAACTTAAAACATGTCTGGAGTTAAAGACACTTGAAATGGAGGCAAAGCATATGGAATTAGAATCAGCAGAAAGACTGTGGAGTTTGTAGACCAAAGAAAATAAGAAACAGTCAGCATTAGAAGGACATGCTGACTCTTTGGCAGGAACATGGAGGTAATGGTGAAGGGAATAACCAAACCCCAGAAGCAGCAAAGATCAGTGAATTCCTTCCACAGAATACAGAAGTTGATAATTTTCATAGTTTTATTCCCATATTTGAAAGAGTATGCAGACAGTGTGATGCTGACCAAGGGCTTGGAGTATGGTTCCTGACCCCCCCACCAACTCCATGGTAAAGCTGTAACTGCTGTTTCTGAATTGTCTTATACTGACTGTTTAAATTATGAGAAGGTTAAACAATGTCTATTGAAATGTTTTAAGTTAATATTTGAAGCTTACAGAAAAAACATTTCAGGAACATAGACATAGGGCAGATGAAAGTATATGTGATTATATTGCTGAGTTAAGCACTTATCTCCATAGATGGGTGAGTAGGTGCCAGATCACCACATTTTAAGAGTTGGCAGAGCTTTTGGTAATTGAACAGACCTTTAGCACTTTGCCTGAGAACAACAGAATCTGGTTGGCAGACTGGGAATGTAACTCTGTAGATGGGCTGGGGAAAAAGGGGGATCTCTACTTGGCAAGCAGGGCACCACGGCACAAGAAGGGGATACCCAGTGCTGTGCACAAATATAAAAAAAAACATGGTTGACAGCCTAAACCATCCCAGCAGAGTCCACCAGTAAAAGGGGAAGCCGCTAGTTGAGGTACACAACCATGATCAGGGTTTAGATGTTTTAAATGGAACCAGATGGGCCATGTAGCATACAAATATCTACTGAAGCAAGGTGGGGAACAAAGGTGAGTGAATAAGCAAGTGGGAATAACAGCATGTTAGTGATAAATTGTCTGAAGACAGCCTGCGTACCAAACTATAACCAGAGTTTGTATCCTATCTCAGTGGATGGAAAACAGGTCACTGCCAAGAGAGACACAGCCTCCAACATAACTGACATAACTGCTGTGAAGCCTGCAGTGGTTAAAGAGGAGCAGTACTTGCTTGGGCAGTCCACTCCAGTCAGAGCTTTAGGACCCCATTCCAAATACCTTTGGCTAGGGTTCACCTTGACTGGGAAGTTGTAGAAGGAAACAAGGAAGTAGGTGTGTTTGAGGATATCCCTCCAGATGTCTTGATGGGGAATGATTTTGGCAATGCAGTACCTTGTGTGCATGCAGTTATATGAGTCAGGCTTGGACACAGGCATGTGGGTCTGATAGCCTGGAGAAACCCAGAAAAACCCACATCTTTAGCTAGGGCTAGTGACATGGCTATTTCAGGGTGGAAGCTCCCCTGTAGCAGTGAGCTTAAAAGTGAGCCACAGCTGCTGATAGGTAATGATGTTCCCATGGACAGGGTGACTGCAAGGGCAGAGATGAGTGGTAGTACCCAGGGTGACAGTGAGGCACAGCTGTCAGAAGATGCCAGACTTCCCATGGAAGGGGAGTTGGGAAGGATCACAAAGGTAGAGTTGAGACACACTCATCTCTTGGACCCTAAACTAAGAGGCTTGAGGGAGGTAGCTAAGGAATCACTTGATTCTCAAGGAAAAGGGGAGTTGGTATACTGGAAAAAGGGTTCATAGGTTCATAGATAGGTACTAGGCTATTGACCCAAGGGCCTAAGTAAGCCTAGCCAACAAAGTTCCCTGGTTTATGCCAACCCAAGAAAGTTAATTTCCTGTGCCACTGTCGAGCAGAGCCACAGAAGTGATCCCTGGGGTGTATTTCCTATTTCCCATCCACTCGTTAAGATTTTTCTTGAAGAGTGTTAATGAGGAACTTTGCTTGATATAGATGGGCAGCTTGTTCCAGAGTATGGGAAGTCACTGGGACAGGAATCTATCCCTCCAGCATGTCCTTTTTATTGTGGTGACAAGTTTAGATCCCTAGAGCGTGTAGCTCAGAGGGATTGGGATTTCTTTAGGTGTAGCATGTCCAACAGCTCTGGGTTTGACATAGCTTTATATGTTAGGCAGAGATCATGTCAGAGTAGCCAATATGCTACAGAGAAAAGCTGGAGTTTTTTGAGATGGTCAGTGTAGGGCATCTGTTTGAGGCTAGTAATCCTCTTTGTGAGGTACTTCTCTTAATTAATTAAAATTTTAATTTTAGTAATAATTTTAATTTTAATTTTAGTAATTCTCTTTGTGAGGTTATTGTATAGAGATGAACACCTGAGGGAGGGCTAGAGGGTGAGGTGATACAGCAGTTGCTAATGCCCACAGCCTACCATCTGGCACATCTAACCATATCCCATGGCACTACTTTTGCAGCTCATAAAGACACAAAGCTTACCAAGAGATGTATGCAGAACTTTTATTGGCCCGGGATTGCAAGGGATGTAACAGGATACTGCAGAACCTGTGAACGGTGCTAAAAAGTAGGCAAGGCAGGAGACAAGGTCAAAGCTCCTTTGATGACTTTACCTGTGATTGAGGAGCCATTTCAGAGGGTAGCTATGGATATTCTGAGGTCTCTGAGTAACCCAAGTTTCACAGTGAAGAAATATATCTTAGGGGTAGTAGATTATGCTACTAGATACCCTGAGGTGCTGGCTTTGTCCTCCATCAAAGCAGAGAAGGTGGCAAATACTTTATTAGATTTTTTTTTCAGCAGGGTAAATTTCCCAAGAGAAATACTGAATGACAGAGGTGCCAATTTCATGTCAGACCTGTTGGTTTGTCTGTGGGAGTGCTGCGGGGTGAAGCACTTAAGACTACCCCTACCCCCAGACTAATGGTATTGTGGAAAGGTTAAACTATACACTGGGGACCATGCTAAGGTAATTTTTAGACCAGTTTAAGAGAGACTGTGACAAATATTTGCTCCATCTGCTGTTTGCATACAGAGAAGTACCCCCAGGAATCCACAGGTTTTTCACCCATTGATTTGCTGCATGGGCATATGGTGAGGGGGTCCTTGGATTTGATTTGTGATGAGTGGGAGGGTAGGTGTTAATCCCACAAGGAGTCTGTTGTAGTACATGTCCTAAACCTCAGGACAAGGCTTAGAGAGCTCATGGGCTTTTCCCAGGAGAACCTGATAGGAACCCAACAGCAGAAATATGTCTGTTATGATAGGAACACTTGAGCCTGAGAGTATGCTGTGGGACAGCAGGTTATGGTGCTCATTCCTGTCAGATACAATAAGCTGCAAGTAGCTTGGTAAGGACCCTTCAAAGTGGTTAGGAAGGTCAGTGATGTTAACTACATTGCTAGGCAGGAGGCAGGGGCACAATCTGTACCATGTTAACATAATGAAGTCTTACCATGATAGGGAGGCCCTTGTGCTAAATATTTGCAGTGGGTGGCAGAGGAAGTATGACGGAGATCTTGTGACTGATCTCTTCACTGAGGCTCGGACTGCCACCTCAGTGGAAGGCGTATCAATGTCCCAGCAGCTATCCCCTGCCTAGATTTGAGAAATCCGAGCAGTTTTACAGGAGTTTGGGGACATGTTCACTGGGAAACCTGGGTGCACCCACCTGGTGCAGCATAATGTGGATAGAGGACTCCATTGACCTATCAAGTATGCCCCTTACAGGATACCTGAGTGAGTCAGACAGACTCTGAGGGAGGAGATACAGGAAATGTTGGAACTTGGAATAATCCAGGAGTCCAGCAGTCCCTGGGTCTCCCCAGTGGTGCTAGTACCAAAGACGGATGGAAGCACCAGGTTCTGTGTGGACTACAGAAAACTAAACAGTCATGCAGAGTCAGATGCTTACCCTATGCCTAGGACAGATGAAGCCTTAAAACAGCTGGGTGGGGCTAAGCACCTGGTCAGTACTGATCTGACCAAGAGCTACTGGTATGTGCCTTTGACTCCCACTGCTAGAGAGAGGTCAGCCTTTGTGAATCTCTTTGGATTATATGAGTTCATAAAGATGCCCTTTGGGATAAAAAATGCCCCAGCAACCTTCTAGAGGCAGGTAGATCATATCCTAGCTGGAGCAGGAAGTTATGCCCTTGCCTACCTAGATGATATTGCTATCAACGGCCATCCTGGCAAGAGCACCTTTGGCATGTCAGGGAAGTGCTGGACAGACTGCAAAGGGCAAACTTGACCACTAAGCCCAGTAAGTGTCACTTGGGTATGGCATTGGTCTCTTTATCTGTGGCATAGAGTGGGGTGTGGTAAGATCAGACCCAAACCTGCCAAAGTGGAAGCTATTCAGGTATGGCCTGCCCCATTACCAAAAAAGCAGGTGAGGGCATTCTTGGGGACAGTTGGGTATTATAAAAAGTTCATTTCTAATTATAGTACAGACAAGCAGGCCAGATAAGGTTGTGTGGACCCCAGCCTGCTAGCAGGCATTGCAAAAAACTAAAGGGGTTTTAGGAGGACCCCCTGTGCTAGCCAGCCCAGATTTCAGCAACAAATTTGCTGTGCAGGTGGATGCTTCAATCCATGGGGTGAGTGCTGTACTCCAGGGAGGAATGTTATGCAGTGTTAGAAAAAGAATGTCTAGCCATAGTATGGGCACTGCAAAAATTTCAGCCCCATCTATATGGAAGGAAATTCACAGTGGCTACAGGCCATGATCTCTTAACATAGGTTCATCAAGCCAGGCAGAAAAATGACAAGTTATTAAGGTGGAGCCTGAGGTTGCAGACATATGTCATGACAGTGCAGTACTGTAGTGGGGACAGCAATGCCAATGCAGATGGGTTCATAAGACAGAGTATGGGTTAATGTGTTATCAGACAGGCTCATTTCTCCCGAGCAATGTTTCTCCAGGGTCACTTGAGAAATTAGCTTCAGCTATCAAAGGGGGGAGATGTGATAAAGTGAGGTAGTGCCAGCTGGGACAGAAAGAATGGGGCAGTGCATGTGTGACATATGTCAGCATCACTAGCTGGAGTTTTATAAAGAATTACATATCATTTGAATATCAAACTGATTTCTACAGATATTTGTGTTAAAATGTATTTGTATAGTTGCTTGTGTTAAAAATGTATTAACAGTGGGTCCAGCTGGACAGAAAAGAAATATACATGTATGTCAGACATGTATTGTTATAACTGAAGAAATGTATACATTTTGACAGAGGATACCAGAAGGGAAGGGATTAAGCTCAGCCCAACTAACCTTAAGAAAAAATGGCCTGACTTAAATGACTTGGATTAGGCCATAAAGATGTTATTGCACAGATCTAAATGCAGTCAGAGATGCAATGTCTATGAAAAGCCTGGACCTGGGTCCCACTCTATTATCCTTAGTGGTGATCTAATTGCTACCCTGGGATGTCAAGTAATAGCTTGTTAGTTTCTACAGGAAAGGTGGAATTATTGGAAGTATTTTACAGTTTCCAAACCTTAGTTAAAGTTTTATGTGTGCAGTATGGCACATCAGTTGCAGATTCTGGCTCTGTTTCTAGTAAAGGGGTAGTGTGAGAACCAGAGTCAGGTGACCAGATGTGATGTCATTCTGTAGTCAACACTGAAATTGTATTTGAATACTAATGAGAGATGTCAGGTGTGCACTCTGTTCTTGGACCTGACAAGACAATCATCCAGATTCATTTTGCCTCGCTTTATTAAGGTACTAGGGAACAGTAATTCTTTAGTCAGTTAGAAAAATATAGTGAGATTAGCTAAATGGTGTTTTTTTCTGCATCTGTCTGAGTCTTTCCATCTGTGTTGTTTTTTTTATTTCCTGTGTAAGAAACTCAGGTGTTAATTGTAAATAGATATTCAGTATTTTCATGTTTTTATTTTTATTTCATTGTGGCTGGTCTTTTAAAACATATTTAACATCTGAGAATACTGGCATTTATTTAATGGCACTGTGGCTCCACATTCCTGAAAGTCTTGCTGCTTGGTTGAACACTATCATTTGTATAAGTATTCATTTTAATAAGTGTAATTGTGTACCTTGGTAATAGCTGGCTTCAGCTGTTCTGGTGGCAGCAGATTTAGCTTATAGTATGGGTGGAGGTGGTAGAGCAGGTAAGCTGTGTCAGCTTTTCCCGTGTGTGTGTGTGTGTGTGTGTGTGTGTGTGTGTGTGTGTGAAAATTTAATCTCAAAGAGAATGCGTATGACAGCTACTTTGAACAGGAACACTGAGAGCACTGATTTCACAGAGAGGGAGGTGAAGGACTTGGCTTACAACGCATGACTAAGGCCTCAGCTTTATAGTGGTCAGTGGGGAGTTGTTATACAGGACTGGAGTGAGCATTCCCTATGTGCTCTTAAGGGAAAATTTACCTGGTGCAGAGGACTGCATTTGAAAATACTGTGTGTTTGTCTTTTTCTCACTGTGAATGTTCCCCACCAGTGTCAGTAGTGAGGATTGAAGTTCCTTGATCATTGACGTAGAGGAGGGACATCACTCCACCTCTTAACATGACTTTGTACTCATGACATTAGACATAATGCTACATATTATTACAGAAGAGTTGTTATGCTGTCAGGTGATCACCATTTGGTGGTTACTTTAGTGAGACAGGATTGAAGCTCCTTGATCATTGACGTAGAGGAGGGACATCACTCCACTTCTTAACATTACTTTGTACCCATGACATTAGACATAATGCTATATATTATTACAGAAGAGTTGTCATGTTGTCAGGTGATCACCATTTGGTGGTTACTTTAGTGAGATAGATTGTGGGTCATATCAAAAAATGTCAGAAACTCAAAACATGTATTGTGAGTGCCCCTGGAATACCTAATTGATGCTTTTGTGCAGGATGAGTTTGCCATCATCCTTAGGAAGAGATTTCCTGCACAAACAAGAAGACAGAAACGTAGAGTTTGAACAAGTCCAGTTCAAGCCCTCCGTAGATAGGCTAAAGGCAAGCAGGTCAAGAGATACTTAGTGCTGGTCATTGAGATAACCCTGTGACACAATGGTGGACTGACTGGTGAGGAAAGCAAAGGATTAAGTTAAAGAAAGACAAATTCTATGCAGAGGTAGTGTTGTTATTGGTGGTGGTTGGGGGCAGTGAATCTGACTGGCAGATACTGATAGACTAGGAAGACAGAAACTGCAGTAGTGATTGAAGTGAGGTCTGTGATCCATATAAGTTTGGTGAAGTCACTGATAATTGCTTTTTGGATGGCAGTGAAGAGGTTCTGATGAAAATGATTATAAGAAGGCTAGAGAAATGTTGTTCATAACTGCAGTATTCCTGAGAGGTGGAAATAACATGCTGACATGCACATGCCCTTCTCTGAGAAGGTAACGCCAGAAACAAATGGAGGAAATGGATACCTTTTAGTAGATGAGATTATCTAAACTTTATCAGATTTGGAGTTCTCATCTCAGACATTCTGTTCCACTTCATCTCACCTTGTTTTCCAGGCCATCAAAAACAGATATTGAATGATTGTAGTCATTTCCAAAGTTTCAGCCAAGAAACCCAATGATGGTGAATTTGCTGCAATCAGAAAAAGAGGTACAACTTTCGGGTTTACCAAACATGAGTTAAGATACATTCTTGCTTTATCAATTGATCTTAAAAGAAGACCTTCTTGAAGGATTCTGTGGTGGTTGGCTTTATTATCTCCGTCAATTAGCATCTTTTTCTAGAACATTCCATGCTACAGGATGGATGAATACCCATGGCAATACATGCTTCTGTATCATGGCTCAGCTGTTAAGGCATACTTATCACCTATGTTCACAACTGTACATCTTTCATTAGTGCATAGTAATCTACAAATCAAAGGCAACACTGAAGATCTGTCATTCATACTCCTAAAAAATTAAAAAGTACATACATGCCAGGGATATATAGTTGTCAAGGCTGCTGCATAGTTTGTCATACAAAGAGAAATAGACAGAAGAGCTGATGGTATTTTTATCCATCTGGGAGTATCCTCTGTAGATTAACCGATGTTTTAAGAGCATAACCGTTGCATATAACCTTTATAAACCACCTTGATTTGCCCTATTCTTAGGCTGAATAAAAAACAGTAACATCTGTCAGGTGGAAGAAGCAAGACATTCACACCAAAAGCATGGAGGTGGAGTTCTGCAGGACATCTAAGTAGAGCACCTGACTGCAAAGCCATAAATTGGAAATACTGCCTGAAAAGTGAACATTGCTTATCAACAGATGTGAAGGAGATCAATAGTAGAAGCAGTATATGGAACAGGCAGCTATTCCTGAACAGAAGCAGCTTTTAATGCAGCCTGCTGAGTAGACATGTATTCTTTGCTGTAGGGAACCCAATATCCACCTCAGGAAGGGGAAGAAGAATGTAATTGTAACCCCTCTTCTCCCAGTGTGCTGGAAGATGAAAACTGTCTGTCTCATTCTGAATTAGCAACATTCAGTATGCCTGAGACAATAGTTTATTGAATTAGAAGTGAATGGGTAAAACCCAAAGATTGTAATTGGATCACACTATTGTTATGCAGATACATTTAACCCCATCATCTCCGCATCATGATTTCAATGTCAGAATCCTTGTTAACAGCATTGAATAAAATATTCAACTGCTAGATGTCAAGTCTCCTTACGCATCATCAGCCTGGCATTTCTTTTTCACATCAACCTTGTATGGCATGAAACAGTGTGGGTATAAGTTATGCTTTAGCTTTTCACTAACTAAGCAGAACTTATATCCACACCATTGAACTGAAACGCAAAAACCCGGGAAAAAGTAACCAAAGGGCGTTTGAATTTAAAGGTACAGTAACAACCAAACATGTTTTAGTAATCATTACAACATTAAAAATCAGTACCTGCTTTTCTTTATTATTTCCCTGTTGTGTGATAGATTTATAAAGATCTACTTCAATGCAATTGTTTGGGAGCATACTACATTTTTTTTCAACATGTTATTTATGTAATTTTGATAAATATTTTAGATAAGATTGCACGTTTATGCAATTTTAATGTTTACTAAGAGATGTTTGGTTTGATGCTACTGTAACTTTAAATTCAAATGCCCTCTGGCGTTTTTTTAAATAAAGGAAGTTTGTTACATTCTTTACTCTGATGAAGTCCCTTTTGACTTTGGGACAAAAGCGCTCAGGTTTTAATGTTTTTTACAATAGATGGAAGTATTTCACCTTTTTAATCTTACAATATTTGGTAACTTTTCTGGTGTGATTACTGTGAGTTGTGGAACTGTTCTGACTTTGGGATCTTATTTTGCAGTGTGGGTTTCTGTAGATTTTTTACTGATCTTCCTAAACTTTTAAAAAGTTTTTGATACTGTCTCCCACCAGAAACTCTTACATAAACTGTCATCCTTAGGGCTCACCATCTCTTCACTGCAGTGGTTCCATAGCTACCTCTCAAAAAGAGCACAAGCAGTGAAATGGAAAAATGATTTTTCCACCTTCTTGATAGTAGGCATTGGTGCCCCACAAGGATCTATACTAGTACCAGACTTTTCAACATATTTAACAATGACTTTTACACTGCTAGAAAAAATGCTACCCTAGTTCAATATTCAATATGCTGATGACTCAGTCCTAATCTGCTCTGCCAAATCTCTCTCTGTCTCTCTGAACTCCAAAACATTTTACAGAAATCCTTTTTACTGATTGAAACATGGCTAAGTAAGTCACAATGACTACTAAGCCCTAAAAATATAAATGACTACTCTTTATCTCAAAACACATTTCTACCAAAACAACACTGTTCACTACTGTCTCTGCCAACAGCAACATAACAGTACAGGTAAACTACAAAATTGCTGCTTCTCATCATAGCTGACCAATTGAAACTCAACCATCGTGTATCACATATGGTTAGAAAGGGTCTATATCATATATTCGAAATTCCAAAATGTCGAACACCATATGTTCGAACTTGGAATTTCAAACATTGAAAACATCGAATGCTCACAGAACAGCGAATTTTTTCCCAGGGAAAAAATTTGCTGTTCCGAGAAACATACAACCAACACAAGCACATCAAAATAAATAAACCACACACATACATTTAACAAAACCCAACCCCACACTAAACCACACATACATTACTAACTATCCACTTACCTTAACCCGCACCCTAACCCTAAGGTCCGTAACTATCGCACACATACCCTACAAATCTATACACAAACTAATTAATACACACACATACAGTTAACAAAACACAACCCTACACTACACCATACATACATTACTAACTATCCACTTACCTTAACCCGCACCCTAACCCTAAGGTCCGTAACTCTCGCACCACTGTGGAGGAAACAGCGAAGCCATGGAATGGCCCACCGAAATCTTGCCCTAGGTAAGATTTTGATGTTCTGGGGCTTCGCTATTTTCACCATTCGATATTTTGGGTCCGATGTTTTCACATTCGGCATTGTACCTCTTCGGAATTTTGATATAGACACGGTTAGAAAAACTAATCAAAAACCAAGTACATTATGCATTTATTTGACTTATTTATTTATTTGTTTGTCTTTTGTTGATAAGGTGAGTCCAACTGGCTGTTGGCCCATTTTCAGTGGAGACCCGAGGAGAAAAGCCCCACAGAAATATGTAAACAAAAACTACATGTGACAAATGACTATAGAGCAGCAGCAGTTCATACAAATAAAGGAAATTAATAGAGCATAGAAAAATTCAGCAATAACATTGTAGAAAATTACAAGAGATAGAAAACTGAAGTAATAAAAACGCAGATTTGCAAAAGGTCATCCAAAAAAGACAACAAATGAATGATTACTCTAAATTTGTAAATAATAATAATACTAAGTATTAAGAATGGGGTGTGAAAGTGGGCTATAGGCAGAGGGGGGAATAGTAGTGAAGAAGGAAGTAGTGTAGCTCAGTGGCCCTAGAGTAGTGCAGCTCAGTGGCCCTAGAGTAGTGTAGCTCAGTGGCCCTAGTGCTGGTATTTATAAAGTTGCATTACATTACAGGAAAGGAGAAAAATTATGTTATAACAAAATGAATAAGAGTTAGGAAGGGTGGTGCAGGTGCAAGAGGGGGAGTTTCTTTGAAGTGAAGTGAAGATTGGATAGAGTGTATATTGGAAGGGAATTTGTTCCAAATTTGAGATATAGTGCATTTGTACAGTAATCTGTCTATTGTCTTGCTAGGCCTGTAGGTGTCAAGAAGCTGTTGATCAGTGCTACAGAGCAATTGTGAAGGTTTTATTCAGATAGGAGAGTAGACAGGGAGGAACAGTCAGTTGGTTTGTGAAGTAGACAATGTATCATCTGTAGCCGAGAAAGTTGGTGTAGTTGTGGAAATTCAAGTCACTGTAGTTGTTTGAGGGCAAGGCAATGATGGGGTTTGTAAGGGCAAGTTACAGGCAAATCTCGCTATCTGGTTGTATGTCTTCAAGGTGATGGATAAGACATTTTTGTTTCTACACAAAAGACTGAGGTTTTTGATTGGTCTTTTTGATGGATTGGTGGATGTGAATATCAAATTTCAGTTGATCATCAATTGTGATTCCTAGAAATTTAATACTGGAGTCAGCATGAATGATGGTTTTGTCTAGGGAAGAGAGATTAAAGGATGATTTCAGGTTGGACATAGATTTTGGAAGAAAAAAAAGAAGCTTGGTTTTCTTTGGGTTAAGAATTAGTTGGTTATTCATTAACTATTGTTCAATGGTCTTAAAAGAAGTCTGGGTGAGGCAGAGAAGGTCAGTAGGGCTTCTGAGTGAGGGAGTGAAGGTCAGGGAGGGTAATAAGAGTAGAATATTCAGAGTAGTGGATCAGAGAAGAGGTGCAGCAGGTGTACTGTAGATTGTTAGTAAAAGTATTAAAGAGAAGGGGGCTGAGAATGGATCCTTGGGGTACACCTGATTGGATAGGCAAGAAAGGCGAGCAGGAGGTCTGCCATCTAACAAACTGCTGTCTGTTATTAAGATAACTAGAGAACCAGAGAATAGTGGGTGCAGAGATATTGAGTTCAGTAAGTTTAGTACGAAGCTTGGGGTGGGAGATGGTGTTGAATGCTTTGGAGAGGTCAAGAAAAAGGCATGACGCCAGTTTATTGTTATATTTTGCCTCTGCTATAGTCTGGGTGAAGGATATATATAGTAGAAAACTACCTCGCTGACATAGCCAGAAGATAGATAGCTTCTATTTTCTTACTGACATCTTTCCTCTGTGCTGCCCCAACCTTCACTAACCTTTCCATTTCACAACTCTCCAAAGTTCAGCAGTAAAGTATAACAACAGAACTCATCATTGCGTAGCTCTCAGATAATTAAACTTCTTAGAACTAACACATCACCTAGCTCTTTCTCATCTAACTACAATAAACAGACTTCCATATAAGCTAGGAAATTGCCCAGCTCTAAACCACCTAATACAACCTACTAACCAATGGAATTTTATACTCTAGAAAAAAATTGCTATAATGAAATCATATAATACTGCAGGTGACTCTATATGCATATAGTGAAGCAAAATAATGGCACATATCGTTACCACCGAAATCAGTTTAGAATGCAAACTGATTTAAAACACAACTAAAACATTACCTATCAAATCAGTGGATCTCATCCTGTATATCTCTGGAATAAATGCCAGTGCTACCTTCAGCTTGCCATATTGTCAAACCATTCTTATCATTCAGAATGCTATGCCCACAACCAGTCTTCAACAATGCCCGAGTAGTTTTACTAACTTCTTCCATCTATGTACATAGTTTTGTGACACTGCTCACTCTGCACCTCTATACTTACCTGGTAGTCATGTATATAATCATCTATGAACCTGCTTTATACTCCATTTATTTGTTTTTCTTGATTGGCTTGTTTATTTCGCATAAAGGGCTTTTGCTTTTATTATGACATTTTTGATGTTCTGCCATGGTATCCCTATAAGTGTCAAGATTTGAACTAACAGAAGAGAACTTCAATGTATCTTCTAAACTTTATACAGTTCATAAAGAATATATTAATGATAACTGGCCATATTATTGCTACTTTGGGAGCTCAGATTCTTTTTTGTTTTACTGTTTTAATTACAATATTTTCACAAGTTCTTGACAGACATGATTTGTTATTTTTTAAATCATGTTTGTTTTATTTTTGTTTTTTTAATTTGTTGCAAAATATTTTTCCCAACTCAACTTCATTGAGCAATGCAACTCAAATTTTAGCAGATCAACTTAAGGTATACTAAGCTCAATATTCTCGCCTAAGTTAGTTAACAAATATACAATGCCCCTGACCATAAACAAACACAAATATCCTAAAGTTCCTGCTTTAGGGAACTCAGGTGTGGACAGTCCAAGAAAATGAACCTCTAGTGCCCAGTGCATCAGCTCTAACAGGCTGCTGATACAGTAGGAAAAAATTTGTTAAGCTTAACAGGAATATAGAAAAACATAGACATTGACTACCAAAAAATGTATGCATAAAATAAAAAAAAACCTCCTTGCTTTAGCAGGGTATTTTGGAATTTCCATGTCAAAGCAGGAAAAGGTAATGTAAATGTTTATATATATATATATATATATATATATATATATATATATATGTATATACACACACATATATATATATATATATATATATATATATATATATATATATATATCCCTCTCTCTCTCTCTCTATATATATATATATATATAGAGAGAGAGAGAGAGCGATAGAGATATATAGATAGATATAAATATAGATATACACAGATTTATTAGCTCACTAATGCCTCTAAGCTTTTGAATTTCCTAGCTCTAGCACCCTACACATTCTTACATTCTACATAATTTTCTAAAAATCAGTTTTAAAAGTATAAGTCAAATGCAAAGTTTCTGAACTTTGAATACTAATAAGCAGATGTAAATGCAGTGTTAGTTAAAAGTTGCTGTTTACAATTACAGAAGTCAATTTATTCATAGCTTTTACATCACTATCATTAATATATTACAATGCAAGTAAACTGAGAAATAAAAATGTAAAAATTTCACAAACAACTTAACATATTTTGAAAACTTTAAAACTAAGATATATAGTGAGAAGACACTTCTATTTAGCCAGACCTAAAATTTCATAAGACTTTCAGATATTATTTTTAATACTTAATTACTGAGTTATTTGCAAAAGTATGAAAATGATTGTGATTTGTATAAATAATAAATCATATCTGTAAAGATCTTTATGTTACAGTGCAAATTTCAGAGGCAATTTCTATCAACATCATCTGAAGTTTCACTTGATACCATTCAGCAGTTTGTAAGTTACTTAGTTTTGGAAATAACCAATGCACATGAAAACATTGCAAATCTTCATAATTATTACACAACTAGCAATACCTCCAATATAGTGGAATATACATGGACAGTCGATTCTTTTTTCTGTCTCCTACTATGACATTTCATACATAGCTTTATCATTTCTGAACATTTGAATACAAATATGAATACAATGTGGCAAATCAGTGATATGTCAACTATGGCACATCCTAAATTAATATAGTTTTAGTGCAATTTTATTACTTACAGCTTCTCTTTTGTTGTCTGTTATTAACTGGTAAGTCATTTAGTTAAGGAAGCAAGCTCCCCAAAAATAACAGGATGCCATAAGGAGCAATTGGTATTAATTGGATTTATCCAAAGAGGTACTACAGGTGTGAATGACTTAAATAATGAGATAAATAAATGAATCCAACTTAACTTCTGCTTTTTTGAAAATTTACTGCAACTTTGAGAGTTACTTGCTTTTATTTTGAATCTTGGACTTTCACATTTCATTGGGAGGACTGCATAGTTAGGCTAATGGTGAACTGCTCTGGTTGATGATATTTGCTCCCAATTAGCATATCATTTCTTGATGTAACTTTATGCGCATACTCCCATATGGGAAACCCTGATCGAAGATTGCTGTTTCTCAAATAGCTGCTACTGTTATGTCTATGAAACATGCTTCTTTTAAGATGCCAAGGAAATTTCAGTCACATATTTAGCTGCAGACAGTCTGCATGGTCACAAATAATAGATCACACTACCATTGGTGGTTTACCTTTCTGCTTTTGATCCAAGCAATATGGAACAAATAACTGCATATTCGGTGCGTAAAACGTTACAAAAAGCATAGTTTTACATATTCCATGCATAGGCTGGTATATAGGCATGACGGTATTATACCTAATGGAATTTATTCATTGTATGTAGTTTTTATTTATTTATTAAGAAGGTACGTCTGCTAGGCAGAAGTACTTCTTTTTTGGGTAATGAGGAAGGACTATATATAGCTTAGTGTCTTCTTTAAAGTTACATGCTATGCAAATAAAGAGAGTTAATTCATCTGAGGACCAAAAGATAAAGCTAATTAACATGTCACTGCATGTAGAGGCTTCTCAGCATCTGGAAAGGGCCCATGAGGGCAGGCCCCATTGTATATTGCCATTGCTAGACAACAGGAACATTTGCAAAGGGAGACTTAAAGCATACAAAGGTAAACTTTTAACTCTGACAAAACCCTATCACAGGGTGATGCTGTAACAGTAAGGAAAGAAACAAGGATGTATGCTCCTTCACATGGTAATATCCCAAGCGACATTCAAATTGTCAATTAGCTCTTTGTGCAGCCGACTGAACTTTACTGTAGACCATAACAATTATTTTATCAAAGACAGATGGTTGTGGCACCTTACGTTAGTGGCAGCACTAATAACATTAATGCCAAGCATTTTTTTTTACTTTATAATAATTTCAAGGTGACCACAGAATTTAATGCAGTATTTTGTACATATCAAGTAGTCTTCATGCAGCATGAATTTTGATTCTTAATACTGTTTAAGTGCAAACTGCTAAACCACTTATTACAAATACTGCTGTATTAGGAGGCTGATCCAGGAAATTAGATACTATGTCACAGTAACACAAGTAACTTCTTTAGAGACCCATTTCAAAAGGCTTGCTCTCAGTGTGATTGACCATTTACACTAAGAGCAGGATGAGAGTAGGTCTTTTAGAATCTGATGCCTCATGCAACCCTGTTTATAGATAGGCCTTACACTGAAGTAAATCACTTACGCTGAGAACAACTCTTTCAGAATCTGACCCAGAAAATCCATACAAAACTGGTACTTTTAGGCAGAAAAAGTTGCCCAAGCTCTGTCATTATGAAAACGTGCAAATTACTTGAACAAAAATACAACATAATAAGCTGTGTAATACATATGAAAAAAGAATGCTTCTGCTGAAGAAAATCAGCAAAATGAAATACCTTTAGTTTAATTTAGTCTAAGTAAAACTGGGCTTTTTCCAACAATCTGTTGAAGACATTGTTATGATGAAAGTCTCAGTGATTATCCTCTGAGGCAAAGTATAACCTGATATACTGCTCAAATCGATCTTGCCACTACAGGATAAAACCTTGAATAATCCTAAGGTGTCAGATATCATCTTATCATTGTTATCATAGGTGGATTTGTGTTTGGTTCTGCTTTAGAATGACAACACAGATACATTTAAACTCTCCATGACCTCTGATAATAACAGTGCTATTCCAAAGATTTTCACTAGAAGTATAATGAGAAACAATCAAGAGGAAAGATTAAACATGCTTAACAATAAATTTCATAATGTCCAGTTTTGATAAAACAATGTCCAGCACTGCATTTCGAAATAAGCAAAAGTGCTCCCCCTGTGCTATAATTACAGGTTATTGTAATAAAATGTTGCTGCTTGAAATAATGATATATAAAGAACAACAAAAAAAATACTCTGTGCTCTTGTGTTTTCAAATGTTTCTGAAAGAGGTTTAAAACAATCAAGATGTTTACAATGAATTACGATGATTATATTTCAGTGTGTGCAAGACATCAATTTATTTATTTTTATTTATTTATTGTACATTTGTTTGCCAGGGAGGTCTGACAGGACAGAGCTGTCCATTTTCAGCGGAGACCCGGGGAGAAAAGCTCTGGAACAATTGCTGTCATATTATGTATAAGATATTTACATGAACTTTGTGGTTTAGACATAGAATTATAAAATATAGCAGATAATAACATATGATTGCATAAGATATTTACAGAAGCCTAGTGGTTTAGACATAAAATTAAAAGTATAGCAGGTAATAACATATGATTATTTTTCATACAGTATGTTAAGTAGAGATAATCTTGAAGATGTAATGAAGATAAGAGAAGAAACGAAAAACTAAAAATACTAGCCAGTTTGTCAAAGGAGGAGAATACAGACAAGTTCAATTGAAAAAAAGGTTCCTGTGATGAGGCTGACCAAGTGTTAATGTGCACATTAATATAAGGTGCTTTCTACATGCAAATAGCTAACAGATATTTATCAGTCAGAGGTCTTAAACCAATAACTTCCATGTTCAAGTACAAAACATGGTCCTTAATGACTAGGTAATTGATCATAAGGTGGTGTTAAAACATTATAGAATTAATGCCTAATTTTTTTCTGACTTTAACCATCTGTATTCCTAAAAGTTAAGTTATTACTTTTGCCTATAACCAACAAAGCTAAAAGCAGTATAGTGCATTAAACACAAGTGACATGTAGAGATTTATCTGTTCTTTCACAGGTCTGTGAATCAGACCTCTTAGCACTGTAATAGCTTTAAAACCAGTTGAACAATAAATTTCACTTCAATAAACTCTGACATGTTTTTAATTACATTTTTTACGCGTATTGTGTCTACTGTCTTTTAGAAGGCAGTATTGTATGGTTACTATGGAGTCTGGCTTTCACATACAAATGAGTTAAGTATGGTTCAGTTGAAGAACAAAGATTCCTTATTAGACTGATAATTATTCTGTATTTAACATTTGCTTGCAGACTGCATCTTACTTGACACTTGAAATGTGGCTATAGTCCAACTGCTTGTGAGAAGGCATAGCAAGCACAACGGATGCGCCTTACATTTTAAGGAAGGACAGAAGTACTTAGGATAACCTGCTCACAAAATAGTCAGCTATAGTAATTATTTTGATAGGAGAGCTGACAAGATGGTTGGAATGATAGAGTACTTACTAAACAGGCAGCAATAGGTGATGGCCGTCACTCCAAGAATCTGCAATAAAGCTATTTGTCAGAAGCTGAGAACACTTGCTACAAAGCATGTTCTATGGTCACACACATTGATAAGATCCAGAAGCTGCTGACAATCACCCTGAAAGTGGGCAAGTCTTATGGCCAGCAATTACACTTGTAGAAAATATCTGCAATGCCTCCTAACTGTACATCTGCCATCACCTTCAGAAGTAAATCCATTATCATAGTGTAGAATTACACACAGACAGTTGAAGTGTCGTGCACGCTGATGTACTAATAGGCAAAAAGAACAGCAATAGTATCAAGCCAACGGATAAATGGGCAGAAGGAAAAATACAGAAGGGGACAGAGAGAAAACCTCTGTCACCAACTGTTCCTTTCAATTAAATAGCATGCATCCAGGTTAGCTGAAAATTATTGTTTCACATAAATACAAAATGCCAGTCTCAACAAGTAACATATGAAGAATTTTTGGAGGGTATGAAGCTTATTTTTTTTCACAAATATGCATTGTCCAAGTTAGTATAAGACAAGCATATCTCACAAAATTGTTGAGAAATATCTCCTTAAGTATAAATGGCTACATGCATCTAAACGTATATGCACATTCAGCATTGCATATAAAATGCAGAATGGTATAACTGCTACTACAGAGCCCAAATCATCCACCTGTGACTACTGGCTGAGTGTGCTGCAAATGGCAGAAGGTAATATACAGTATACTGTGCATGATACTGACATAGAAGAAAATAATGGAAAATGACTACTTGAGATTAGCAAACAACTGCGTATTACAGCCAATGAACAGGTATTGTTGTTGACCTGGCAGGCAGATGGTGTACAGTGTAAAGGCAAATTTTCATCTGTGAAATATCTCTGTTTAGTGAATGCCACATCTATGAGTTCTGCTCAGGAATTATTCTTTTGCATTGACATAACATGGTACTGTTAATTATGTTTTTTTTGTATTTGGGGGGGGGTGATGGTGGTATTCAATTTCTTTTGTTACCCATCAGCTTGCTTTTATCCTTCCGTGATAACACATTTCAGCAATTCTTATCAAATATAGTGCATGTTCAGACATGTCATTCTTTCAGTGCCTATGGTCCTGTTTGAGCACAGCACATTATGCATTAAAAGTACACAGCCCCCCAAGCTGTATGGTATGCAAGAAATTCCTTTGAATCAAAGTCAGATGCTGGTCACAGATGCCCCGTTACAGAAATTTCAGTTACTTATTGCACATGGCTAATCTGTTTAATAATGCATAAAAGGATGCTAAAAGATCCTGCGTTCATCAAACAATGACAGCAAATGAAAGAATTCCTTTCTGAAATTCTCATTATTTGCAGAATATAGAATTATCTTTTATCAGCAAACTTGTTAATGTATTCTCCTTTTTTAAAAATGCAATTTATGCAGAAATTTTATTAACAGCCTTTCATAATTTCTACGTTTTGTTAATAAGCATTCAGACGGTAATTGAGTTAAAAGGACAGACAAAACATCTTAAGTGTCTAATTTCAAACCACCTGTGAAAAATATCCTGAAAAAAGGGTACTTGCGTATTATCGCAACCACAGTTTGTCTGCATGGACTGCTTTCTCTGCAACATTCCATTCTCAATGAAATATCATGCTGACGAGAATACCATGAATGAATGCGTGGTTATAATATGGAGCAGAGCAAGTAATCAGTCACTTATAGCTTGTACAGTTTACCTTTTTGTGAAATTAAAATGAAAACCTATGTATCTAAAGTTATTAATAAAGATGGACGCCTGAAAGTGCGTGTGTGTGTGTGTGTGTGTGTGTGTGTGTGTGTGTGTGTGTGTGTGTGTGCGTGGGTGAGTGTGTATGTGTGCATGCGGACGTCAGAGGAGTACAACGAGAAGTCAGCATTTAGAAAACATATACAGTAAAACACATTGACTAGCAACATAAAAAATAACATATATATTACAATATCTTCTCCCAATAATATATACAAATTTAATTATTAATAATAATATTAGAGAAACATTTCATATTCATGAAAATGCTTAGTCTGCAGAGTCTTTCATGTTCAATTTCCTATATTAAACTATATGTTAAAAGGTTCATAAAAGAATAAATCCTTTTACTGTAAAATAAAAAATAAAATATATATTTTTTTAGTAAAAATGAAGCAATATAGTATAGTGAAACATACTAAAGTGTGGCTACATAACAGCCAATCAATAAAGTGGTTACGATATTACTTTTAATAAAAGCAGGTCTTCTGCTTATGTTCTCAACATGGTTACGACAATATCTTGTAAAACAAACAAACCAAAAAAAACCCAGACTTGTTGAAAACATTAGCAGAAGAGTTGAATAACAGCATTCTTGTTACTGCTTGCCAGCAGGTTAATTCATCTAGATGTTGAAATCATTAGCAGCAGGTTATTTCAATTAGAATGGAACATTGCAGAGAAGAGAATGCAGTCCATGCAGACAGACAGTGGTTGCGATAATACGTAAGTACCGAAAAAAAGAATGTAGGTGTTTCTATATGTGTCATGTGTATACAGACATATCTATCAATCAATGTATATGCATATGTGTGTGTGTGTGTGTGTGTGTGTGTGTGTGTGTGTGTGTGTGTGTGTGTGTGTGTGTGTGTGTGTGTGTGTATGTGTGTGTGTGTAGAGACAGAGTTATGTGCATGCATGTTAGAGAGAGAGAGAAACAGCAGAGTGTGAGAGTAAGAGTGACAGGGAACACACTACTCTTAACCGATGTGCTTTATTCTTGAAATACTTTGCACAGTATGTTTTTTCTCAATTAGAAGACCCACTAGCTAAAGGTTTACAATTCTTTCTGTGCCCAAAGTGGTACGACCTATGACAACATCTGAAATCATATGTCCCGATCACATTATTTTTTAAAGTCACAGTTTTTTTGACGTTTCCTGCTTTGCCTGTAATGCCAGATGATTTTCAAAAATATTAGAATAACTGATCTTGTATGTTTGGAATCTGCTACATTCACAGCTAGCAACCAACGTCTATGCAGCAGAGGTCATTATAATTTATTATAAGTTGTAGTTGAAATATATTTATCTATCTGAATGGTGGATCACGATGCAAGACAGTTATAGAAATATATTGGTATACAGCACAATAAAGCCTCTTCCCGTCCACCATCAGACACTGACCCTACGTATTCTTTCAGCAGAGTCTCACGATTCCTAAATAAGCTTCCTTCTAGCAGCAAATATTTTCTTGTACTCATGACTCATGCTACAGATTTGGAACAGCATACTCACAAATTAAGAATCATACTCTGCCATGATTCTTCCTTTAATGAATTTAAAAAAATTGACATTTCAGATATATGTCATTGTTTTCCTCTCATCTCCTTTTTACCATCCCCATTGTTTTGCTCCACAATACCACACTGACTGTTTCCCCAAACATCAGTGTATATATACCCACAGTTTCTAATTCTAGGCATTGTTTCCATAAATGAACTGAATCATTGTGCTGTGAGGATCCTCATGTCTGTCTTTCCTTATCTCTTCCTTTCCCTGCATGGTCTAGTGAAAGCATTTAGCAAGTGCATAAAGTTGTATATACTGTCAGTTGAATTGATTATGATGTTGTAGACAGCAACGTTTATGCTATGTATTTGCATTGTATTATTTTCATTTTATTACCTTAGGGGACAAAAGTCTATTCTACCTGTGCTGTACTATAAATTGTGCCATTTTGGTTAGGCTCGCACTCATAGAAACAGTCAAATGAGGTGGATTTACAGTAAATAAATACAGCTTTATTTATAAACATAATAAAAATAATGATTTTTGTATGCAGCTTGTGAAGAAACAGAAGAAAAAAAAATCAGTCACGGATATTACATGAGCACATTTTCACAGATGTAAGTTCATAACAATCCATTCAGTTTGCATAAAACTTTGAGTCCTGTTGAATAGTTTCAGCAACTTCCCATAATAATTTCAAAAATTTCAGTACTTACAAGTCTTGGGGGGGGGTTCATAAAGGTTACCACAATGTACACACTATGTTCAAGAGGATATCTAGCTCAACCACCACCCTAAGCATGTCCTACAAATTAGTACCCCACCCCCTCAGCTCAAGTTAAGAGCAAAAAAAAAAAAAGTCTGGTCTTTCAACTGCCACACCACCTAAGTGGAGAGATACATGGTATACCCACCCTCCCTCTTGCCCCGGCCAATCAGGCCCATTTTCTGTACTCTGCCCCCAGCACTCCTTCCTCACATACACTTGAACTAAAAAAAAATGTTGCAGAGCTCTCAAGTCTTAGTCTGAAAAAAAAAACTCTTCTCTTGACTTTTAAACTGTAGCAAGTTGCTTGCTACAAATGTAGCAAACAGTTGTGACAGTTCATATGCTGCCTGCACAAGCTTTACAACAAGATAGTTCATCTTTTAATGCAGCCACAAGAATTACAGTATGTTAAAAAGACATAGCTAGTATTATACTGTATTATACTATATACTGCTACTAAAATTACTAACTGTACTTGTTTTTTTTTTAATGTCATTAAGCCATGGTGGTACAGCTGTAGTGTTGTTGCCTCACAGCAAGTGGTTCTCCTGTTCAATTCTTGGCTGGAGTGCCTTCTGTGTGGAGTCTGCATGTCCTCCCCACAGTCAAGTAGCCTCCGAAAGACATGCGTGAATGGGCGTGCCTTCGCTGAAGGTTGGGAGTCGGGCTGGCAACTCGGCACCATAAAAACTACTGCCAATCATTAGCAGACCGGAGTTCCACTGTGGCGACCCCTAACTGGGAAAAGCCAAAAAGACAAACAAAAGACAAACATTTGCTACTGAAAATGGAAGAAGGGGAGAGTTAATTCCTAGATTAAGAATAACTGGAAAGGGCACATGGTGCTGTTTTCACATTCAGTGGTAATACAATATTTATTCGAACTGGTACAAAATGTTTTGCAGTGGGTAAATAAGCCAGTGTTTTAGTTGGTTCAGGTTACAAACAACAGTGCATGAAAGATGCATAGTCAAATCCACATTTGTCTAGGTTCATTTCTTTTGCATCTATGTTTTTGTAGAACATTAACTGAACTTCCATTCTCTCATAAAAGATTCTCTAAACTCCTACTATTCTGCCTTAGAACATTTGATTTAGAAAACTCAGTTTGGAAATCTGTTTGATGACTAGTTTTCTTCAACTGATGCCAGGTAAGTATTGTTTTTCTCTCTCTAGATATTTAGGATTAAGAATAATTAAAAAAATGACAATTTGGCCAGTGATGTTCCCTATGAGGTAGTCCATCAGATACTTTATTGCCCACTGGCCAACAGATCAACTTATTTCCACTCACTTGCTAGAACATAGTTATTATGTCTGGTCATCCCCTCAAATCAAAAATGCTCCACAGTGTTACTGAGCTTAGGTTACCACATTTCTCAAAAACTGGAACAGAGAAGTAGGCCTCATGGGTTAATTCTAGTAACCTATGTTTAGGCCTTAAGGCCATCACAGAACACAGACTTTAAGTATTATGACAATATTTCCTGTCCCACATAGAATCTTTAGATTTTTTTCTTGAACTACGGAATATTAGGAAAGTTTTGTCATTGAAAGGAAGTCAATTCAAGAATCAGGAAGTACTAATCCCATTCCTCTTTTTGTTTTATTTATGGAAATGCAAAGCTTGGTGTTACAAATCTCCCTAACTCAGTTCCCAGTCTTCTTCTGATTACTGTTTCACTATCTCATTTTTGTCCCAATATATCTTAATCACATATTACTCCTCTAACATCCCAAATCTATTCTTGCTAGCCTCTTAACATTCTTCTACATCTCTTACTTTCAGACTTACCTGCAGACTTTCATACTTCACTGATTGTCATCCTCAACAGTCTTCTCTCTTGTCTCTACCAGCTCCGTTCGCCCTGTGGGCTCACTCCGCTCCCCTACCCTGCCCCCTATTCCCACCCGCCCCCACTGCTCCTACATTTATTCGTCTAAAGCCACACCCCCATCACATCTGCTCCAATCTAGCAGATCACCTCATTAGCACTCCCAACCCTCCTTGTCACATCACACCTGTTATTACCTTACCTCCCATCCCTCCTTGTTACATCACCTCACCTGTTAATATATCTCCTTACCTGTTCACACAACCTTACCTCCCATTCTTCTCCCACTTCTCAATCATCCTATTCCTCCCTTATCTCCCATTCTTCTCCCACTTCTCAATCCAATATAATGTATATATCACCCATCCCACACCAAATGCAACTATTACTCTTGGTCTCACTCTTTCCTCCTCTAACAACTGCCTATCTGCTAACCTCCTGCGAACAACCATTATATGCCACCCTTCTCTTCCCCTCCAAGCTCACTTCAACACCACCATTAGCTATCTCTCTAAATTTCATAAACATCACATCCAAACCCAGCTACCTACTAGCCAAATATCGTAGACTAGCACACATTAAGTATACCAATCTAAATATTAGAAAATTATTTGACTATTATTGTAAGCTTCACCACCCTAAAAATAGAATATATCTCCACTCCTTACTAGATGGGGACATTCATCCTAACTGTAGCCCAAACAATACCTTTGCCACTGAAAAGTGCAACCCCAATAACACTAGTACCTAAACCCCTACCAAACTTTCTAACTCACTCTCTATAGCACATCTCAATATATGCAGGATTAATAATAAAGTTGCCCACCTACATGCCCTCCTACATATCCACCTATTTGACATCCTATGTTTATCTGAAACTTGGCTAAAACCTACAGTTAAAGACAATGAAGCCACCCCACCTGGTTACAATATCCTTAGACTAGACTGCACAGCCAAAAAGGGAGGAGGGGTAGCAATCCTTTATAAAGCAGAGCTACAAGTTAGCACCACCTTCAGATAATAGTGCTGAAATACTCATCTCTAAATTTCAGGTCAACTCATGTAAATCCATATATATTATCTGTATCTATCTTCCTCCAGGAAATAACATTAATACCCTTGAAAATATCCTTAACTGGCTTTCTATTAATCTCCCACAAGAAACTATAGTCCTAGGAGACTTTAATATCGACTGAAAGTCCTGTAGTAATACACACCCCACCACCCATACTAACCTATATGGCTTCTCACAAACTATTAACTCCCCTACCAGAACTAATAAACCCAATAACAAAGAAAGTACCTTAGACTGGATACTTACTAATAGTCCTCATCAAACATACAAAGTAGGAACCCTCCCAGATGACTTAAGTGACCACTCACTAACTTATATTATCTGACATAAAACCAACCTAACTTACCCAAACACTTTCAGGACAGTACGCACCAAAAAGCAATTTAACCCAGAACTTTTCCAGACAGAACTCAAGCAATGTAATTAGTCACCACTAAAATCCCTCCCACTAAATGAAGCAGTAGAATACTTCAATTCCACATTCTTAGCCATCCCGGACCACCACGCCCCAACACGCTCTGTTAGAAATAAAGCTAAGCTGGCCTCTTGGCTCTCAAACGCTACTAGGCAAAAAATCCTTCTCAGAAACAAATCCTGGGCAAAATGACGTACTACTAAGAATCCTACAGATCACCAAACCTTTCGGCAACTTAGAAATAATGCAAAAAAAGCCATCCCGTTAGACAAAAAAAAACTTTTACCTCCAATTACAGCAAACCTACCAAAAGAAACCACAAAAGTTTTGGACTGGCATTAACAAACTACTATACTCAGGTCAATCTATCACACCTAACCCACACGGCTCTAACCCTAAGAATCCCACACATACTGCTAATGCCTTCAATTCTTTCTTCACAGATGCCATCCAAACACTTGCTAGCCATCTATCTCCTGATACCTCAAATCTGCCTACTTCTACTACATTTCAGTTACAACCAGTGTCTACTTCCTTTACTTGCTCCCTTCTCCAAAAATTAAAACCTACCACCCCCTCAGCTGACCAACTTCCGGCAGAATACCTGCAAAAAGGAGCTAAAGCCATAGCCTATCCCATTTCCATTCTGATTAACAGAACCATAAGTGAAGGAACTATCCCATCTATCTGGAACATTTCTTATATCATCCCACTACATAAAGGGGGAACTCCAATGACTTCTCTAACTTTCGTCATATAGCTCTATTATCTCCTCTTGCAAAAATAATGGAGAAGTGCATTCATAAGCAACTACTTAACCACCTACTCCAAAACAATTTACTTGCCAACTGTCAACATGGATTTAGACATTTCCACAGTACCACCACTGCTCTGCTATCCTTCACAGACTGCATTAACAAAAACCATAACAAAAATATTCTTTCCTCTGCAGTCTTCATTGATTTATCTAAAGCTTTTGATAAGGTTAATCGCCAACTCCTTTTAAATATACTGAAATCCCTTTTCACTTGAACCTCTAGCCATAAATTGGTTCAAATCTTACCTAGACAACAGACAGCAGGCTGTACTCTGGCACAATAAACTATCTAATAACCTTCCCATTTCCCTTGGTGTTCCTCAGGGCTCCATATTAGGCCCACTCCTATTTTCCATTTTTATTAATGACCTTCACTCAGCAATTCCACACGCCATCTGTACTCAATATGCAGATGACTCTACTATAATTTGTTCAGCCACTTTTCCAACTGAACTACAGTCCCTTACCCAAAAAGCATTCAATGCTGTAGAAATAGAAGTTATGTTCTTACCATAACGTTCCATGTTAGTTGTCTTCTTCTCGCCTTCTTCTTGCTGGATGGGTTCGGAGCCAACCTCGGCTCCGACTCGGCCACTCTAAAAGCTCGAGAGTTGGTTCCACCGGCCGAGGCTCCATATCCCACAATGCTAGGCGTGAGTTACCTCAGATCTCGTTTGTAAGCTAGGCCCAGCCTATAGTAGTAATGGAATAATTAGTAGCAAAGTCCACCTCTATAAATAAAGGAAAAAGAAGGGTGACCTACATCCTGATCCAGGAAATATGCACAGCAGAGCATATACCTAAGTACAGAGGTGGTAGAAAGAGAGGTCACAATCACAACTCCTCTAGGTCTGTCCAGGCCAGGGGCAGGAGGGTGGGAGAAGAAGGCGAGAAGAAGGCAACTAACATGGAACGTTATGGTAACAACATAACTTCTATATGTTAAGTTGTCTATCTCGCCTTCATTCTTGCTGGATGGGACCTAGCACCTTGTCCCGGGTGGCCTAACGGAACAGACTCCTGAGAACAGTGGAACCAAAGTTAGCTCTATGCCTAGAAGCTAAATCCAGCTTATAATGAGAAATGAAAGTGTGAGGAGTAGCCCAAGTAACCACTGCACAAATGGTGTCAATAGGCAGTCTGTCTTGGAAGGCTAAAGAAGTAGCCAAAGCTCTGGTGGAATGGGCCTTAGGTTTATCAGGCAGCTTTTGGTGTCTAATTTCATATACAAGGGAAATCAGAGATGTTAGCCATCTAGATAATGATACCTTTGAAACTGAAAGTCCCTCTCTGCCTTCTGCATAGGAGACAAACAGCTGGTCAGATTTTCTGAATTGTTTTGTTCTATCCAAATAGTACCTCAACTGACGATGAACATCTAGCCAGTGTAATTTTTGTTCAGACCTATTGGAATATTCTGGAAAAAGACAGGAGGTCAATGCTTTGATTTAGATTTGATGTCGAGACTACCTTAGGCAAAAAGGACGGGTTCGTGAAGGATACCCTGTCCTTATGAAACAATATATAAGGAGGTCGACAGCTGAGTGCTTGAAGTTCTGAAACTCTTCTAGCTGAAGTAATAGCTACCAGAAAGAGAGTCTTCCATGATAGCAATTTTAAAGAACAGGAGGCTGCAGGTTCGAAAGGGAAGAATCAAAGAAGTAAGAACTAAATTTAGGTCCCAAGGAGAAGGAGGATTTCTTATAGGAGGTCTGAGAAGAAAAACTCCTTTCAAAAAGGCTTTGCAAAGCTTGTGGGACATTAAGGCAGACTCAGAAATACCTACATGAAAGTTAGAAATAGCTGCCAATTGAACTTTAAGAGTAGAAGGAGATGAACCTGCATGGAAGAGTTCAGCTAGAAAATCAAGGACTATTTGGATGGAAGCAGTGAAAGGATCTATGTCCTTTCCTTGAGCCCAATAAGTGAAGCGTTTCCACTTACTCAAATAAATCTTCCGAGTGGAAGATTTATGGGAAGCTATCAAAATATCTCGAACGGAGTGAGATAATTGAGAAGCCTGGCTAAGGTTGGAACTGGAGGAACCAAGCAGTGAGGTTCAGAGAGGGAGGGAGCGATGTAACTGACCCGACTGATGGATCAACAGATCTGGAACTAGGTCCAGATGCCACGGTCGCTCCAATAGAAATTGATGTAGAAAGGGGAACCACACCTGTCGAGGCCAGTAAGGAGCAATGAGGATCAATGAGGCCTTCTGAACGATAGCTTTCTGTATCACTTGAGAGATTAGTGGGAAGGGAGGAAATGCATACAGAAGTCCCCCGGGCCAAACTTGGACTAGAGCGTCTCTGCTGGGTTGGCCTGGTAAAGGGAATAGAGTGAAAAATTCTCTGCACTTGCTGTTTTGGGGAGTAGCAAAAAGATCGCAGCAAGGCTGACCCCACTTGAGGAAGATTTCTCTCACAACAGAGTCTTTCAGAGACCACTCGTGAGGCATGAGAATAGCTCTGCTCAACTTGTCCGCAATTTGATTGGACTTCCGGGATGTGCGTTGCTATCAGAAGTCGCTGAGAAGAAATCGCCCATTGCCACAGTCTGAGTGCTTCTCGACACAGGGTATGACCTGGTTCCGCCTTGTTTGTTGATGTACCACACTACAGACATATTGTCTGTCTGGATTGCAATCGTTCCCAAGGGAAGAGAGTCTTGAAGGGCTTGCAACGCTAAAAGCACTGCTCTCATCTCTAGAACATTTATGTGCAAGTGGCATTCGTTTGGTTGCCATGTGCCCTGGACCGTCCTGCCCTGATAATGCCCCCACCCGATCAGGGAGGCATCCGTTGTCAGAGGAGCAACCGGAGTGTGTGGTACAAAGGGTCTTCCCAACAAGAGCTGAGAGGAAGACATCCACCACATGAGGTGATTTCTGCACGCTGATCATAATGGTGTGAGACATTGGAAGTTGCTGGTATGACCATTGTGTGAAGAGCATCCATTGAAGGATCCGCATGTGGAATCTGGCTAACGGAAGCAGAGGTATGGGCCATAATTCCCAACACCTTCAGAACTAACCTGGCTTTGATTCTGTTGTTGTTGAAAAGGAGTGAGACCAGTTTGTGAATGTCTGCTATTCTCTGATGTGTTAGTCTCGCAGACATGTCCACTGTGTCCAGATTTGCGCCTATGAAAGTAATAGCACGACAAGGCGACAAAACAGACTTTTCGCAATTTATTGAAATGCCTAACTTTTGACAAATGCGAAAGGTATAATCTCTGGCCACCAGAAGGAGATGCTTGGTGGGAGCTGTGAGGAGCCAGTCGTCCAAATATGGAAACACCTGGAATCCTTGTCGTCTCAGGTGAGAAGCTACCACTGCCATGCATTTGGTAAACACCCGGGGGGCAGTGGTGAGACCAAAGGGCAGGGCCCTGAACTGAAAATGACTGGTTCCCTGCCTGAAGCGGAGGAATCTTCTGGAGCATCTGTTCATTTTTATGTGATAGTACGCATCCTGAAGGTCTATAGAGCACATCCAGTTTCCTTTGCCCAAAAGGGGAAGGATGGATTGCAGCGTGACCATCCGAAATCTTGTTTTCTTGACTGACCTGTTCAAGATACTGAGATCCAAAATTGGTCTCCAGTCCCCTGTTTTCTTTGGAACTAAAAAGAACTTGAGTAGATTCCGGATCCTTGCTGGTCTGCTGGAACTGGCTGAATTGCTCTTTTTGCAAGCAGTTTTGAAATTTCCAAAACCGCTAGATCCCTTTGAGCGGGTGGAACATCTGGAAAGGATTTTTTTGATTGGTTTGGAATGCGAAGAAAGGGGATAGAATAGCCGAAATGATGGACTGTACCCATTTGTCTTGAGTCAGGGATAGCCAGGCTTCTGGGTACAGTGCCAATCTTCCCCCGACTGCCTCCGAAGGTGGGCAGTCGGGCAACACCTCAGGGATGCTGAAAGGGCTTGTCAGAGAAGGCTTCCCGATTGCCCTGGTTCTCCCCTAGGCGTCTACCATTGTTATTCCCGCCTCTGCCTCTGGCACTCTGTCGTCAGGCGAAGTCCCTTGAGATTGTTTACGGAACCACATCTTTCCACCTTTCTGGCCTTTGGGGTAAGGCCTAGAAGGAGTAGAAAAATGGACTCCGACGGCAGAAAAGGTCTTGCCATCAGTTTCGCACCTAGTCAAGGTTTCTTTCACTTGAGGACCAAAGAGAGATGATCCATCAGGGGAGTTAGTGAAAGGCGTCTTGAAGGGGTCCGAAAATTGCATAGCCGCATCCAGGCATGCCTACGTAAGCCACACCTGTCCCTTCCATCAGCCACGTAAGAAAGAAGGCGCATGGAGGAGTTGGTTATGGAATTAAGGGTAGCCAGCTGCGTGTTCATCTTATCTTGAAAACCCGCAGCTGTAGGGTCCTTTAACATTTCACTCGCTTCTTTGATCAAGTCCCTTTGAAGACGAGTAAAATGGCATAGGTAGTTCAGCATGGTAAATGTCGCTGATGAGAACATCCGCTTCCCGTACCTGTCCATGGACCTAGATTCCTTGTTAGGTGGATGGACAGGTACTGAAGGATCAGCTAGCTCCTTCTTAGTGGCAGCAGCTACCACCATAGCATCCACAGAGACTCCTTTTGTCAAGAACTGTTTGTCTGCTGGTGCCGTTATGAATTTGGAGGGTCTCCTGGGAGTGGGATCCACTGAATCAGGAGCCGTCCATGCCTTCTTAGCAACCACCTGCATGAGGGGGTCAAAGGGGACACCCAGGGGGGGGAAGGGGGAGAGCCAAACGCCCCAAGATACACAGATTCATCCTCCGAAGGGTTGGGGGCTGGCCAAATTTCCCTCTGCTTCAGGATCTCTAGAATGTCTGCAAATGAGACATCTTCAGAAGGGGGGGGAACCCTCAGAATCATCTAAATCTGTGTCAGATGTGATGGACTCAGGTGAGTCAATGTGTTTCCTCTTACACTTCCTCTTCCGAGGGGGCTCTTCTGCCAAATCAGGAGAGGCCTCGGAAGAGGATGAAATCCCACAGGGGTTCCTGAGGAGCTGGCTCTCTGCGGTCCGGGATGAGGGAGTGAGTCGACTTGACCTGAGGCACCGTGGAGAGGCGGAGCCGACTGTGGAGTAGAGCCAGGCTCTAACACACTCCGCATAACCTCGAATGCACCCCTGTCAGGCAAAGCCAGAGGTCCCGCTCCGAGAAGCTAAGAACCTCCCTCGGCACCGACAGTGATGGCTCCGAGGCCGATGTCGGAGCCGAACTCACCAGCGCCAAGCACCGAGAGGAGAGGGGTCGGACAAGGGTCCGATGCCACTCACCCCTCGGAGCCGAGGGAAGTCAGATTCTTCCAAGGAAGAAATCGAGTCGGACGGAGCCGAAGACAATTGTATCGGCTCCGGCGCTATCACAGTCTCGGTTCCGAGCTCAAGAGAGTCGAAGGAGGAATATATTGATGGACAGGGGCAGGCATCGACTGATGAGTCGGGCTCTGAAGCATCTGGGCCAGTGCCTCGGACTTAAGAAGTCGACTCACTACCCTCTGAAGGTCATGATCCGACAGCCTCGATGACCTAGAGGAGTGAGATCTTTGGCTCCGTTCAGACAGCAGGGGAGATCCTGGAGCCGAATGAATGGAGCCAAGGGATGGTGACCTGGACCTCTTCCTAGTTGTCGGCTCGAAGGTCTGGTTTCTAATACCTTGGCTCCAGCCAGGAACCACAGAAACTGTGGACTGAGACTCATCGGCTCCAGCCGGAGACGATGTAGGCAAAGGTTTAGAAACCTTAGGTCTCGGCTCAGTTGTCGAGCCGAAGACCTAGATGCCTTAGAGGGCTTCCCTGTAGACACAGAAAGGGAATCCTCTGGCTTGAGTAAGCCCTTAAAATTAACTTATTTTTCTTTCCTGCAGGACCCTGGGGCTGAAGCCATGGCAAACAGCACAGGAGTCCTGCAGGTGCAAAGGTCCCAGACAGTAGACACAAGAAGTGTGAGCGTCTGTCAGAGACATTTTCTGACAGCACGCATCACACTTCTTGAATCCGAGACCTTTGCTTCTTTAGACATCTCAAAAGGTGTAATCACACACACAGTCACAAACACACTGATTACACCCTGTCTAGTTTAACTTAAAATAAAACAACTAGCTAGTTTTTTAAATTAAGAAAATATAACACACACACTCCACTAGGGAAAGAAAAAGGCCTGTAGGCGGAAGAACTTAAAGTTCTTGTGGGAAAAAACAGGAATTTTTAAGAAAGGGGATAAGAATTCCTCTAAACTAAGGGAAATAAGTATAAATATTAAAATTAAAGGGGTTTAAATACACTAACTTTACAAGAAAAGTCACTTACCAAGAACGGTGAAAACCAACACCTCGATAGATCTGAGGTAACTCACGCCTAACATTGTGGCATATAAGGGGAGCCTCGAGCCGGTGGAACCAACTCTCGAGCTTTTAGAGTAACCCATCCAGCAAGAATGAAGGCGAGATAGACAACTTAACATCAATGGTTCTCAAACCGCTGCCTCCTCCTAAACGCCAATAAAACTAAACTTTTACTTTTCACGCCAGCCCGATAGTCCACCCCTATAAATTTCACACTCATATCTAATAATGGTGCTCTCATTTCTCCCGACCCAACCACTAAACTCTTAGGAATAACAATAGATAACACCCTCAACTTCAATACTCATATAAACAGCGCAATAAAATCAGTCAACAAAAAATCGGGGTCCCTCTATAGAATCAAACCCTTTCTTACACCAGTAGCTAGGACCGCTATAGCCAGAACTCACTTAATCTCCACTCTACTTTATGCTTCACCTATACACACTAATCTTTCTAAAAACAACCTCAACAAACTGGCAATCTCCTATAATAATAGTGCTAGATTTGCCACTGGGTCTCCTTTCAGAACTCATCACTGTCTTAATATAAAACAACTAGGATGGCTAGAGTTTCTAAACCAGTTTCAATTTCACCAGCTTGCTATAGCCCATAAGACCCTGTATCAACCCACCAACACTCCAATACTCACTACCCTCATTAATCCGTACAACAATCTTAAGAATTTACGCTCCTCAAACAAACTGCTGATTAATACTTGCAGATCCAACAACTCAGCAGGAGACTCCCTGTTCTCTAATACTGTTGGAAAGCTATGGAATCTACTACCCACTGAACTCGTAACTCTGTCTTCACTTACACTTTTTAAACAGAATCTAAAACTATTTCTCAATACACACTGGTTATGCTCCTGTACTAACCCTGACTAACTTTCTTCCTTTACACTAATGAATACTCTTCATCTTTATAGACTTATCCTTAAAGAACCAATAGACCATGTTATTGCAATTCAAATATATGTATATAGTATCATCTCTTGTACGTTACCTTTTACTGTTTGTGTTATGCTCATGATGGGTATTGTATTTTGTATTTTTTATTAACATTTTTTTATTAACAATAGCTGTTTTTTTTTAAGCTTCGACTGTTGCAACTTTCTATATTGTATTTTGTATGTGTCTTGGAGCTTTTCTCCCTGGGCCTCTACTGAAAATGGACATGTATCCAGTTAGTCTAGCCTGGTCAACAAATGTAAAATAAATAAATAAATAAAAATAACTATGCATTTTGTAGTTGTTAAATATCTCTAGAGATGACTAAACCGTAAAGATTTCAGGCCTGCTATATTAGCATAGAGAGATAAAGCCCTGACTCTGACCTAGGTGACCCAAGTTTGAATAGCATCCTGGGTGACTTTTGGAGCTAGAGTTGCTGGGAGGAGAGCATGTATCTAGCTTACCATCTCTCCCTGTCCTGGGACAGCAGGTGAGTACATGTCCTGGTACTTGTTCTTATTGTGGAAGACTGGAGATCCAAAAATAATAGTGGCATCAAGGGGTAAAGGTTAGTCTTCAGGAGCTGCTTTACCTGTGAACGGGAGTGAAACACCCCTGCTGACACCCACTGCATGCTGAATACTCCTGGAGGTATGTGCATGCATGGAGGAGTTAGGGCACTAAAGGTAAAACAACCCCACCCCCCACCTCGGTCTCATATAGGTGATGGCTCTAATTTCTGCTGCTCAGTTATTATTTTGTTGAGCGCCAAATGGGGCAGCAGAGATAGGGAAGTTTGATGTTCACCAAAGCAGGGAAGAAAAAAAGAAGCAAAAATTAAAAATAAATAAATAAAAATAAATTAAAAAAATCATTACATGCTGTTTTTACAAAACTTTCCATGGATAAAAAAAAGTTTTTGCTAAAGAGGCCAAGGTGTTTTAGTCACTCATATGCAAATGTCCAAAAAAGGGACTTCTGTTGTTAAAGTTTCTCGACATCATTTCTAGTATGTTAATCTCTGCCTAAGTATATGCACAGAAGGCAAATTTATACTCAAGAAGAGGGCATGTGATTGCCTTACAGAAGTTGTTTAAGAGGACTGGCCCTCTAGTAATCATTGAGAAGTAGTGAAGGACTATCTGCCTCATGGCCCTAGACTTATTTTCCTTGAATGAAACCTTATATATATAAATATATATATATATATATATAAATATATATATATAGTATATTTCATGGTTACTTCCTAATGGACCTCATTATTTATTACCAAAAGTCTGTCTAGTTTGTATCTTCCAAAACAACATAACTTTGTATAGTGATGTTAGGCCTTATTTCAAATTGTTGGGCACAAGTTTTGATTTGTTTGAGATAGATGTTTATTTCCTGAAAGTCTTGACTTGATGAAACTATTGTACTAAGTGTGCAGTCATCAGTATTTTTTGAAAGAAAACAGTTAACTGTGTGAAGGAAGGCTGGAAACAAAGCCTAAGCACTGGACCATAAAAACCCATCTTTAACCTCTTTTTCCATTTTGCAGATGGGGTTGGGGTGTCAATTTCAACAGTAACAATCATCTTTAGCCAATGACTACAATGCTGGGTGGCTAGCCATACCACTCACTCGCACATACACTCACATCTACTGCCAATTTAGAGTGTCCAATCCAATTGCTGCATGTCTTTGGAATGTGTGTGAGGAAACCAGAACACCCAGAGGAAACCCCCACGACTGCAGGGAGGATATGCAAACTCTGCACTGAAAGCACCCCAGCAAAGAATCGAACTGGAGAACCTCTTGCTATGAAGTGACAACACGAACTGCTACACCACGACAGCCATCGTTTCATTTGCAAGTATTGTCCCAGAACTGCTACTGTTTTGTGGTTATTTCTGGATCAGTTAGCAACTCACCTAATTATACAGAGACTGATTTTACTCTGGATGACATATGTAATAATACTGCTATGAAACACCATATGAAAATATTTGATAAGATTCAAATAAACTATAATGACAGTCTCCATCCTCCACAACCATACTTATGACCTCATAAGGTTCTATTAGAGTTAAGGATATTCTACAAACCATAAATCCTTGCTGGGTTATCCTGATTAGTGGTGTACACTTACAAGTTTTAGTAGGATAAAGAAAAATTACCTATGACAGATATCATTCTAAGAGGCCTGCAGTTTTTCACCTGTATAAAGCCACCCCCCACTTATTGATAAGAACAGTAATTATTTCTTCCGCTCTCATTTTGCATAATCTTCAACAAAATGCATATTAAAGAATTTCATTAGTAGGTTTGCTAAGGTATTTTTGATGGTGCAAACTAAGTGGCCTGTCATGTTATCTGTCTAAACCACCTGACTTCTTAATCTTTCACAAAGTACATTCAACCATGTTAATGTCAAGATATGGGCAAGAAAAGGGTGAGAAGTTCATATGCAAGCTGTATTTACTGGAATGGGTGTTATTGCTTACTTAACAAAACAGTGATTAGGAAATATGGATATTTCCAGTGTCTGTGTGCCCAAACATGGTTATGCAGGGTTTGCACTGTTTATATAGATATGTTTTAGTCTAAACACTGTCCTTACTGTCATGATCGTTTAATCTTTTTGGAAAATATATCTCACTAAAAGATACTATGGTACTTTGATGAACTGAAACAGACCTTAACAGTAGTCTTGCTTTTTGCAATATTGATAAAATACTTTTTTTAAGAGTACATTACAGAGTACTCTGTCACGTTTAATAATCTTTTGAAAGTGTGCTTTGTGACAATCCCAGCATTCAGAAATACTATTTGTTGACCTCACAGTTAAACATTCAGTGTACTGGAAACTTCAAGTAATGCTCTACTATGTGAGAAATGTACCCCTTAAAGAGTAAGCATGAAGGCATATCCCTCAACAGCATCACTTAGGAGCTCATTAAGTATGAAACCAACAGCAAAGTTAGAGCAATGCACCTTAGCCTGGCTAACTATCTCTTTTCTAAGTATTAAAAGTGCCATGGAGTATAAAGGATGGTCATGAATGTCCAGTGTAGTCTGACTACCAAATTCGCTCCCCCACCTTAAACTTATTAAGATGGACACTGTCCTTTCTCTTGACCAACCAGTTACACTGTAGATACCAGTTACTTACTTTCCCTAGCTTCTTGGCATCTGCACTCAGTAAATGAAAGAACAGCTGTTCTTCTTCATGCATTCTTGTTAATTGCTCTGTAGCAGCTGTAAACTGATTGGTCTCTGTAAAGATTGCTCTATAATAATTGGACTGAGAGTTAGTGGCCCACTAATCTCCCCTAACCCTTCCTCCAATTACCAGCCACCCTCCCCCACTTATTTTATTATTATATTTTTCACATATATCTTTCACCTGTGACATATATTCCTTAACCCTCCTCAAATACTTTACTGTTATCATACAACACTATTTCTATTTTCATATTTTCCAACTTCCTTCAAACATTTAACATTATTCCCAACAACTTTTCTCCCTCCATACTGCTTTCACTATCTATTCCTACACTGACCCTTCCCCAATAGTACCAATCTAATGTTCTACATTTCAATTTCTACTTTCATCAAATAAACCCTCTCTGCTTATTATCTTAAGTACATTCTTATAGTCTATCTTTTCAAACCCCACCATTTCTTAGATTTCAGTAATATAAGAGAAGACAGCTGGAGAACCTGACTCCATTCTTTCATAGAAAACATTTCCTACCTACCTTCTTGCAGGTTTCAGACCCCACCACTACCACTAAATATCCTACAGCCCTGCAAGTTCTTGCTTCCTTCTTGATTTCTTTTTTTTTTTTTTTTTTTTTTTTTTTCAATTTCAATTTTTGAAATAAAAATACAACAAAAAAAATAATTAAATTAAACTAGAAAAAAAAAAATAAAAAATAGAGATGTATATGATCACACAATTTTGTATGATAAATAAATGTATATATCTCAATGTCTGAGAACATACAATAACTATATACAACATATATATACTAATGTTAACCTAAGAATCAAAAAAAATAGATATAGAAAAAAAAAACAGGTATATAGATATATAAGGAAGGAGAGGTATGAATTCCCTAAAAGAGTAACCAACTATGCACTATAATAATACTATAAATAATTTGTACATTTTTTTTTGATGTTTTGTTGGATTTGTCTTCTTGGGACTTCTCTTTTCTCTTTTATAAATAATATATGTACAGGTTAGAATTTTATGAATTCAATGTCAATTCGGCAACAATTTGCCTTGATCTTTGGGATTTAAGTTTATTAAGTATAGTACTGTATAAGTGTACTTGGAAATCCAATTATGTTGTTAACAGTAATGCAGTCAGTAATGCAGTTCTCCCAGGATAGAGGATGATTTAGATAATATATTTTTTCGTATTTTATTTTTTTTGCAGGACTTTAATTTGTAGAAAAGTAGAGCAAAGAATGAAAAAAGGCAATGAGAGAGATAATAGAATTGAAAGAACAATAGAAGATCAGTTGAAGGTTAATTTATTAATTTTTTTTGTTTATTAGAAGGAGTTAGATTTTAGTGATTATTATTTATTATTAATGAGTATAAAATAGTTTTTTTTGATAGTTGTATAGTAGTATTCTTTTTTATGAAATTTGATAGCTATGAGGATTGTGTGATAGATTATGTGTTGAAAAGAATAAAAATGAGTAGATAAGAATTGAGTTATATTATAAGATAGAACATAGATATTTTATAGTTATAAGATTTTGCGTTAAGAACTTGTATGACCACTTTATAGTTAATGATATCTGTGTTGTCTCTTGTTATTTGTGTATCTCTCATTACTTATCAAGATGGTTAAATAATAAGAATATTATATTATAGTAATATTTTTATTATGATTGTTTATATTTATTTTTAGTTCATTCATTTTTAGTATCATGTTTGTATGATTGTGACATCAATCTTTGAAATCGGGAAAGTTTAGATTAAATGTATGAACATTATAAAAATTAATATTAGATTTAGATGAAGAGGTTGCATTAATTGAAATGTATTTTTTAAATTGTTTTTTTTAACAATAATTTTTTTAAATTTTTTTTTTTTTAATTTTTTTGATTTTTTTAAATTTTTTGAAATTAAAGACAGAAAGAAGAGCTAATGGAATAATATTAATATATTTTAAAAATAAAATATTTTTTACTAATATTTTAATATATTATGAATATATTTCATAATTTATTTGATTATATTTTATATTATTAATATCAAATAATTATAATAAATATTTAAATAAAGATATTGGAGAAGATTGGAAAACCAAGTCTTTTAGGAGAGATTAGTTTTTGTTAAGAGAAGAAAGAAACACTAGGATTAATTTTAACCTAGAAAAAAAACAAAAAATTAAAATTTTTAAAAAAATTTTTTTAAAATTTTGATTAATTTTTGAAAATGAAAATAGCAATCTGGGATAAATTTTTTATTTTTATATTAAGGATAAAAATTAGAAAAGTTTAATTTTAATAATGTAAATATAAATTTAGATAGATAATCTAATTAAATAGATTTTAAAGATATTCTATAAGAATCCCAAATATTTAAACTTTCAAATATTTAAACTTCTGAGTCTTATGATAAGAACTCCTGTGAAATGTGATATGATGGCTTCTTGATTTCTTCTTCTCCACATACCTCTCAGCTGTCCAGATTTTCACAGAATGTCCACATTTTTGGCTCATGTTTTGGTCTGTTCCCCATAAAATTGTGCTGTGTTCTGGCTAATTATGGGGATGATATGAGGATTGAAGTCACTAAATAATGGCACACATTTAAGTTTCAGATTTTAAATCCTTCAGAAAATGTATGTTAAAACAAACCTTGTTACTCAAGCAACTTTCTAAGTTTAAATACCAAGTTGTAAGTGTATGTGCGACCAAATAACCAAAACTATATACCAAATATACGCTAAAAAGGACTGTAGCTCACTGCAAATGTTTACTTTTAAAAATCACTTTTAATAGAAAACAAATAAAAACGAACCCCTGAGGGTAAAAACTATTTTACACACAGGTTAAGTGCTTTCATCTGCTAAAGAAGTGAGGTAACTCTCTAATTTTATAAGAGTAATTTCTAAAATATGGCCCTGGTTTTGGACCTTTGTCCCACTATTTTGTCCGGCTTTGTCCAAATTTCTTGCACTAACAGGTTGAGAGGTATGCTTCCCCAGTACTTGCCATCAATAAAATACAGATGCCTTTAATTAATCATGCTACTCCTCAACTTATCCTCTATTCTTCTTCTACTTCTACTCATCCAATCTTGAATCAATAACAGCTCTCAAACACCTATCCATACTTCCCCCATAAACCCACCACACATCACACCAAGCTTAATTAATGGCACTCCTCTTTACTCCAGATATAGACTGATTAACTCCATTTCAGCTCAAATTAAAACAAAATTAAGTGAAAAAATAGTCCCCAAGAGCAGCAATCAGTAATATCCCAATCTAGTAAAATCCTCCTAGGAGGAGACATTCACCCTAATCCTGGCCTCACCTATCACAACAAACAATCAAGACAGTTCCCTTCCACACACTAGTTTGACTGAACTATGATCAACCCCAGCTCTGATAATCTAACTTTTGCTACCATAAATATTAGAAGCATAAGAACTAAAATTACTGAACTACATGCCTGGATTACCTAGCATTTTAGTTGTAACAACTCTGAAATTACAATCCCTGACTATACTGTCAACTGTAATGACCATATAAAGATGAAAGGGGGTGGCATTGCTTTAATATTTTACAACACCTACCATGTTTCTCTTTATAACAAACTAATACAAACATTCTATTCAACAGAGCTTATTTTCCTGAAAATGAACAAATATAAACAAATATGCATTACTGTCCATACATCCCTCCTGATAATGATACTGCTACACTAGAAGATAACCTACATTAGATATTATAGCAATAACCCACGCCTGGGTGTGGGTAATGCTGGATGTACCCACAGTTGGTGTGATTTGGTCATGAGGGCGAAGCCCGAGTGGCCAAACAAATCCAACCGTGGGTAAATCCAGCATTACCCACACTCAGAAGTGGGTTATTGCTATTATACATTATTTAAGAAAGAAATGATTACTTTTCTTAAATAATGGCATTGTATAATGCCTCCTTGCTGCCCTTCCGCAGCTGTCTGGTATTCTGCAGCAGTTCTGATGTACTGCGCATGCGCATGCCTATGCAGTACATCAGAGCTGTGGGCAAAATCAACGGAGAAAGCAAGATCTCCGTTGCTTTTTAAAAACTGTTTCACTATGTTAAATGAGTTTAACATAGTGAGACAGCTTTAAACAAAGCAACGGAGAATATACGTTGCTTTTTTAAAGCTGTCTCGCTATGTTAAACCCATTTAACATAGTGAGACAGTTTTGAAAAAAGCAACGGAGAATGCAAGGTCTCCGTTGCTTTTTAAAAACTGTTTCGCTATGTTAAATGAGTTTAACATAGCGAGACAGCTTTAAAAAAAGCAACGGAGAATATCCATTGCTTTTTTAAAGCTGTCTGGCTATGTTAAACCCATTTAACATAGCAAGACAGTTTAGGAAAAAGCAACGGAGAAAGCAAGATCTCAGTTGCTTTTTAAAAACTGTTTTGCTATGTTAAATGAGTTTAACATAGCGAGACAGCTTTAAAAAAAGCAACAGAGAATCTCCGTTGCTTTTTTAAAGCTGTCTCGCTATGTTAAACTCGTTTAACATGGCGAGACAGTGTGAAGCAACGGAGATCTTGCATTCTCCGTTGCTGTAAAAAAAAAAGAGTTATAGTAATGGAAAAAGTCTGGGCGACCGGACCTTTTTCCATTACTATAACTCTGATTTACAACGTGCATGCTGACCAATCAGCGTGCACATTTTTGAATATTTAATATTGGGTCATTGTATAATCATAAATATTCCACAAGAAAACCGTTACTAGGTGATGTCAGTATTGCTTGATTGGCTATAACGTCTAACTCCCCTATATCCAGCATGAGCTTACATGGTTTCAAACAACTATTTAATAGCCCCACACATTATAGCAAAACACCAAACTCCTTATTAGACTGGATGCTAGTATCAAACCCCAATAAATTCAACACCACAGGTATACTGTCAGTCTCTCTCAGTGACCATCTCTCAAGTTTAACCCAGAAACATTCATTACTACCCTATCATATATTAAATGGAACATCATAAAAATGCTCCCCTTAGATGATGCTGTGAGTGAATTCAGTAGAACTTTCCTAAATATCCAAAACAGACTTGCACCTCCTAGAAGGAAGACACTAAACAAATAATGCAATTTAGCTAACCAAAAAGAGTAGAATGCTAATGCAGGATACAGAAAAAGCATGGAAAGAATGGCAAAATATAAAACGCTTTATATGTTGAAAACTTCAGAATGCTTTGCAATCATATTAAAAAGCACATAAATGAAGATAAAAAAACTATGCTATAACACCATTCAGAATAATAGTAAATGCACCCCTTAAAACATCTGGTCAGCCATTAAGAAATGTTACATCTCAGCCAAAAATTCAACCCTAATCCTTCTCACAATAATTTACCACTCAAAACTGGAACAGAATTAAACTCTACTCTTATTTCAAAGATTGTAAATCATTCCTAAGCAGAATTACCCAGCATCTAATCCCAACCCTACCCAACAGCCATATATCACCACATCCACTATCACCTTCAAAAATGGCCCACATCCTATCTAAAATTGCTCTTTAACAAACTCAACCCATGCTCTACTTCAAATGATGACCACCCAGGTGAATACCTTAAAATAACAACCAATAGCATTGCCTATCATGTCTCAGTCCTAAAGAACAGGTCAATCCAAAAATCTCACATCCCCTCTCTCCGGAAAAAATGTACATTATCCCTCCACACAAAGAAAGAAATTCAGTAGACATCACTAACTTTAGACCTGTAGCAATCTTTTGCCCCCTCCCCAAAATGCTTGAAAAATATATTAAAAAACAATTGCTATAATTATTTCCTGGAGGAAGAACTGTTATCCTCCACTCAACACAGCTTCCATTTTCCCATGATACTAACACTCCACTTCGAACCTTTAGATATACTGTCAATAAAGCTAGCGATAAAGGCAAACTCATCTCCTCCTTATTTCTACACTTGTTTAAAGCCTTCAACACAATTTGTCACAGTAAATGTCTACTTTAAATGTCCTCACTAGGTGTCACTTGGCCTACCCTTCTATGGTTCAAAATCTACTTGTCTAAAAAGCAGCAGTCATGAAAATGGCTCTGCACTATTTCTCCCTACCTCACAGCCACCAACAGAGTATCACAAGGCTCTATTCTTAGTCTTCTCCTCTTTAATATTCACACCAAAATCCTACACATATCCAGAGAGCAGACCTCCATAGTACAATATATATATGACTCCATAATCATATGCACATCAGGCAAACTGGCACATTTCCAAAAAAATTGCTCAGGAAGCTTTAACAGACACTTAAACATGGCTTTATAACTCACAACGTATGTTGACCCCCTCAAAAAATAGGGTCTATATTAGAACACCGAACATTCAAAATGTCGAGTGTTCTAATATCGAACCCTACCAATCAAAAATACAAAACATCGAACATTCAGAACAGCAAATTGTTTCCTAGGGAAAAAATTTGCTGTTCCAAAATGCATACACACAACACAAGCACACCAAACAAACAGCAATCCACACATACACCTAAACTCTTACACCTAACCCTACACTAAACTATAAACCACTAACTATCCACTTACCTTAACCCAAACCCTAACCCTAAAGTCCGTCACTATCGCACACTCACCCGTGCCCTAACCCTAACTCACCTAACCCGCCCTAACCCTCACGTCCCCACAATCGCACACATACCTAACCCGCGCCCTAACCCTAACTCACCTAACCCGCCCTAACCCTCATGTCCACACAATCGCACACATACCTGAACCCAACCAGTAACTTTCCACCAGAGCACTGAAAATACTGAAGCAACAGTAACAGACAACTGAATTATTTCCCTAGGAAAAAATTTGGTTTTCTGTTTCTTCGATATTAGAACACTCGACATTTTAAATGTTCGGTGTTCTAATATAGACCCAACAAATATACTTGTTTTTCCCCTGAATCCTTCCCTCATAAAAATAAAATTAAAATTAAAAAAAAAAAATAAAATAAAATGTTCTTTCTTAACAATAGAACCATGGAAGTGACATCCCCCTAGCATATTATTAGGGATGTTAGCGAATGATAATCTTAAATTTAACCTTCATATAGAAAATTGTGTACAAAACTTCACCAAAAACTAAGGATGCTTTATATAGCAAAAGAACTTTCTTACCAAAGCAACTAAAATTGCACTTGCCACTACTTACCTCCTCCCTTCACTAATTTATGACACTTCCATCTTTAATGCACAAAACACAACAATGTGCATAAATCCATATATGGTAATACAACAGCAGTAGAATAAAAATGAACATAGCTGTAACCAGGAAAAGATAAATCATTCTTCATAAACACACGTGCTTTCATGTACAAATAACGATTCTTTTCTTCATGTTAAAGAAACATTATGTGTATGCTTGTTGTGTTTACGAATAAAGATTTATCTTCACCAGGTTGCAGCTTCCATCCTTACTTACCCCCTGGCAGAACAAAAATCAAAATTTGAAGAATGCTATAATAAAGTTGCTAAATCTGCAGCAAATACCCCTTTCAGAACCCGCTACTGTATAGCATTAAAAAGCCTAAGTTGGTTACAACTACCCCATTAACTAACATATACAAAGCTTCTTACCATGTATAAAAGTATCAAGCATCCATCTGCTTTTCTGGCACTAAATACCATTCTACACAACTATGTTCTAATTCAGTATTAAATCCAATGACCAAAAACTTCCCTCTGTTCACAAACCTATCAAATCTGCTGTCCATAATCAGTACTTATGCTTTGATGCTAAACCTAGTAACTCCTTACCTATATCCACTAGGTCAATATCATCCATCCAGACCTTTAAAACCATTCTGAAAGACTTTCTAACCAACATCTGGCTCTGTTCTTGCTCAACCTCAAGACTTTCTAACCAACATCTGGCTCTGTTCTTGCTCAACCTCAAGCTTAACTATATCCCCAGTTATGAACAAGCACCTGTTCATACCTTACACCTCCTTACTCCTTCTTTCTTCACCCACGTCTTAAATACTTCAATTACTTTCTCTCCCCTGACTCTAACTATCTAGTTATGTCTGTTTTTTTCTCACTTCACATTAAAATTCTTCTTTGTATCTTACTGACTTACCTTTAATTTCTCTTAAGTAGCTAAAATTTATTTAAATATTAAATTATTGTCATATAAGTTCTATTTTTAACCAGTGTTTTCACATTATGTCTAATATGATATAATTATTTAAACTGTAGATGTTTCTGTACTATTTTTAAAGGTTATAAAATGTCTGTTCTTAAAATGTTTTTGTAATACTTCGGAACTTTTCTCCCATGATTTCCTCCGTAAATGGGCACCTACCCAGTCATACATTCCTGGTAATAAAGTGTCAATATTGAACTAACAACTAACTAAATAAATACACATTTCTGCCACCTGCACCTCGCTCTTTCTTCTTTTCTGTACTGGTACTCTGGCCACTGTTTTTCAATGCAAGTTTATCTTGATATATGCTATTTTATTTTGTAAAGCAAGATAATTGTATTAGTTTGCCTCTTTTTTCTAAAACTTATATTCAGAACTCTTAAGTTCTTAACGCAGCTTGATTACCTCAGACAGTTCGGCCTTCACTTCCAGTCAACATTCACACTAAACTCTTTGGTTCATGGTTACCATGCAAAGAAGATTGCATGCTCCATAAGTTTATTTCTTATTACTGCTCTTACCACTGTCAATACAGAGCACCCTGCACATTTGATTACAATGAGGTGACTTCTAAGTGTGATTTTACTGTCTGCACCTATACCAAAAAGATAAACAAATTCACCTGTTTTTACAGTGACTAATTGACCCATTCACTCATCATTTTACTTCATGTGCATCCGATTGTTTCTTTCCTTTAACTACTGCTTGTGAATTTTTAAGTATTTTTTGCTCAGAAACTGCTAATTTCATGATCAAGCTGCATCACAAATTGTGTTTAGTGTTCCAACATATGTTTTGCATTGATTTCCTTATCAGAAGACTGCTGCAGAATTAACATGATGAAGGAATGCATGCATTACATCATTAGAATTCCTTCCAATCGATGTTCTACACTGATTAACAAATGAAAATAAAGTACAGCTGTGTAAGATGAATTTACCATAACAGTAGATGTTCAAATGATCACTGCTGCAGTAGCTGTAGGTATATGGGTTATATCTTGCCAAGGGTATAAGAGACGACCAGCTTCCAAAGCTTCAGGGCATCTTCCACATGCTGAAACTGTCAGGTAGCTCAAGCTGAGCTGATCAAAAGACAAGTTTGGGCATGAAGCCCTTCCTGCCAGAAGGGAGAGGAAGCTGAGCCCTGAAAGGACAAGGTTATCAATAACAAAAAATAGATATCTACACCCTGGCATAAAAAACACATGAAAATAGAAGGGCTATGGAGGGAGGGAGCAGCTAATGCAACAGTGATTATTAGAATGTATACTGTTATGGTAAGTTCAACTTAAATAGCTGTACTAAGTTCATCAGACTAATAACTGCTGCAGTAGTCTTAGCTATATGGGTAGATTGCCATAGATAACTATATTGGGGTATGGTAGGAGAAGGGTCCAGGAGACTCTGGAGAATGGTCATTGCAAAGCATGATCTAGACCTAGAGAAAGAATCAAGCTTATAGTGCTTTGGAAAGTATGTACAGAGGACCAAGTAGCACCTTCTACAAAAGTACTCAAATCCAACCTTTTCCAAAAAGCCATAAAAGAAGCTAATGTGATGATGAAAAGGTGAAAACAAAAGAGGATGATTTGCAGGATGAGGAACATTGGTCCAAAGATCATTTCAGCCATGACCTAGACAAAGAGGCAGTAACAGCTTTCCAAAACATTTTTTTTTATTGGATGGGAAATTGTAAATTCATGAGGTATAAATTCATCTCTGGTCTGACCATGATGTCTCTAATAGACAGAAGTCGACAGTAAGTTAACTAATTCCAGACTAACACACCACCACACAAAACCCTTAACTACCTCCTTACTGACATACCTCAGCCATACAGATGTCCGATGTACTCAGGGACAAAACTGGACTGGGTTGCATAGCTAGACTTGGTGGTGGTCAATAGCCTAGTACAAACCAATAATCCTGTAAACCTATGAATATTTACAGATTACTTTCTGAGTTACATTCCAAACCAAAATTTACTTTCAGATTACATTATAGCTGGCTATAATGTATAGTCCTCTATTTACATGAATGTTAGTTACACAAATCACTATTGTATGATATTAGCACTATATATTTACATATTTATACTGTTTCTTATATTTACTAGTAAAGCGAGCCTGCCAATATTTATGCCTTTAGGTAGTCCCATGTTAGTTAACACTTTGAAACATAGACAAAACTGATAAGGGGGAGGTCACTACAGCACCATCATACAATTTACTACTGTCGCCCACTATAGATCAAAAAAAATAAATTAGTCTTTTGCATGAAAGTCTGTAGCAGTAGCCAGGATGAATATGAAATAACTGAAACACGGGTTAAAAAAGTACTCACGATGAAATCGAAGCACCTTGGAGTACAGAACTAATAGTTATCAGGCAAAGGCAAAACAGAAAAGCCTGCATATGCTGCTGACACTGTGGTGAAATTTATTAATTTAACACATCGTATTCAGTAAACGTTATGCTTCTGAACTTGCAAAGAAAACCGGCATGACAGCATTTTCAAAGCATCCCCTAAACACTGGGGGAAAACTCAAAGAAAGTGGTTGTGGAATGATGCAGTATAAGAGCACAGCACTAAATTTAAGTATACCTTTAACAAAACCAAACTGCCCTGAGTGCATTACCCATGAATGACCTTAACCAGCCATCTGCAAAAAGCATCACAAATAACAACAGGTTGATATGAACAAGGGAAGCAGATGCTTTTTGTTTAGTTTCAGTACTGGTGTCAACAACACCTCTCAACCGTACCGAATTCCTCAGCATTTACTGGTTTTGAGGGTAAAATAATGGGGTGCCACGAATTTCCAAATGGCCCCTTTAATTCCTGAATTTTTTTTTAATTATTTTTTTGTATTGCCACTTTAAATGTATGGGTGACGTCACCACACACCAGCCTACAGGGGCATGTGTGATGACATCAGCTGCATCCTGTTGGACTACTTTGAATTATATTGGAGGGAAATGGAGAGCAATAATGGATGATCTGCTTCTGTTGTAAGTTCTTTGAGAAAGGAACTGACTGTGCTTTATCTGTTAGGAATTATTGCTATCTGTACTGGCGTTCAGAGTTTATTTTTAAATAAATGTTATGAAACTTCTGAGCTGCTAGCTTGTGTGTGCTGTATGCAGAAGAACCACTGAAGAGTGGCATACCTCTGCTGTTTGTATGTGGATGGAACTGCTAGTTTGCTGTCAGCATCTAGTTAGAACAGAACATGGTAATGGTGTAAGATTATTTTATTTATCTGCTTCTCTTCTTTTGCTGCCGGCATCTAGTTAGACTTTGCTACTACTGCTAGCTTGTTTGTTAATATATGCACAGATCTGTTATGGAACTGTACTCACTAAAGCCTGTATAACACTTTGCTGTCAGCGTTAGAAATGGAACAGAACATGGTGGTGTATTGTACTTGTAGTAGTTGGCATCATCTAGTTAAAAGAGAACATTACAGCCCTTTATTTTATCTGTTTTCTTTTCACACAGGCTATCTGCTGTGTGTGTACAGCCCGAGTTTATTTCTTTTTCACGGAGGTTATCTGTTTTATTTTATATGCTTTCAGTTTATTTTATTGGAGGTTATCTGCTGGTTTTGCTTTCACTGAGGTTTTTTCAAGGAGGTTTTCTACTGCTATCTGCGTACAACCATTTATCTGAGCCGAATCTGCTTTGTTTTTCAGTCTTCTGCTTTTGCTTTGACAGAGAGGAAGTTATCGTGTTACTGCTTACAGCCGAGTTTGCAGAAGTTATATGCTGTGTTTCAGCCAAATTCAAGTTTATTTGCAGATTTATTCTGTGTGTGTGTTCACAGCCCTTTATTTTATTTATCTGCTTTCTTTTCACGGAGGCTATCTGCTGTGTGTGTACACCCCAAGTTTATTTCTTTTTCACGGAGGTTATCTGTTTTATTTTATATGCTTTTCAGTTTATTTTATTGGAAGTTATCTGCTGCTTTTGCTTTCAGAGTTTTTTTTCAAGGAGGTTCTCTGCTGCTATCTGCGTACAACCATTTATCTGGGTCAAATCTGCTTTCTTTTCATTCTGCAGAGTTTATTTTATTGGCGGCTCTGTCTGCTGCTTTTGCTTTCAGAAAGCAGAAGTTATCGTGTTTCTGCTTACAGCCGAGTTTGCGGAAGGTGTGTGTGTACGCTTATGAGCACTGGATCTATGTGTGCATTCATCAATAGACTGGCTTCTTATTCAGCAATACTTTCTGTGCCTTGCACCCACTGAGTACTGGGATATGTTCTGGCTCACCATGTAACCCTAAAATGAATAAAGCAGGCATCCAGGAATGAATGATTGACTAATTTAACTTGTAAATGTCTGTCTGATACTTTTCCTTCCTGCATTCTGTTTTCTTTTTTTTCTCCATTCCACTTTGGACTTAGAAAGCTTCTCCACAAAGAAGCCAAATGCACTTGTTTTCTTAATAATTCAGTTTACTGATTAAATGCGTCCTCCTAAATTTTACTTTCGGTAAAAGTACTCAGTTCCTCCAAAATGTGCTACCATATTCCTTCCCTCCACTCCTTCCTCTCTCATTTCTACTATGCCTTTCCCTTCTTCTTCCTCTTTTCTTGTGTTTCTTCCTACTGCTATTGTCAGCCTTCATTTGCAAAGACTGTAAATAATGTCACAATATACAGCCTAAAAATGAAAGCAAAAATATTTGTTCTTATCCTCCCTAACTACATTAATATGTGAATTCTTTACATCTGCAAATCATCTTGTTTCCTAATGTTCACATGGTGTGATGTACTTTTTTCTTATACTACAAAATCTGTTTATGAAATGTTTTTTTTCTGGTTTGTAAACACTGGTCTGGGCTGAAAAGTTCCAGTAGGACCAGTGCTCTACTACAGAAAACAAATATAAATAAAGTAAATGTTCAAACCTGTCCAAAAATCTCAGTGTTTCTGCTTACAGCCGAGTTTTGTGTGTGTGCGTGTGTGTGTGTGTGTGTGTGTGTGTGTGTGTGTGTGTGTGTGTGTGTGTGTGTGTGTGTGCGTGCGCCCCAGTAAAGTATAACTAGTAGTTAGCATTACACATAGCAAGAGCCTGTATTACCCATATCTGGGTTAAAATGTGGGAGGAAACCCACACAAACACAGGGAGAACGTGCAGACTCTGCACAGAGAGCACCCCAGCTGAGGTTCAAACTGGAGAACCTCATGCTGTGAGGCAACAACACTACCAATGTGCCATCCAAACACAGGGAAGACATGCAGCCTCCGCACAGAAGGCACCCCAGTTGAGAATTAAACTGGAGAATTGCTTACTGTGAGTCAACAATACTACCACTTCGCCATCCATGCAGCTCATACCTCTGGTCTGTTCCTCTTACAATTTGTGGTACTCTAGCAAATTAGTGAGAACTGGAATTCACTAAATCAAGATAACCATTTAAGTTTCAGTCTTCTTATCTTTCAGGGAATGCTTGGTAATTTGGTAACATATTTTATTTTAGCAACTTTCCAAGATTATACAAGCAATGTTTAAAATGATCCCTGGTTATTGGGCTTTTGTCCCCACAATAAAATTTGGCTGAAAGCTTCAGGGGAAGAGAAGTTTAATGCTGCTTATGCAAAGTCTGCTTGTATTGTTAATAGCACAACAGGTAGTTCACTTACTTTTGATGAAAAAGGCTGTGGTTTCTACTCACAGATGGATTGCTGATCCTGTACTATGCTGTACTTTTAAAGGGGGTGGATGCTACAGTCCTGAGAATGTTCTCCTTTGAAGGAGATGCCTAGTAATTATGAACCTGTTAGCTAACTAGTACAATGCAAGCTTGACTGGAATTAAATCCTCATCAACTCCCTCCTTTTTTTTTTAATTTTCTACATGGGGTCTGCTGTTGCTTGTCAGCTTTCAACATCTCTCTCAATTCAATGCAATGTATTTTAATTTTATACAAGTTCAAAGTATGATACACATTCAAATGTTTAAAACACTATTCTGGTTATATTTTGTGTTTAATATTTTGTCCGTTCAGTTTTTGTTAGATATCCCACAATTCCATTGGATTGGGCGGGGTTGCATAATTAAATATGCAATTAATCAGCATACAGATTTGTACCTATTTTCCAAGGCCTTTGTCCAGATTTTTGATGTTTCCAGGTTGAGAGGTACGGTGTCAACAAAGGCTGCTGTCAGGAAGGAGTGGGGGTATCTGCTTTATTAAATGGATCTATTTCCTGCACTAATTAAACTTAGATCTCTGTCTGATAACCTCATAAAACTCAGTATGGGATTCTTACAGATGCACTCTGCACCTGAGCAGGGCTTGTGTCATTTAGTGGTGATAGACCATAGTGTAAAGCACACACAAATGCACAAATGATAACATTCTGCCAATGAGCAACTAACTGTGCTCTATATTCACAGGTTCAGGGATAAACAAGTACAAACAAAATAAAATGGAGCAGAGCAAGCACCACTAATTTATGGGGCAATGTAATAGCCACATGCTGCCTAGTCCAGATCTTATGATACTTAAAGGCAGCAGATAAGAAGAGTCAGTATATGGCAGCGCAGGAAGCCAGCATGTGTCACAAAGGACTTACTCGTAGGACATTATGAATACCTGCTGTCAAGTGTCCAGTCTCCTAGACACTTACCAGTTCAATGAAAACAGAGGAAGGAGGAACACTGAACAGAAAGAAATGGGTTGATACAACAAGCAAAGGTACATACACCCCAGCTTATGCTTGTCAGTGGTACCATAACTTATCATAGATTTGGGATGTATGGCTGGGCTTAAAATATTAGCCTAGTAAACACCCACAAACCTATGAACCTAAAAAATCAGTAGGGGAAAGCAGGGAACATTTCTGTTGCAGCAACTACCTCTTTTGTGTGTGTGTGTGTGTGTGTGTGTGTGTGTGTGTGTGTGTGTGTGTGTGTGTGTGTACGCGCGCGCACATGTGCACACATGCACTTGCTTGCTCAAACACACACTCACATACACATGCAGACAGAAGTGATGATGCAAAAGATGATAGGGAAACAGTGGAAAGAAAGGTCATAATGGATAATAAGTGGTGCCACACAAACATTTAACAGTATAGGCAAACATGGATGGATATGATGGATATGCACACAGTAGGATGGATATGATAGATATGCACACAGTAGGATGGATATGATAGATATGCACACAGTTTGATGGATATGATAAATATGCACACAATAGGATGGATATGTATACAGTAGGATGGATATGATGGATATGCACATAGTAGGATGGATATGATGTATATGCACACAGTAGTTGGGAAGAGTAGACAATGCGCAAGGACCAGGTTGTGGCACAATAGGGTGAGGATGTTAACAGAATACAGAAGGTGGATCAGAAGGGACAGGGTGGCTGGTGACAGTGGATATGTCCTATTCTGTTTACCTGATGTCAATAGGCCAATTGTTTGTGCACATCTACTGTGCATTCCAGGAGGGGTATGTTGACAGCCACCCACCATCAACCAGCTCCCACACCTCTGCTGCAGTGATGACTGTGTGAGTAAGCTAGGCTACATCCCTGGGAAAGCAGAGATCCCCTTCCCCACAACTGGGCACTGCTAGTCATTCCACCTGGGTCATCTCAAACCACAGGGACAAGAGCCAGCCACATCTGACACAACTGTGACTCCTAAGTGACATGAGTTGCAGTAGGAAGACAAAATGAGAAGGACAAAATTACTGAAGACCTCCTACAGATTTCACAGGTAATGCAGAACAACTTAGGTACATACCACATTAACCACACTAGACCACAGGTTTCCCACTCCATCTATCCATACTTACTTATGTAAACTGTAGATAAGGGAAGATAGCTCACTGCCAGAACTACCTACTCCTATACTATTCCTATCCAGAATATCCTTTGCATATGTGCTGCAAGCCTGTGATATGGGGACAACTGTTGTGGGCCCTTAGGCATTAAACCGTATTACCATATTGCTGCCCTCATCCCAGGATGTCAGTGATGTCCACACTTCATCTGAAGATCATTTTAGGCCTCAGTGTTCCAACCACCCTAGCTGTACATATGCTCGTGTCTAGCCTTACCAGTAATCTGGGGTGTCATTGGAATGCTCATGTTTTATACCATAGTATGCTATACTATGTCATGCTATGTTCCATACATAGTATATCTTCATCTCCTTTTTTGTTCCTCTCCATGTACACACCTGTACTCTTATGAATACCTATGACAAACTACTGTTAGCAAGTGACAACCTGCTGTTCCCAGCAGGTACGAGCCTACAGCTATGTGCCTTTTTTCCATTGATACCTTCATGTCCTCCAGAGGAGGTGGAATACAGAAGTTGAACCTCTTTAGCCAAGTTGACAATTACATTCTGCTCCTGGCACTCAGGACACACAGGCCCTGCTTGTTAGTGAGAGGGGTGATCATCAACTTCTATGGGACTAGGAATGACAGCTAACCATGACATTAATGCTGTTGATAATGAGAACTAACATAATGCAGTAATGCTGGAGACATGTCACCAGCACTCTCAGATGTGCCTGCAAAAAGGCACACAGCATAGTAGCGGGAGAGGTCACCTACTTGACACTTAATGGTGAAGAGGAGTTCATAATATTTTTACATGGAGAGAAGAAGAAGGCATGGGTAAGAGGAGTGGACACCTTTTCTGAGAGTAGATCTCTGTAAGTTGCCTCAGAAGGAGTTGCATCAGGATAGTAACTATATTACATGTCTATGTAGCTGCTGTACACTGTGTGTTGGCATGCCACAGGTACCACTTCATTACATGTCTATGAAGCTGCTATGTACTGTGTGTTGGCATGCCATAGATACCAATTCATGTGTCCCCTATAAGTACATTAAGTGTGTGCAGGCACACAGGAATGGTGTAGGCATGTGACACATGCCACTGCACATGTTTCCTATATTACATTAAGTATATGTAGGTACACTGCTATAAAAGAAGAGGTGTGAGTCTGTTCTATACCTGCATAGTCTGTACCACTGTTTGCATGAATAACATAGAGCATCACGTGTAGAAGGTGTATTCAGATTCATTCTGCTTTGTCTTGCATTGTATAATCAAAGGCTTGATTACTACTACCATGACACCATTATTAGCTAAGTCAGGACAACAGGATGATGTCAGCACCTATGCAGGGTCTGACGATGATGGTGAGATAATATCTGTGTTTCATGTGACTTGATGTCTATCTGTTTCATTCATGGGTGGTCCTCCCATTGTTTAAGTTTATGGCATGGCCTTGTCCACACTTGAGTTAAAGCCGCACAAATTTAGTGCTCACCATTCCCATGTGATCCCATGTGGCCACAGCAGCAGAAGAGTGTGCTTCATCAAATGTGAGTATACCCACCAGACATCAGCCTAGTAGAGGATCCCAGCACTTTCATGTGTCACAAACAGCCTATGACATAATAATGCTGCTAGAACTGTCAGTGGATGAGCAAAGATGTCATTCAGACACAGTCAGCTGCTACCCCTGCAAAAATGAAGATGTGAGGAAGTCACCCATCATGATGTCCACCAGGTTATATGAAGAGAAGCATTGTTGATCTCTCTGAATGTGTGTCTCAGGCAGATATGTGCCTTGCATTGAGCAGCATTCTGCCTTCACCAGGGATGATGCCACAGTATAAACAAAAGGTGACTGACTTCAATAATTTTCTGCTGTCTGTCCAGGTGTATTCACTATTTGTTAGCTTGGGAGGAAATGGTTAATATACCACGTTGCTTTGCAAATGATGGTCTGCACCTTCCTTCCCTAGGTTTCCGAATATTGGCTAAAACTTTATCTACCCCCTTTGAGCCTTTTTCAGTAATGTCAAGTTGGCAAACCTACCAACATAGTAAATAATACCCAAAGAAATGGGTTATTGCTCAATGCTAGGAACCTAAACAAGAAATTCCACACCTTACAATCTCTTCTCTCTCTGGGCAATACAGACATCTGCGATGTTACTGAGACATGGTTTAAATTCACAGAAAGTACTCTGGCAGTGCAAGGGTCCAGTGCCTTCCACACATTTCGATCATTGGTTGTGCAAACAAAAACAAAAGGTGGAGGAGACTCAATCTATATCAGCCACAGGTATAACTCTATGTTGGTTAAACAGGATGATCTGGAAATTATCCATGTGCAAATCGCCATAGATAAAGTCCCATATCATATCCTAAAGTATTTTGGTCACCCTCTATGCCCCTAGAATCCCTTAGCTCATACCTAGACCTACTCGAGATACTCACCATTAAACCAAATGCCCTATTCATTGAGGACATTACATACCCATCTATAAACTGGGAAACTACACTGCCTCATACTTTCAGGCACAAAAAAGACTTTAACACTAATACCCTTGACCAGATAGTGCGCACAGCCACCACAATTTCAAACATACTGGACCTGGTACTCACCAATATTTGTGATTTCTGCACCTGCACCCCCCCCCCGCCATGTGATGTTCTCATTTACAACTTCAGACCACAACACTGTCTCCTTTGAAATAAAAATCAACTTGGTAACCCCAGAAAACCCTGTAACAGTTAGGAGCTGTTACAATGCAAACTACATCCTATTAAGTGGTAGTTTATCAAAATTCAGTGTCTCTCCCGAGCTCTAGGCCACAACAACATATTCAAAATTGTTCACAAAGACCCTGTACAACCATGGATATGACTGCATAGAGGCTGCAGTACCTGCTAGAAGTAAGCCGAAAAGAGACTCTAAAACCAAACTACATTGTTGGAATCCTAACCTTAATGACGTATATAACAAAAGGAAAAAAAGTCATGGCTAAAATCAGGAGGAGCAGCTCCAGTAATGACAGGAAATCTCTAGTTAAACTAAACTGGATGCTAAGAATACTAATTAAGTCCAACAAGAGCAATGTTAAGGTCAAGATAGCCTCATAGGCTAATGATAAACAACATAGCCTTCTACAGCTTTGTCCAAAACCTCAAAGGTAGCACACATCAGTGTGCTAAATGGTGGTCTATGGTGCCCCATTTACTAAGCAGAGTGACATAGCAAATTTGCTGGCTGAAAATTCTGCTCAAACTTCACCCGCCCCCACCATCTTGCCTCCTTTGACAAAGTACCTACTACCAGCCCCTCCACAACTATTAACAGGGAGCAAGTCTTGGCAGTGCTGACTAAGGCCAAAAACACAGCCTCAATGGGTCCTGACAATATCCAAGGTTGCCTCAAAAATATCTGAAAACATGACCTAATATGATCACTTGAGTCAATTTTTTAACTATATCCTCAAAAAGGCTTTGTACTATGAGAATGGAGGACTGCAATGGTTATGCCATGTCACAGAGATGGGCCATCAACTAACCTCTGAAATACAGATCTGTTATTCTAACCAGTCTTATATGCAAAGCCATACGATGAATTATCATGGAAATGATCAACAAACACATAGGCCATTTTCAGACATTGGACCCAAACCAGTTTAGATTTACAAAGGGAGATCATACCTTCTAAACTTGGCAAACATCTTTGTGAAGGTCTCCAAGTTAATGGATGAGGGGAAAAGGTGCATATTGCCTACCTGGACCTGGCTAAGGTGTTTGATATAAAAGTCACTCAAGTATAGTTGACAAACTCAGTGAACAGTGTGTAAACCATTACAGAACCCACTGGACTGCCAAATGGCTCACAGGCAAGACCCAGGAAGTCAGGACTAGTGATACCACCTCAACTAAAAGACCAGTCACTGTCAGGCTACCGCAGGGCTCCATGCTGTGACTGCCCCAATTTGACATCTACGTCTTGGAGGTAAAGGCTAACATCAGAGGCCTTTGGCTGACCAAGTTCACAGATGACTGCAAATTGGGAGCTTTCATAGATTCCCCCATGACACAAACATCTCAGAAGAGGGTCTAATACAGACAAATGACTGGTATAAAAAGCACAGGCCAAAACTCAATTGCAAGAAATGCATTACAGTGCCTTTTGGGAAAACTGCAACCCAAGTTAATTATTCCATGGGTAAGACATCTGTAAGAGTTGACCCAGTAGTCAGGAATCTAAGCACACATCTAGACAGAAATCTGGCTTTTGAACAACATGTGGCCAAGATAGTAAGAAAATCATTCTATGATGCCCAGTTTATAAGTAAGGGCATGGCATCCAGGTCCAAGAAAGTCATAGTGCCACTTTGTTTGGCCCTTATCAGACCCATCATTGAGTATAATGTTCCCTTCAGCATGTACTTGACCAAACATATGCAACAGCTGGATCACCCACAAAGATTCCTTACCAGGAAATACAGGGTATAAACACATTGTCCTATATGGAATGCCTTAAAGTCCTATTTCTATATTCTGTCTCCTACATGTTACTGACAGGGAATCTATGCCTGTCATACAAGGTATCCTCAGCTCCAGCTCTCATGGACCTTTTGTACATCTGCAAAATGAGCAACATCAGAACCACTAGATCCAAGGATTTAAATTTTGCTAGCAACATACATAGGATGTGTTGGTGAGACAGATGTGTCTCAAAAGATCCTCATACTCTGGATCACGTTTCCTGTCCATGTGAAGCAAAGTTCATCCCCAAACTCATTTAAGCCTAACCTTGACCAATGGATGGGAAATTTACTCCAGGTTTGGCCCCCAAGTCTCTGATAGACAAGAGGCAGACAGCAATCCCCAAACTAATGTATCTCCCACATAACCTCTATAAACTTCCTAACTAGCATACCCCCTCTTAATAAATGCCCATGAAACTTAGGGAAACATTTGGGTTAGATTGCACAGCTAGGTTTATAAATGCTCAGGTGGTTTTCAGCCTAGTATATAACTATGAGCTATGAATCTTGATGATGCAAAGGAGTCCAGGGATGATACAGTGCTCATACCTCTCAACTGTGCTGACTTCCTCCGTATTTACCAGTTTTGAGGGCAAAATAATGGGGTGCCATGAATTCCAGAGTGGCCCCTTCAATTCCTGATTTTTTATTTTTAATTTTTATTTACAAGTTTAAAGGTATGGCTGACATTGCCACACATCGCCAGTGTATCCCACAACATCGTCAATGCGCAGGAGCATACATGACATCTTCTTCATGAAGCAGACTGCCTGTTGTACTCAGTCAAACTCTGTCAGAGACTCGGTCTGTTTGGAATAGTAGCAGCAGTGTGCAGAACTGTACACATTACAATTTAAGTTCTGCAGAGTCCACCCAGCACCAACCCACATCCGCACTGCAGGATGAGAAGGTTTACTTACTCCGGCGGCTCGACCACATGTATGTAAAAAAGAATTAAAAAAAAAAAAAAATGTGTGTGTATACCAATAGAAACTGCAGCAGATAAATTGGAAACAATTCTGCAATCTGCTGCACACTTTTTTAATTAAAAATAGTTAGCGCTTTCGTGTAAATGATGTGATGATCAGTAGCTGGCTGCTACTAGCTGGGCTAGCTTAATACAAATACTGCTTTAAATGCAAGTGATTTGTTTTCATAGCTCAAGCATCAAATCCTTAAACCAGGAGCAGAAATGTATGTACGATCTGCTTGTTGAATGATTCTGAGATCTCCTGTAACATCTATGAGTTGCCCACTACAAGACTTTGAGAAGCAGAATCAGCTGTGGTGCATTTGAAGTGGTAACAAGAACATTTTACCATTCTGGTAATTTGTTTACCACTATGCTGAAGCCAGAAGATACACCACCATATTCCCAGCATTTCTTAATGACTCTTCATACAGGTGGTACTTACAAATGTCCGATGCAAATAAGGCTGCTCTCTGAAATTACATTTTAAAATAAAGAGGCATGCTAAGGGTGTCAATATTCAGTTCCTACAAAGCTCTAGCCTTTATGAAGTACAGTTAAACTTCGTAAACCCATTTGTCCTGCTTACAAACACACACCTATGCACACATTCTGTCCTCATAGAACATTTTGGAGTATGAGGTGCTGTGAAATGGAATGAAAACTGGCAAAAATCAAGGAATAATGCTGATAAAAAATAGAACTTTAGGGCTATCTTTCCAAGGTCTTATGTTTGTTACTTTCCTGGTCAACCCTCACTCTCATTGATTCACTATTTCATTTATTGAATATATAGACATATATATATATATATATATATATATATACATTTTTTTTTCTGTTTGGCTACCCATATCTCATTGACAGTCACTGTGTTCTAAGATCTTTTTGCTTAAGTTTGAAATGAATCAAATCACATGTATTTGTGCCCATCTGGCAAGAGCAGCTCTTTAGAAAATGTGGCATCATTCCATGTCTGGCAGATGACAATTGGAAAAGGAAGTTTACTAGATATTATGGCTTGTTTCTATGGCATTTTTGAGGTTTGGTGGATTTATAAGATATAAGAATTTGCAAGAATAGCAGTTTTACTATGTATTTTCTGAGGGATATGAAGTCTGAAATTCAAATGTTTGCCGTTATTTATTATTATTTAGTGACTTTAATGTTCATGTTGGTATCCCACAATTCCATTGGAGTGTGTGGGGTTACATAATTATGTATGCAAATTTTATATGAATCAGTGTCTCAATTTTTGGCCAGTTGTACATACTTTTCATGTACCTTTGTACAGATGTTTGATGTTTCTGGGGGGAAGAGGTATGATGGTGCTAGGTTACAGGAGTACTATGGTGGGATACATGGGTTTCATATCCATTCCTTTGTTTATCATAGTAAATGCTTCTATCATTGCCCTACTCAACAGTGTCACCCTAGTCAGGTGCAGGACAGGGTTGTGCATGCATCAGAAGGCCATTGTGAGGTACAAATTCTGCTTCTCTGGGGATAGGGTTATCTCACTCCACCTCCCTAGTTTTTGGGTTGTTATGGTTGCTATCCTCTGGGTCAGGACACCTAACCATTAGAGTCTATACAGGTCCAGTGTTTCCTGCAGAAAACATCCCTATCATAGTGGACCTGCACTTCCACCACTGTAGGTCAGCACAGCGATCCCAAATGACCTAGTGCCGATCTTTCCTAGCCAAGAACTTGTACTGCCCCAGTCGTGGCCATGGTCAATTCCATACTTCTCCTTGTCATTGAAGGGCACTGTATAAAACATGGTGTGTCCTGGGCTAAGAGTCCCATCCTCTCCTCTCAGGGCATCCACCCCTTCCATGTTATGATGTTGTTGCTTGTTACCTGTACAAAAGAGAACACCTGTGAGCCACTGCTCCCTGGGTGATGTACATGGAGTCATCTGATGCACAGTGTGACTGCACCATGAACTGTCCAACACAACCTTTAACTAATACAGCATCCATCATATCTGCTCTATGTTGCCCTACTCTGTCACTTGTTATGGGCCCAAACATCTGAACTGGAAGACACTGATTTTCTTGCCCTGTTGTGTGCTATACCCAATCTGTCCTCTTTTCATTGTCTTTTGGCCTTGATATCTGTGTTTATGATGTTGGTATGCTGGATATTGTAACTGTAGCTGTAAAGGGTACAGATGGTCCCTGGCTGCACATCTGGTCTTCATACCTTCTGGTTATCATGTTATACAGCACAGATTGTGCTGAAAGCATCTTACAAATGGTAGATGCACTGTAAAGCTCTCCAATGTATTTAGACAGCAGAACTGAGGCTTGAATGGGTTGATCACATGCTCAGTGATGCTCCTGCTTTCTACATGAGCAGTTATACACCTGTCCAGCTGTGCAGTATGGGTTTCTTTTGAGTGTCATCAATCAGGACTTCAGTGGGTATCCTGCATCACCTAAACTACATTGGGAATATAGTGTGTGTGTGTGTGTGTGTGTGTGTGTGTGTGTGTGTGTGTGTGTGTGTGTGTGTGTGTGTGTGTGTTGGGGGGGGGGTACATGTGTACACAGGGTCTTTAACTATATATATATTTGGCTGTAGTTTATTTCATATAATATCAATTGCTGTATTGTCGACTTACTTTGGTTGACAGTACAGACTGTTGGCAGCTGTGTGAGAACAGACAATCCCTGGGCATTGTGGAATATGCCCTTTTCTCATGGATTGTGCAGTCTTAGAGTTGGAAAAAATAATTAGCAAAGGGAGTGGGGTTCAGGAAGGTTATCCATGCAAAACACTTATATTTTATGCAAGCATGCAAATTATAAATATATATAGAGAGAGAATGTTTCATAGGGAGGGAGATTTTCATAATTGCCAAGGTGTTTATCTTACAGACACAAGGTGCAGTGTTTGATACTCACGTGAGATAATTGGCTAGGCTTAAAATGGCTCACAAGGGCAGTTAGCCTACTACTGACCTATGAACCTATTTTAGTGCAGTGCATGGTGATATAAATGACCTGTATGCTGTATGTGGAAATCCTGGCCAATACCCCACTTGGGCATTATTGACAAACTGAAGAGGTTAAGTACAAACCTGTATATCAGCCAGTGGATAGACAACTGGCTCACAGACAGAACCCAGGAAGTTAAAACTGGAGCGCTCACCTCTACAAATAGGCCAGCACAAGTGGAGTCCCTCAGGGATCAGTCCTTGGGCCACTCCTTTTTGGCATTTACTTCTGAGGTCAAGGCCATTGTCAATGGTGTCTGGCTGACTAAATTTGTAGGAGATTGCAAATTAGGAGCTGCTATTGAATCCCACACCAACACAGATGTTCTAAAGGAAAGGTTGACATAGACAAACAGCCGGTGTCAGAAACATGGACTAAACTAAACGCCAAAAAATGTATAACATTATCCTTCAGGAAGTCATCCATCCCTGGTAACTATCATATTGACAACACACCCCTTAATGTTGACCCAGTAGTCAGGAACCTAGGGACACACATAGACATCATGTGTCTACAGTAGTGAGGCAGTCACTCTATATCCATCTAGGTCCACAGAAGTCATTGTTCCACTGTATTCAGCATTCATCAGACCTATCATTAAGCACAATGCCCCTTTTGCTATGTAACTAACCAGGCATATCCAACAAATGAAATGTCCGCAGAGGTTCCAAACTAAAAGAATACAGGGCGTAAGTAAAATGTCCTATGCAGACCACCTAAAGGCCTTCTCTCTGTATTCTGTTTCTTACTGGCTGTTGAAAAGAAATCTGTTCCTGGCATACAGGGCATTGTCAGACTCCACTCTGATGGGCTTCCTGAGTATCAGCAAAGCACCAGAATTAAACCTTACCTGGCTCTGATACAAATAGGACATGCTGGAGAGACAGGTATGTATTCCACATACTATCCTGTCTCTGGAACAGGTTCCCCATCCAGAAGAAGCAGATTTCCTCCCTGCCCCAATTGAAGTATAACTTGTACAACTGGATGGGAACAGGAAATTCATCCCTGGATTGGCACCTATGTCTCGGAAATTCATCCCTGGATTGGCACCTATGTCTCTAATGGACACAGGCACCCTGTAAATAGTTTAGCTCTCAGGCAATTGCTTGTAAATGTTTTATCTTCCAAGCCCCTGCTTACACTTACCAAGGTACTAGAACTTGTCAGAGATTTGTGATGGATGTCTAGGCTTAAAAAGTCCCTTGTGGTAATTAGCAAAGTAAACACCTATAAACCTATTACCAGATTGTTGTGTATACATATTGGTTACCAAAGCATGTGTGTTACTTGCTATTTTATTTATTTAAATTTGTTGACCGGGAGTGTCCGACTGGACGTGGGTCCATTTTCAGCAGAGGCCTGGGGAGAAAAACTCCACAGTAAAATAAACAGACAGTAGTTACATTGGATTACATAGAGATTAACAATTTAACATAGAAATTACTTACAACATATTTACAGATGAAGAACATAGTACATCAGTAGACAACTAGAATCTTTATCTGTGAAGTACATAACAGGCATTAACAAATGTAACAATGAGAAGTTCCTACTGTACAAGTACTAGGCTTATGAGCATCTGAGCTTGCTATCATCAAGGTAGTTAGTGGAGGTGAAAGAAAGGTAGTAGTTGGATGAGGTGGATGAGAGTGGGAGTTGCAAGGGCATAGCCAGCATGTTTTTAGGTGCGCTTTTAATAAAGTTCTGAAGTTGGTGCATGATGGTACGGAGGTAATTGTGGGTGGGAGTGAGTTCCATAATTTGGCTATGGCGCAAGAGAATAGTGCTTCACCAGCAGAGTTATTGGCTTTAGTGATCTGCAAGTGATTTTTGTTGCTGGATCTTAGTGGTCTGGTGGTGCGATAGGGTTGGAGTAGATTCTGGAGGGATGGGACATTTAGTGGATGGTTTACTAGTTTGTGGGCAAGTGAGAGTGGATACCACTGAAGGAGGTGAGGGAGTTCAAGCCAGCCCAGTTCAGCAAGTGAGAGACAGTGGTGACTACGGTAGAATGCCCCTGTGGCGAATTTGACGATTTTGTTGTAGCAGGTCTCTAGCTTGTTTAGATCACATTGCCTTAGGTTGGTATATATTGGAGAGGCATAAAGTAGGGTGGAGATAAGGTGGGAATTTGCTATTGAAATCTTTGCTGCTTTGGTGAGAAATTGTTTATTTCTGTATAATGCTCCTAGTTTTTTGTGGACTTTTTTTATGGTCATGGATATGTGAATGTCAAATTTTAGTTTATTGTCTATTTCCACTCCTAGCAATTTGATGTGTTCAGTTGGGTATATAGTGGTGTTGTCTTTTGCTGTGATGTTAAAGTGAGAGTTGTTTTGAGTATGTTTGGTGGGTTGGAAGATGAGTAGTTTAGTTTTGTTTGGGTTGAGTATTAATTGGGCATCGGATAACATGTTTCAACAGAGGAAAAGGCTTCCTGTGTGACTTTTTGCAGTTTGGGTAGGGACTGGGCTGAGCAGATGATGGTTGAGTCATCTGCGTATTGGATGAGTGTGCCAGGTTTGGTGGCAGAGGCTAGATTATTGGTGTAAACAGAGAAAAGTAGGGGTCCAAGGATGGATCCTTGGGGAACCCCTATGGAGACAGGTAGTTGGGGAGATATGTCATTCTGCCATACAACAGATTGTTGGCGGTCAGACAGGTAACTCTAAAACCAGTTGGTGACTGATTGTGAGAAGGATAGGTTATTGAGGACAGAGATAAGTTGTTTGTGTGGGACCATGTCAAATTCTTTAGATAGGTCTAGGAAAGTAGCAGAGGCGAGATAGCCATTGTTTTTATGCTGAAGGATAGTGTTAGTAAAGGAGAGTAAGGCAGTAGTGGTGGTGCTATGATTTGGTCGGAAACCATGCTGAGTACTGGAAAGGAGGTTGTTAGTAAGGAGGTAGTGTGAGACCTGAGAGTGTATGCATCTCTCTAGTATTTTGGAGAGTGGAGAGAGAATAGCTATGGGGCGGTAATTGGTTAGTTCTGCAGAGGGTCCACCTTTGTGGAGGGGAATTATATGCGAGACTTTCCACAATGTGGGAACATAACTTTGACAGAGATCGGTTAATCAAGATGGATACTGGGTAGGCCAGAGCATCAGCTGCGATTTGTAGGTATTCACTTGGGAGGTTGTCTGCTGCTAATTTGGTGGGTTTAAGTTTAGTTAAGAGTTTTTTTATGTTGGAGGTAGGTACAGGAGAAAAAGAGAAGGCAGTGGGGAGATTACTAGTTGAAGGTGTGGGTTGAAGGGGAGGGGGGCTGTGTTGTTTAGCTAGTGATAGTATGGTTTGGGTGAAGTGTGTTGAATGAGGTAGCAATATTTTCTGAGGAGTGAGGGATGTTAGGAGGAGGGGTACTGACTTTACCTGGGTGGCGGATGGAGTTTATGGAGGACCAGAATTGTTTGGGGCTGTGTTGTGAGGAGTCTAGGGCAGACTGGTAGTATGAATTTGTCCCGTTTTATTAGCTTTTTGACTCTATTGCGTAGTTCTAGGAATTTCTGTCTAGCTGCGGGGGTTTTGGTTTTGCACCAGTGCTCCCAGGCTTTATCCCTGTTTTTCATTTCTGACCTAGTGGTTTTCTGTAGCCATGGGGAGGGTTGTGCTTTGGTTCTGGAAAATCTTATGGGGGCATGGTAATTAAGGATGTTCATGAAGGTAGTATTAAAAAATTCAACTGCGTCATCTAGACTGAGGTACTTTAGAGCATGCCAGTTACATTCTTTGAGAAATGAGATGAATGTGAGTGGGTTAAAGTTTATTTTTTTACATATTTGACGATAGATGACAGGTTTAGCTTGGTACAGGTATTTTTTTGAGTAAGAATGTTGGGGAGTGATCACTGAAGCTATCTGATAAGCAGTCTGTTGTATATGACTGGGGGTTCTTACTGACTAGTATCCAATCCAGGGTAGTGTGCTTGCTGGAGTTTTTATTTATCCTTGTTGGTGACTGGACTAGTTGGGTGAAGCCATGAAGGTGTAGATGATGGGTTGGATTGTTGCCAGAACAGGATTGCCAGTCAATATTGAAATCACCTAAGATGATAGTTTCTTGGGGGAGATGGTGGGTAGACCAGCTGAGGAGGTTTTTCTAGTGGAGGGATGTTTTGGCCAGGTGGGAAGTAGCATCCAATTATGTTGATGGTTTTGTTTTGGTTAATTTTGAGGTTGGTATATATTATTTCTTCATTGCCTATTTGTGGAGCTGATGATTTTAAGATCTGGATGTTTAGATGCTGTTTAAATATTATAGCTACACCACCTCCTTTTTTGTTTAGCTGGTCTACTCTTAGTATGCCGTAACCTGTAGGGAGTATTTGCTCAATGGTAATGTGAGGCTTTAGCCAGGTTTGTCAGGATGACTATATCTGGGGAGTATAAGTCTATGGTGGCATGGAGTTCATGGACTTTTTTGGATATACTTCTAATATTTAGGCTTAGTAGAAGGAAGTCACTTGGCTTTCTATTGGCTGTAATATGGGAGAAGTTGTGGTTTCTAGTCTGATTATGAGGATTGGGGTTGGAGATGGTAGGGCCAGGGTTGGGGTGGATGTCTCCACTTAGGGCTAGTTTTGATATGCATGAGATTATTAGTTCTCAGTTTTTGAATGTGTTTGTTTATAAGGGAAACTTTAGGATTGTGCTCTGTGAGTAATAGGTATGGTGGGAGGGTTACTATGTCAAGTTGTAGTGATGCTTTACGTTTGAGTAATATAGTTGGTAGAATATGTGGGGGGTGCATAGGGATGTTTCTTGAGCTGGTGGGAGGGGAGCTGAGTATGGGTGAGACATGGGTGGTGTGAGTAGTAGTACAGTGGTAGTGGTTGAGTGGGGGAATGATGGAGCTTTGGTAGGATGTAAGATATGCAAGGAGAGTGCATGCAGTGAGCAAAGGAAAGGTATGCTTGTACATGTCAGTTGAGGTGTGATAGAGGGAATATGGAGGAGGTAGTGTTGGGTTAGCGCTGTGGTTGGCTATTGGAAAGATGGGAGGGGTTTGAGTGCAATAAAGGTGGGACCACTGGGAGCGGGAGGGAATAGGGGGCAGAGTGGGGAGCGAAGCGGATAGAGACCCTGTTAGGTTCTTGTATGAGGGGCTGGAAACAATCACAATTAACCAAGGACTGCTCTAAAACTGTAAGTCTTTTCTTAATTTCTCAGGTGGAAAAACAGGATAACCTTGTATCAGAAGGCTACTGTGGTCATAGTTTAAATTAACAAACACACAGTATTGATCAGTTATGGATACTATTTGCTAACAGAAGGGAATAAGAGAAAGTGGAAGATGTGTGTGGTGGTGGTGGGGGGCTGCTTACAGCCAAAGCACAGTGCTCTCCAGGGGAAAATGAAGATTGTCTCAAACAGGTAGACACATAAAGTTAACTGTAGCTGTTTGCAGACAGTTCAGACCCAGACTGCGTCTTTCTTATAAGAATGTTAAAGGTGGTACCGCAGTTGAATACTTAAGAGTGGTGTTAGGTCTAGAAGAGTAGAGAGAGGAGTAAGCACTTTTGAGATGGTAAATATATATTATAAAGATTATAAAAAACACACTGAGCAAATAGCTACCACATGCAGGACACTGTCCTGAACCACTACTTAGTATATGCAGATACTGAGCCAATTGGAAGAACATTAGAAAAACAAAAACCCAGACAGTTATTCAGCCACAGATAAAAATATAGCGAGCAGCAATCTGTCGTGGTTCTCTAATGTGATTCTATCCACCAGTAACAGCACAAACTTATAGAAATAATTTAGACACTAGTATGAGCTGTCTACACACAACACAATTACATATATGCAGATACTGAGCCAATTGGAAGAACATTAGAAAAACAAAAACCCAGACAGTTATGCAGCCACAGATAAAAATATAGCGAGCAGCAATCTGTCGTGGTTCTCTAATGTGATTCTATCCACCAGTAACAGCACAAACTTATAGAAATAATTTAGACACTAGTATGAGCTGTCTACACACAACACAATTACATGAATAACATTAGTGAACAAGGTACAGCTATGCAAAGAGACCATACATACTATTATACTAGAAACAACTTGGTGCATACAAAATGCTAGCATGCCATAGTAACATCAATAATAAAGCATAAAACATATTAGATGTCTAACACAATTCAACATAAACATATGCAGTTGTAAAACACTTACTGGAGACACACTGAGCCTTCATGGGGCCTGTAGCAGAGTGGATTGTAGTTTTACAAATGGTGCCTGCCACAGGTAATATTTATTAACTCTGGGATTGTCTTCAGGTAATAAACAGGGAAGGGAAGGGGAGAACAAGGGTGTGAGCAGGCAGTTCTTTGTACTGCTGCTAATGAGCCAAAGCAAGACAAGTATGTGTTAAGAAACAATCACAATTGACCAAGGACTGTCTGGCTATCTGACAGCTAATAGAATTGTAGCCTTTCCTCTTAATATACAATTATCACAGACACCAGTTGGTGTCTTCACTGCCACTTGTGTTCTATCTATAGCACCTGCTACTTCAGGAAGGTTGGCAATGTGACAGTTACCATGCTTGGTGCTGGCTCTCAGCTATGCTCATCCACATGTGAAAACGGTGTATTTTTCACGGACTCCTTGAAAAAGTCTCTGAATTACCAGAGACGAAAGCGCTTGGAATACTGTTCTTATCTTTTGGATTATTGGCTTTTATGCGTCTGCATCTTTCGTGTGTTTTATTGAATAAATTCCTTAATAATTTTGAGTCTGTTTCTGTACCTGAACCCACTGATGCTGTTTCTGTTATTTGGAGGTTGTGTGGCCTACTACGTTTTTTATTTCTGAAGTTGTAATAGGGGTCACAGACTTTAATTGCACTGTATCAGTTTTGGAAGAACAATGTCTTGCTTTTCACAGAGATGGCAAGTGTATATGTAGGATTTCCCTTCTACCAATGAGAAAATAATTCAATTTGGCAGCTCCAAAATAATTAAAGCCAGTTTTCCTTGGGATTGCCCTCTCTACCACATCAGTTGCTGGGTATGCCTGGGACCAGCCACATGGGTAAAACTGTTTAAACATTATCAAAATAAAATAATCAAATTAATTTTCTACAGTTGTGCCTTTACCCAACAAGGACAAGTTAACATAGTTAGATCTCACATGCTTACATTGGATTTCCAAATGATCTAATACATGTTTATAAGATGCCTCCACTTTACTTCTTGGTTCATCCAATGTGACCCATTCAGTTATTGTCCATCTGAGTATTGTTCGTTCTTCTCCAGTAGAACAGTAGACATTCTGATAGGTCTGGCTTTCCAGCAATGTCTGTCTTATACATCCAGCAACAAATTCCCTAAATTCATGGTTGTAGAAGTAAAACAATTTCAGCTTCCACCAAATGATTTTTTCATTTGATGGTAGCTGCAGTAGACTAGATGCTTCAGTGGTCAGATTACTGATGCAGTCACTTTGGCTCTGCGGCACACAGAGGGGAAAGCTTTGACTGTGCCCCAGATAACACATGCCTGGCTAACAGTTTAAGCACTAGATGGATGGATGCAGTAGAAAGGGTGTGAGCTTCAGACATCAGCAGCACAGAAGTAACTTACTGCACTGGTGACACCTGCAGGAATTCAGATGTATAACAAGCAGCATGGACTCTAGTGTGTCCACTAGAGTCAGTGTGCCAATGAAATGGATGTTGCTCATGTGAAGTTGCATGAATGTACATCTTGAGAACTAGAACTGTGCAGTATGCAAGATGAGAAAGTGGTGGAGATACAACAGTGGAGATCTTTCAGACTGACAGATGCTTGCCTTCACTGGGGAACAAATGGGCCAGAGGGATCTTACTTTGAAGTTAGAACAAATGGGTCAGTTGAGTAAAGGAAGGGGAAGCCAGTTAGAACAAATGGGTCAGTTGAGTAAAGGAAGGGGAAGCCAGTAAACTAATTATGTAGACCTCTCCACCCCCAAAAAATAATGTTTCAGTTGGTATTTATTGTTAGAGAATTATCAGTAAATTACTTGGTTACAAACGTATAATCCTGACATTATGGTGTTAGACAAGTAACCTGGTATCTGGTGAAAATCTGAGATGTTAAATAACTGATCTCTATGTATCAAACAAATGTTGTGAATGCAATTGCTTAAAATACTGCATTCTAAATGGTGAATATTTAGTTGAATGTGTTACCACCGAGGCCAAATATGGATCAATCACTAAACTGAGAATGACAGATAAAACTATGGGTTCCTGTTTAGCATAATTGAATTTATGAGTTCATGTGTACACACATCAGCAGGGTTTCCAAATTGTTTTGGCCCATTTTCAGTGGGGTCCTGGTAATGGAAGCTGCAGTACCAAAAAAAAGTGGTGACGTTTTACACAAATAAAATGAAAGCCATACAAATCTGATGCCAGAGGAACACAACCTTCACACTTAAAGATTCTGTGTGTAATTACTTGACAGAAGAAAAATCAAATACTTTAGGATGCCCAATAAAATAAATGCAAAGTGTGCACAGTGTGGAATGCAAGAAAGACAAAAAAGTGATGCATAATAGTTGGCTAAGTGGTCTTGCTGTGTTCTCTCTCTCTTGGCTATGTTGGTTAAGAGAAGCGAGAGTTAGCAGATAGTCAGTATTAATGAGAGAGTATGTGTTATACCTGTGATAGAATCGTAATTAGTTATTTAGTTTAATCTTTTCTCTTAATGAGCAGTTTATGATATTAATGAGCAGTCAAATCTGAATGCAGGTATGAATACAGTTTAATGGCAATTAGGCGCTGTCAGCAATAATGAATAGACATGCCATTTACAGTATGTACATATTTACAGAATGTGTGTTCGTATTAGGATTTTAAACATTCAGCTTTATGTAAATGTTTATTCTGAAAGGTGTATTTGGTTACTTGAAGAGGAAGTTTTATATCACAAAGCCTCTTAAGAGATGCAATGGGTGATGTAGGTAGAAACTACACAAGGACTTCATTAAAGTAACCATCTAAATAAATTAGTAAATAAAAAAAAAAAATCCCTTCCCCATAGTATGCGCTAGAAGCATAACAACTCTGTATTCATTATTTACTCAGCAGTCCCATGTCAGAGTTGGTACAGCCATAAAGTCACCTTACTTCTTACAACTGGAAAAACACAAAAATACAACTAGTCTATATATACTCTTTGGGGTTATTTTTTATATTTATTCCTCTTCAGCTATGTTCCCCAAATAAATAATCAGAGATTCTATTTTCTTCATATTTTTACTTATGCAATTACTTGAAAGATATTCTTATTTGTCTATGTCAAGTAATTGTTGTGTGTAATTTTGTTCTGCATGTATTGTATTATTGTTATCATGTATTGTGCAATGTTGATGCTTTTCTCCCTGAGCCTCCAGTGAAGAGGGGTTTTACATGCCCCAGTCTGACCTTCCAGTAAATAATCAAACAAAAATAAATAAATACGTAAATTGCAGAAGCATGACTTAACTTGTCTGACTGGCTTATACATTATCAGTGAATTAAAAACGTAATCTTTTTTAAACTTAATTGATATAAACTCATATAACTTGAAAATGTCTCAAGCAAAGTGATATAAAATAACGTACAAAATAACTGTGGCAGACCATCTACCTGTTGGACAGACAAAAATGTCTGCATAAAAGTTTTATTTTTTTTTTTTTGCCAAGAAGCAAACGCATTATTAAAATGTTTAAATAAAGCTGTTGTCTGTAATGCCATTTCACACACTTCAAAGGACATTTTTACAACAGAATGTTAAATGAAAATGTAATCAATATAGGCTGGAAATCTCTGCCCAGGATTTTAAATTCTTCAATCATTAATCATAAATTCAAGCTGCAAACAACAAGGAATCAAAATTTAATTCAGTTACATTTAGTGAAAAAGTAAATACAAAATTCATAGTTACTCTGTACAGTAAGATTAGCTTTGGATAGCTTGTACGCCACCAGCTTATGTCCTGTGTTAAGGGCTCACACAGTAAACACAAGCATAGACTCGTTAATCTTCAAATCACAATATAAACCAAAGGTTCTACTTTAAGCATTTTGTAAAGAACAGCATGCATTTAGTGGCAATAGTAACAACTGACATCAGAACTCTTGGGCACACGTGCTGTACGGTATAAGGAAAATATGTTGTGAACATACATAGAACTGTGAGACAGTTAAGCTCAGCACAAAAAATACAAACATCAACACAGAGGGTTACGACTGGGTCTCCGATCATAACCACATTACTATGTGTTAAAGAGATGGATGCAAGAAATTCACCTTGAGAGAGAAGCTGGAGAGCTGAATCTTGGCATCATTGCTAAGAACAAATAACAATGGGTTAGGATTGGTGAGACCTGATCATCACTCTTTGTAGTGCATTGAGTCTTATCTACTCCATGTAACTTCTTCTTTTGGCTTTTCCCGGTTAGAGGTCGCCACAGCGGATCACCTGTCTGCTCATGATTGGCAGTGGAGTTGTGCCAGCCCAGCACCCAACATTCCACAGAAGGCACACACTCACACCTAGGGCCAATTTAGAGTGACCAATCCACCTGCAGCATGTCTTTGGGATGTAGGAGGAAACCTGAGTACCCGAAGGAAACCCACATGACCACAGGGAAGACATGCAGACTCCGCACAGAAGGCACTCCAGCCGAGGATCGAACCGGAGAACCTCTTGCTGTGAGGTGACAATGCTAACCAATGCACCACCATGGCCACCCCAGTTTAAAAAAAAAAAACATTGTTTTACCTGTTTTGAAAGCCAGTAAAGCACTTACTGAGTGCGGTTACATAAACAGCAAGCAAGTAAAAAGTCAGGGACAGTTTTTATATACTGCTCTAATTTAAATAAGTTACTTAGACTAACATCTGTAAATTTCCATGGACATAGAAAAAAAAAAGGTATTTGGGGACCAAAGGAATAACCCTTCCCTTATACCAGATTGTAACAGTGTATAGGGGATGGATGTGTAGCATTTTTTACACCTTTGAAAGTGCTGTTACAGTGGAGTCTTGTGCTACAGTAGCTGGTGACAGGTTTATCTTTTTCCCAGTTTTGGAACATAATCATGACACTCCATACACTACAGTATCATTCACAATACACACTTCCAAAACTATACAAAAATCAAATAATCCATCAGCCAACAGTATTTGCTGAATACTGTATAAGCCAGTCTTCCATATAAACATATCTTTTAGTAGGGTCCCACAAGCCTTACCACTAGGGGGATGAATCTTAAAAAAATTCAACACAGGTATAACTAAATAGTGAAAAAATACAAGTGGATCAGTACAAGACTCACAATGATAAAAGCTGCAGTAAGTAGCAGGCCCCTAGTGACCGCTAGATAGTATGTAAAACTGAGTTGTAGGGCAATGTGGAAGGGGGATGCCACATACAAGCCCCCATGGAGAAAGCCATGCCCCTTAAGCCATGCCCCTTCCTGGTATAAATCAGAAGCACAGAGAAACCTTGTCCTTTTAGAGAGACAGAGGGAAAGGCCTGGGAATCTAGAAGGGAGTCAGACTGAAAGAGATAGACAAGGCAAACTGAACACAGTAGAATTAGTCGCCAAAAACAAGTCTGTTTTTATTCCATTGCCAAAGACTATCCTGAAGAGACTATTGAAATTACAGACTATACCCGACAAAGGCCCAAAAATAAGTTTAAATATTGCTCTTGTAAACTTAGAAAGTTGCTGGAATAACAGGATTTGTATTAGCATGCATTTTCTGAAGCAAATGTCATTCAGTGACTTCAATCCTTAGTGATTTGCAAGAAAACCATAAATATTATGAGGCACAGATTGAAAATATGAGGCAAAAATCTGGAGATTCTGTGAAAATCTGGACAGTTGAGAGATACGATACAGTCTGAGTACAAGATTTCCATCAGAAGTTTTGATAATCTGATAAAACAGCAATGAAGCATAATGTTTCTAAATGAAGTAAGGCTTATTGTCTTATTTCACATCTGCACTCTGTATTGTTTGGAATCGCATGACATGTATTTAATGTGGAGTATTTCATCTCATTGGGAAAGGTAGGCCAGAAATGCTTCATACATTAAGTAGAAATGGTGAAAGAAACTAAATGCATGTTGTCATTGAGCTAATAGTTCTCTGAAATCCTAAACAAAGTATGGTATGATGTTATAAAGACTTTATCCACATTCAAGTAACATTGCATGCAAGGAATCCCTATAAACAATAAAGTTAAGCACCCTGCTATGGTATACTGGGGAATAATATTGATGTAGTACTGGCCTGATGATTTATCAGATTACCTCTTCTTCACTGAAAAGTGAGGATTCCCCATCTTATTAAAAGATGCCTTTGTAGCTTCTGTCTCAAAGGAGTCATCTCTTGATCTCGGGGATTTCAGCAAACACCACCTGATCTCCAACCTGCCTTTAGTTGTAAAGTTGCTAAGAAGGTTATTTATTCACTGTTTGATTCAGGTCTATAGGGCTATCAAGTTCACCATCCATTCTAGTATGAATTCTGTAGTAGGCATAATACTAAAATAGACCCTATCTGATTCATAAATGGTCAAATGTAAAGCTAGTAGCTTTGTTTTGGTCCTCCATGTTCTCTCCTCTTCATTAGAAACTATGAAGCACAGCATCCTTTTGGATGCTTTTGTAATATGAGGCTTCAGTTAATGTTCTGAACTGTTTTGCTTATTATCTTTCTAGACATGCTTAGTGGACACTGGCATTAACATCTCATTCAATTTTCTTTGTCATCCTCAGGGTCTCACAAAGTTTAGTTTTGAGTCCTTTGACTTGTTCCCACATAAAAAGGGAGAGGTCCTCAGTATCAGTAAAAGTCTGATTATATACAACTTCGGTATCTTTCTCAGAGAAAAAAATGTTTATGGTGGACATCCTCGACAAGCACTTAGAATGCATCCAAAGTAAGACGAGTCATAATTGCCTGTGATTTGTGGTTATGTACACCGTTTCAATGAATTCAAATTGTGTAGCTTTACAACCCCTATGTTTATGTGGATAAGCTGGATTTGTGGACAAGATAAAAAAAAATCTTCATGTTGCCTCCAACTACAGATTGTAACTTGGTCACCAGGTGTCATCTGCCATTAAGTCAGGTTGTTTGCATTTAATGACAGCCTGCATCATGCATCTCTCCTCAGCAATCTTCTGTGGTTGCACATGCCTTGATCTTAAACTGCCTATACAACCATAGCTGATATTCCTACCCAACAATGAACTCAGCCAAAATTAAGCTGTGGAGAATTTCATGGCCAAATTATTTATAGCTAGCTCATTTTCATTCAACTCTTATTCCCCTAGATCTGCATAGCACCTTGAAAGTTCTAAAGCTGTTGTAACAAGTCTTATATGACTGTGGTCCCTCATATCTGAATGTGCTCTGGATCTCGTGCAGGTGGGTTAGTCCTTCTCCATCAGGTTATTGCACATTCCCAAAGCCTATTTAGAGACCCCTTCTGCTTACTTTTTCTGTTGTCAAGCAGCATGCAGCAGGAATCTTCTTCAGCAGCTCTGCAGGAAATCCCGGATAAAACTATCTGCTAAGAGCTGGGAAGGCTTATGAGCTTCCTGATTCATTTCATCTGTACTCTAAGTTCACATTGTTTAGGGCTATTACAGCATGTTTAGGGCTATTACAGCATCTGTGTATTTCACACTACCTGGACTGGAGTGCTTTGATAAACCTGAACATGAGATGGCACGACACTAAGTAGATTTAGCATGGAACAATAACTATTTGGAAAGATATAGTGAGAAACTTCGTCCAGCACCATTTTGGGCTATATGTTATCAGATGGCACAGCATCATCTGCTTACTGAAGGTACTTTATTTCTGATAATGACAACTTCCCCTATCCTACTCACAAGTTAAAGCAAACTCCTTTGCATATGGCAGCTCAAGCCACATAGGAGAATGTATTTGTACCCTTCCATTCATGATCAGGAATGAAAGCACTTCACATGGCTCAGCTGGCCCTGATTATGCCTCAGATTTTTGCTCTATCCCTCAGTTTTTGATATACTGGCAAATCACTGAAGATTACAATCAATAATAACAGACTATAAAATCTCACTTATTTTTAATCAGAAAATGCAGTTAATGCAAAACCTGTTTTGTTAGCTTTTTTGTAATAAAATTAGAGTAATATTTAATAGTCCCTTATAGGTTCATAGGTTTATACTAGACTATCTGCCCTAAGGCATTTATAAGCCTAGCCCAAATTTTTGTGGCTTACGCCACCCCTTATATGAAAAAATACTGTGCCCATTAGTTTGTTGTGCCTCTGTCCAGCAGTGACACAGATATGATTCCCGGGGTAAACCTACGATCTCCCATCCACAGGTCTAGATTTCTCTTGAACAGAGTCAGCGAGGTGCTCTGCCTCACATGGACCGGGATTTTATTCCACAGCATAGGGAGTCTGAGTGATAAATCTATCCCTCCAGCACGTCCTATTTATAGCTGTGCTAAGGTTTAAGTCGCTTGCTCTAGTGGTTTTGGTGGATTTGGATTTTTTGAGGTGGAGCATGTCCATTAATTCCGGGTTGGACATGGCCTTGTATGTCAGGCACATGTCACCTCTGAGCAGATGGTATGCGACTGAATAGAGCTGGAGTTTCTTCAATCTGGCAGCATATGACAGATTTTGGAGTCCCTTTATCCTTTTGGCGAGGAACTTTTGGGGTCTCTCCAATTGCTGCAGATGTCGGGTGAGATACATCCCGAATGGGGCATTGTACTCGATCATTGGTCTGATAAGTGAAGAGTACAGGGGAACAATGACCTCACTAGATCTGGATGTGAATCCCTTCATGATCAGGTGGGCAATGTAGAAGGTCTTTCTAACCACTTTAGCAATGTGAGTGTCAAAAGAAAGGCCACTGTCAACCTGGGTCCCCAGGTCCCTGATAACTTTGTGCTTAGTGGATTGCCACCTATATGGTAGCTTGGGGTTACCTCGTTTTTCCCGAAGAGTATGACTATACTTTTTTTGGCGTTTAACTTCAGGCCATGGCTCTGGCACCAGCTATCTGTTTCCGTGAGTCCCTTCTGAAGGATATCCGTGTCCGATGCACTTTCCACTATGGCGCCCAGTTTGCAGTCGTCTGCAAACTTTGTCAGCCAAAGTCCTCCCATGTTGGCCTGTACTTCTGAGAAGTAGATGCCAAACAATAGGGGGCCAAGGACCGAGCCCTGTGGGACACCACTTGTGACCGGCTTGGAGTCTGACACAGCGCCAGCAACTCTAACCCTGTGGGTTCTGTCCTTAAGCCAGTTTGCAACCCATCTTGTGACATATGGGTTTACATTTAAGCTGGTAAGTTTTTCTACAATACCAGAGTGGGGTATTGTGTCGAAAGCCTTTGCAAGGTCAAGGTAGGCTGTATGGACTGCCTTTCCCTCATCAATGGCCTTGGTGACTGTTTCGAAGAAGTCGACCAAGTTCAAAAGGCATGATCTTCCCTTGACAAAGCCAAACTGGGTCGGGTCCAATGTCTGCAATTCCCTTATATCTTTGTTTATGAGCTCCATTATGATCCTCTCCATAGCTTTGCAGACTAGACTTGTTAAGCTTATGGGGCGGTAATTACCAGGGTCCGTAGAGGCACTGCCTTTGTGGAGTGGGACCACAGTTGCCATACGCCACTCCTTGGGCACGTATCCTGTGGTAAGGCTGAGATTAAACAGCTGCCTTATGTGCGGGTTTAATTCCTCATTTAGCTCGTGTAGCACACAGCCGGGGACACCATCCGGTCCCATTGATGCTGTGTTTTTAGCTTTAGAGAGAGCAGCTTTCACCTGCGCATTTGAGATGTCCGGGAGGCTACACTCGGCTGGGATAGTTATCTCTCCTTTAGGGGGGAAGAGGGGGGTGAAGTTTGCACTGAACCTGTCTGCCAGTATGTTGGCAATGTCTGTGGGTTCAGTGATTTTTGTATCATTTTGGACTAATTCTGAGCATATCTGGGAGTTTCCACCCAGGTTCCTAACATAGCTGAAAAGGCCTTATGATTGTCCTTTGAATCCATGGCAATTTTTCTCTCAAAATTGGCCTTAGTTGATTTTATGAGTGCTCATATTTTTTACTAATAATGATCAGGGTGACTTCCCTTTTATGGATTTTGTTCTATCATGTAATAGCTTTCTCCTCTTATTGTAAAGTTTGTTAATGGCTGGGGTCCACCAGACTGGACGTTTGCCCTTTGTGGAAAGAGTCTTGGTTTTATTTGGGATTGCCTGATCCATGCAGTCCTGGAGGTGTTCATAGAAGGCATTTGTAAGGGCTTCGCAGCTTGGGTTGTGGTTTCCTCTGGCTCAGGGGCCTTGAAGGATACCACACCAGTCTTGAGTAGTGTGAAGTTTGCTTTAGAGAAGTTCTTCACTATGGTCTTTTTTGTTTGGGGTGGGGGCGGAATGTGGATTTCCAGTGAGATTAGTTTATGATCAGATCTCACCAATGAGGGATATACTTCGGTGTGGAGCATTTTGTCCCCATGTTTGTGACAATGAGATCTAGTATATTTTCTCCTCTCGTGGGAACAGTGACTAGCTGTTCCATGGCATTTGAATTTATGAACTCCAGGAACCGTTGGGCTAGAAAGTTAGGGCTTGAGTAATGTTCCCAGTCTATATTCGGGTAGTTGAAGTCACCCAATATGATGGTGTTTGGAGATACATTTATACCCTCCAGTGTCTTCAGGAAGGCTGTGTGGGGTTCCTGAGTTTGAGAGGGTGGCCTGTAGCATGCTACAATTTGTAGAGCAGTTTTGCCTATGGTTAGTTGCACCTGGATGGTTTCTGAAGCTTTGTGCATTGCCACCAACCTGGAGGTGTGGGTATCCTTTATGAATATGGATACACCCCCTCCTTTTGTGGTGTGGTCCGGGTTTTGGAACACATGATATGAGGTAAAACCTAATAGTGCCGGGGTGCTCTCAGGAGCCTTGAACCAGGTTTCAGTTACAGCACAGACATCGATGTTCTCCATACTGAGAAGGGCCTCGAGTGCATGCATTTTGAGATTTAGACTTCTGGCATTGAGCAGCATTACCCTCAGTTTCTTCCCATTTGTTTTCTAGGGTGGTAGGTTTAGAATTTGAGCCTTGCCTAAAAAAGGCACTATGGGGGTGGCAAGAGCCTTAGCCAATATCCGGAATCCCAGGGGTGACAGGTGCAAGCCGTCCCTTGCAAAGCAGCGTGGCTTGTCAAGCATGTCATCCCAGGCAGACAGACACTGGATCCCCTTTGAATGACACCAGACATTAAGCCAATTGTTAAAGCTGATCATCTTGTCTCTATATTGTGGCATCATTCTTGGTGAAGGAAGGATACTGCTCAGGGTAAGGGTCATACCTGCCTGGGCTACATAATCAGAGAGCTCCTCTATGTCGCTTTTCATGTAGTCCAGGGAGGTACGTCTCAGGTCGTTCACACCAGCATGGACAATGACTGTCATATTTGTACTTGCCGTGGAGTGACCCGAGTGCTTGTGTTATGTGGCGGATTCTAGTGCCCGATAGGCAGCTTACTGTGACCCTCTCCTTGTTCAGCCTGGTGAGTGGGACGTCAGTGTGTCTGACTATGGAGTCACCTATGACAAGTATGTTTGGTGTTGTATTTGGCCTTAAGGGCTGTGACTGCTTTGCACACTGCTTTTGTGGTTTATGTGTTGCTTGTGGGGTGTCTTGAGGTAGCAGTTGTTTGGGTGTCTGCTTTGGAGGCCTTTGCTGTTTAGGTAAATTTTTACTCAGAGCCTCCGAGTATGTCTTTGTGTGTTTATGTGTTTGATTCAGTGGAGTGGTAGCATTATGTGAGGCTGGTTTTGTGGTGTGTGTAGTTGCCTTCTCCTCCTGTCTGGTCTTGCCAGTCCTGAGTTGAGAGAGCTCAGCCTCCAGTTTGGCTAAATAGCTGCATCTCTCGCAAGTATTTGTGTTATGTGGGAGGAGGAGAGGGTTGTCTGTGTACATGAGGCAGTTATAACATTGCCTCAAGATTCCCAGATTCACCAGCTGGACCGGAGAGGAGATTGACAACTGACCTTTGGACATGCAAGAATAATATTGGGAAATCCTTAATTGAAAACAAGGGCCAGTGGGGAGTGAGGGTGTAGTGCTTTTAATTTTTAGTGCTGACTTATATAATTGCTTTAGTGAGCAAGTGCCAGGTAACTTGAGTGCAATGTGTTACAAGTAACTAAATGCAAAAATGACAAACAGTAACTTTCTTTCAAGTGAAACAAGGAAATAAGTACAGTAAGCAATGCAGATATCACTAGTGATCCACAGAAGCGCTGAGAAGTTACATATTAGGTGGAATTAGCTTCCAGGGAAATAAACAACAAGAATATAAACAAAGCTAGATTCAGCAGGCCTGGATCTAGTCTATGCTAAAGCAAACAAGGTGAACCAATTTCAGTAAGATACAGTTCAAATATTCAGGCACTATAAACCTTTAACCAGAAATTCCCAGCTCAGAAGGGAAGAGTCCAGCCTCTTCTCCCACAAGAGTGCAGACCACGAACCTTCTTAATGTAAAATAACTGGCCTGAAGCCCAAGTGCCTAAACCAGAACTAATACACTTGGACACTGGGCTCTCAATCAGCAGTTCCCAACATAGAAGGATGAAAGCTACCTGTCCTGCCACCACAGTGCTTGCCACAAACCTTCATAATGTAAAACAACTGGTCTGAAGCCCAAGTGCTTAATCCAAAAGACTTGAATGATAGCTACACTTTAATCAAGTTACAACCAAGCAGTAATAAATACCATTGAATACTTTAGAGAATGTCTGGATTAGTGCTCAAGTTACACAAACAAAGCTAGATCCAGCAGGCCCGAATCCAGTCTATGCCACAGCAAACAAGGCACACCAACTTCAGTAAGAAACAGTTCAGATATGCATGCACTATAAGCCTTTAACCAGAAATTCCCAGCTCAGAAGGGCAGAGTCCAGCCTCTCCTCCCACAAGAGTGCAGACCACGAACCCTCTTAATGTAAAATAACTGGCTTGAAAGCCCAAGTGCTTAAACCAGAATTAATACACTTTTAGAATAACAGACACTGAGCCCTCAATCAGCAGTTCTCAACCTAGAAGGATGTAAGCTACCTGTTCTGCCACAACAGTGCAGACCACAAACCCTCTCAGTGCAAAACTAACTGGTCCGAAGCCCAAGTGTTTAAACCAAAAGGCTTAGAATGAGTTACACCAAGCAGTAATAAATACAATTGAGTATTTTAAGATGATGCAAAAGTAAAAAGAAGTAGGTAAAAACACAAGTACAGTAAAAGCAGATGAAATTTTTTTTTTTTTTTTCTGAACAAGTGCTGAGATCAAAGAAACAGATTTGAGTGCCTTTGTTGCCCTATTATTTTTTGGCTTTGTCTGTGACCGTTGAGGAAGGAGGTTGAGAGATATACATGTCATTTACTTTAAATGACATTCACAGGTCTGGAGTTTGTAGGGCACTGAGCCAAAGATAGTTTACAAACATTATCTGTGCATTAGCAGTGTTGGTGGTATGCAGTGCATGTGTTGCACTGAGCTCTTTGCTTTAGGATATGGGACATGACCCTGCCAAGCATTTTTAGAGCTTGTCTGACCCAGATGTGAGAGGTCATCCAGTTTAGTGACACTTGCACTATCATCATCAATTAGCACAATAGTAATGAAATTTGTTACATTTCTTATCCATCACAGACCCAGCCTTTTCCAATAGACTATCTTGCAGATATTGATCAGATTTGTGAGATATGCACACAGTTTCATTGGATGCATAATGCCAGTTTCAGTCGCTTATCCCTTCACATTTTCTTACTTTGTACCACCTCCTTTTCAGGACCTGCCACAGCAGACAAAAAAAATTATAGTCAGAATAAAAGCACAGTTTCTCCATGTTTACTTGTTCATACAGATGCAGCCTTTTTTAAAGTTCTTTTATAGGGAAGCCATGCATCACAGCACTGTAGTATATCACCATATCCCAAGCGGTCAGAAAATGGGGATACAAATATATCTGAAAAAAAAACACTCATTTTAGAAGTTTTACATAAAGTGCTTACTCAAAAAGATATGCTTCAAATACTTAATTTAGTTTTCCCAAAATCCATATGTACACCACATAGTCTGATACTACATGTAAACTGCAGTTTGCTGAGACATCTAGTTAAACATTTTATCTCTTTTTTTTTAGGGTTCAATAACCTGGTGGTGATGTCTGAAAAGTCCCATAAACACTGATCACATTACTGAAGAATAACTTTGATTCTTTGTAAAACATGCTTTCATATCCATCATTCAGCAATGTACCGATGTTAAAAAGTCTTTACATGAGCAAGGATGGGTGTAGACAAATACTAGACAATGAGAAACTGAAAATGTAACTGCTTGTTTTTGCTTGCGTCTTCTACACTTGGAAAGCATCATTACTTTGAAAATTGTGGTTGGAAGCTGAATTTTATAATTATTCTGCCCTATGTTTTCTTGTTTCTATTTTATGTAGGGATCAAGGTAATGAGTGGAGAAAGGTATGCACTCCACTTTCATTTAATCAAATCTGCACCGTCATTGACTGCCAGCACCAGAGTGTGCATGAACTGTCCGAATATTAATTCTGTAAAAAACATCAAAATGGAAATTATCAAAACTCCAGAGTGCAAAGTTATAAGATAACATCTTCATATACCTGATGAGCATTACTGAGTAAATATTTACATGCAGTAGATGCAAAAAAATGACCTTTTCCACTTCATAGGAGAAACATACCATGCATGCAATTATGTTCATTCTGAAATGTTTTTCACTGAAAGTTATCATATACTTAAACAGCATTATATATCACAACCCCATTTATCAGATAATCATATCAAGGCATCTACCTATTATGGTGGAATAGCAGCATTGTGCATTACAGTATCTGTGCATTTTGTCTTCAGTCACATTGACTTGATTTATTATTTATTTACTTGCATGTGTTTACTGGGAAAGTCTGACTGGGCTATGTCAGTCCCCTTTTTAGGGGAGGCCTTGGGAGGAAAGCTCCACCAAGATGTCATACAATACAAATCATGGAAATAATTGTATTCCACATAGTTACATTTTAGTTTTACTTGAACAGCGATAAGCTACTGGGTCTCCAGATGAAAGCCCAGAAGCTTAGATTATACAAGACCAAATGAGCACTGCAAATAGGGGACAGAGAAGTAACATTTAGTCAGAAGAGTAAGAGTTTCTTATAAAATATTACACTAGGATATTCAAAAGCATGAACACTTTGCATCTAACATTTTATACTTGGTTTTCCTACTGAAATTATGAAGTGGTATTGTAATGGAATTTTAATTTGTCTTCTGTGTCTAGAACATTTAAAGTTGTGACACAGTCATATTAAATACATGAATGTGCAGCATCAGTGGTTGTTGCCAGATTGTCAGTTTCACTAGACACAGTAGTGTCAGAAATGGTTTCAATATACTCAACATCTTCTCAAAAAAGACTTTCACCATGGCCTTCAGCAAGTATCTACTATTTCTTTCACCCAGAGCCTTGAATACAAATATTTCTGAATTCTCACATGCTTAGGGTACAAATACTGCTTGCTAGGAAAGCCCTTCCTAAAGTAAGATATTACCTTTTCTTACAATTTAAAAAAAAAAAAGAGTACAGATGTATCTCATAGTAAAGCCTTTGCCTGGTCTGATTTTATTTTGGCTCCCATTAAATTTGAGCTTTGTTATCAGGAGTTATCAATGCAATGAAGTATTTGGCTCAGATTTTAGCTTATGACCCGGAACTAATAGTGCAGGCCACAGACATGTAGTCTGACATGCAGTTCTACTACATTCCAGCAATACAATTGCTAACCAATTTCTAATCGTTCCTCTGTAGTAGCATACTAAACCTGAATATAATTTGTCCAGGTCCCCTTCAGTACAACACACCACACCAAATGGCATTTGACGATCTTTATTAAACTTCCATAAACAAACTTGTTAGCCAATATTTATTAATTACAAATGAAACATAGTATAGTTGATACTAATCACAGGATGAATATACATGTAATGTTAACCAGGACAGCGTGACGTCACTCATCCTGACCCAGTAAGCAGCATCCGTACCTCCACTCCCTTACTTATGAAGCAGCGTCCCACCACTCACTTCATTTACCACTTATTGGGTTAAACATCTAACCAAATAAGCAGAGTCCTTTCCTTCACTCGCTTATTTTAATTATCAAGCAGCACCCAACTGTTCACTTTCCTTTCCCAACTCATTAAAATGAGCATCCAACACCAGAGGGGGAACAGAAGAGGGCAAGCCTGCCCCTCTTCTCTGCCCACCAGCCTGAACAGGCTGTCCCCCCTCTCTCCTACCAAACTTCCAACGACCTAACCACCCAGTAAAAGGTATTAAGCCAAACATCATTTGGAGTACTTCATCCTCTCCAAACAATTGGATTCATACCATCACCTCCCAAAGCCCCATCACATAATAGCCAAAGTAGCCAAGTGCCTGAACAGCTGAAGGTAAAGCACCGCTCCCTCTCCAATGCAACAAAATATCACCTCATCACCTGGCATAACCTTTGTATATTAACTAAATTCTCAGTTACCTAAATGCCAGTAATAGCTTCACACTGATTCTCAGGTCCTTACCTGCCAAATGTACCACCCAGCACTAAATCCACACCACATGAAACCACGCAAGAACAATTACACACCATCATGCTTAATAGCAGCCCTGTTTTACTGCCCAATGTACATAATGATGGCCAAAAGGAAATTTCCTTTCCAGAACAATACAACCGCAATCCAAGCAAGAAAAACATTCAGCAGCATCATAGCACTTACTGACCAACAAGCCACCCTCCGAATAACTGCAATACATCCATAAAATATTTCCACGTGAATGAAGCCTAATAGACTTCCATGATCAAATCCAGCTCTCACCACATAAATTCTTATCAGCAAATGTCTCACTCTTCACCCTATCAAACCTACCCCATCCCTTCAGATCAATGAACCACTGACCAGGATTTAATAAGTTCATATAGCCTTGTCACCCATGCAACTATACTACCATCAGCTAAATCCTCCTTGACCAACTGACTGCCTTATCTTATTCCCAAACCTGAAAATTAGTTAAATCTTTCCCATCAAATTCTTTCCCAGAGGCAGCTGCAACAAAAATATAACTAATCTTGCAATGCCCTATCCAACCACAACCAACTCCCCAATATTATGCCCCCACCCTAACACTTCACGTCAATTTTGCAAGCCAGTGTAAATACCCAAGAACAACCCTAACCATCTGCCCAAGGACCATCCCTCCACAATGTGTAAAAAAGGCAGCACAATGGTAAAACAATACACCAACTTATAAAGCCTCCCCCCAAAATAACCTTAGTAGACTGGCTGACATGCAGCTGCAGTAGCCCAGGAAACTAAAAACCTTAATCCACAGCCTGTCCTTAGCTTTCCAGTCAAAGCTTACTTCCCATGTGTTACCTATACATCTGGTAAAAAATTAAAACATGTGCAAGGAATCACAAAATCAATGGCTTGTTTAAGCCTTCCAACTTCTGCGTAGCCAAACAAGGCACATAGTTCCTCCTATCATCAAAACACTCACAGACCTAGAATGCTCCTTCAAACCCTACCTACTCTTAATAGTCATACATATACCGAACCACCTCCTTATCATCCCAATGTACAAGTTAAATGGTACAATTGGTGCCCACAAGACCATAACCTAGTATAAGACAGTAGTAGCACCTGCTTGAAATAAACTCCACTTCCTGAAGTACCCCTCCCTTGGAACAAACTCCACTGCATGTCAAACAGAATAAGTCATTGTCCCTAGTCAAACAATTCAAACAACTGAATGTGTAGCCATAAATTCACCCCAGGGGTTCCACCCATGACCCTCTTGGACAAGGTCAATTGGTGCTGCATGTGGAAATAAGGGATGAACTTGGCTAGGTTGCTTGGCTAGCTTGTAAGGGCCATAGAGCCATTAGTCTAGTAACTTCCTGTGATTGTTGAACTCCACCCTACCTGTGGGAACTCTCAGACTCCCAATTACAATCCCCAACCCTGCTTTTCCCTGCCCCATCATACCTCCTCCTTACTTGCTTACACCTACCCCAAACTGCATAAAATCCCACGTGCCTTAATAAGCATCAAATAAAGTAAAATTACCTGTGACCTCTTCATGCACAACTCCACCAACTTGAACTTCCCCCTATCAAACTCAATTACCTTGACTTCCACTTCCTTCAGGCCACTGACTTTTGCTCACTTTGCATTCCCCCACTCAGACCTCTTCATACACCAGTCTAAAGACCAGGACATCCACTGCAACAGGCTCCACCACATTCAAACCCAATTCCTTCAGGTCAGTGACTGATGCTCACACTACACTTCCCCCAACCTGCAAAAGAAAAGAAGACTAAATTCTCAGCACCCACAGCCAAAACTTCCTTATGACAACTTTAAGCGCCACCAGGGGCCACCCCAGTCATCACTGCCTAGCCACTACACTGGCCACCAACCCCCATCCCCAAGAAAGTGCAACCTTAGTAGTTTCACCCCAGTACTGCAAGCATCTCCAACAGCCCATGGACACAGCATCGACAGTCAAGATGTATAAAACAACGAGTGAAATACCTCTGCAATGTACCTTTACCTCTCAGGTGTACCATCTCCTCTGGAACGTTCCTCATTTAAGGTTATAACAGCCTATGATTAGCGTAAAAAAAGAAAACTACAGCACCATACTGGATGCGTTCCGAACCAGCGGCAAACAGTTCAAAAATACGATAGCACAATGATAATCTAAAAGTCAAGTTGAAATATCCAAAATACCACTCTTTATTTTAAGCTATATTCACAGGCTTTTCGTCAGCCACACGTTGACTTCTTCAGAAAAACATAAAACAATTGTAAAATCAACCACCTGATTTAAATACATCTTTAAAAGTCACGTGATCCCTACCATTTTACCTGACATTTAAAGTCTTATTTAATCCCACATCGATTAAAATATATCATAAATTCACGATAAACATTTTGGAATATACCTACAACAGGAACGCTAATAATATAGCAATAACCCACGCCTGGGTGTGGGTAATGCTGGATTTACCCACGGTTGGCGTGGTTTGGTCCCGAGGGCGAAGCCCTCGGGACCAAACAAAGCCAACCGTGGGTAAATACAGCATTACCCTCACCCAGAAGTGGGTTATTGCTATTATACCATGACATTATTTAAGAAAAGAAACTATTACTTTTCTTAAATAATGGCATAGTATAATGCCTGTTTACTGCTCTTCCGCAGATGTCTGGCATCCGCGGCAGTTCTGATGTACTGCGCGCCTGCGCAGTACATCAGAGCTGTAGGCAAAAGCAACGGAGAAAGCAAGATCTCCGTTGCTTTTTTTTTACTGATTTCGCTATGTTAAATGGGTTTAACATAGCGAAACAGTTTTAAAATAAGCAACGGAGATGTCCGTTGCTTATTTTAAAACTGTCTCGCTATGTTAAACCCATTTAACATAGCGAAACAGTAAAAAAAGCAACGGAGATCTTGCTTTCTCCGTTGCTTTTTTTTTAAAAAACCTGTCTCGCTATGTTAAATGGGTTTAGCATAATGAAACAGCTTTAAAATAAGCAATGGAGATCTCCGTTGCTTATTTTAAAGCTGTCTCGCTATATTAAACCCATTTAACATAGCGAGACAGTGTTTTAAAAGTAGAGTTATACTAATGGAAAAAAGTCCGGGCGACCGGACCTTTTTCCATTAGTATAACTCGATTTACAATGTGCACGCTGGCCAATCAGCGTGCACGTTTTGGGGGGGTCATGGTATAATAGCGTATCACATGTGCCTGGTAACAACTAAAGCAGTGTTTACAAAACAATTCTTTGAAGATATAATATACCAATAAAAAAAAAATAAAAAATAAATAAAAAATAGTGGTTTCACTTTAGTTGTGTCAATAATTTACAGATAACAAACAATCTAATTAGACTCACCCAAGTCAGCTGTTCGGTTAAGATCCCAACTTTTGTATTCAAAAATAAAACAATAACGGACTTGGCTGATACAAAAACCTTACTGCCATAATACAGCTCCAGTAGGATAAACAAACCAATTAGACTCACCCAAATCAACAGTTCGGTTTAAATCACGGCTTTGTATTAATGAAAAACTAAAATATAAAACAATATCGGACTTGGCCGATACAAAACCTTGGGGCCGTAATACATCTCCTGTGGGGGAAATTAACTCCTCCCCTTTTGTTTGTAAACACGGCTGCATGCAAGTAAAAATAAAGGAACCAGTAGGTACCTTCTCAATATTGATTACAATGGAAATATTAAAGAGATTGGATAAGTTATACTGTAAAGGTGTATTTTACCTACCCCCTCTTGAGATGAAATCCACTGTTAGACTAACACATTTATAATAAATAAAAACAATATAGAATATGAGTACAGTAAAAATACTTAGAACAACTGTACTAAAAATCATTTAACAAATGATACAATAACCTAATAATGAAAGACAAAATTATGGGTACAGGTATCCCTATAAAAAAAATATATATATATGTAACCTCCCTATATTTCTATCACTGTACCTAAATATAACCGAACTAAATAATTGCCTTAACAGGCCTATTCTATAAATAAACTAATCATGTGTTAATTGTACTATGCACTAAGCTGTGAATGTTGTCTGAAGTTCCACTTCAAAAATCTGACACGTTACATGTTAACATCTAACTGCTATCAGTTGTAAACAGCATAAACTAAACTACAATTATCTAACTTCATTGTATCACATAGGCTACACAATTTTTTATATTTTGCTAGATGTACCTATCTATTTTCACTAACTCAGTCATTATAATGCAGTGATTATAATCCACCACCTTTCACAAACCCACGCAGAAGCAGCAGGGACAAAGAGAAACAAGGAAACTGAATCAAAACTGAGACTCCCTTAAATGCAATCAGGTACCATGAATACAAACATATGCCCGACCTAAGCACGGATTAACAGCATCATGTAACATTAACAGCATCATGTAACATCCTGGTAGAGAACAAGTGGCATGTGGGAAGCAAAGACTGCACCCTAGAAATTCCTGTCCATACAAACATAGAGAATTGTTACACTAAAAGGTTTCCATTACCACGAACCTTAAGCCATTGTTTTAGAATGAGGATAAGTAAGTGCCACTCCTGATACCATCAAGTCCTGCAAACGTCCATTATTATGTTACAGCAAAGCAGTCTGGAACAAAGGATTCACTCCTGTCTGATTATATAATAGCTTACATTATACAAACTTAGAAAAGTGCCAGTATAAAAAGCTCTGCCTGCCATGAACCTGATCCCAGCACCATCAAGTCCTGTGAACTTCGTTTACCTTATGGCATACATTATAGATATTTATTTACTTATTTATTTTACATTTGTTAACCAGGTTAGTCCAGCTGAGCATTAACTCATTTTCAGTGGAGACCCGAGGAGAAAAGCTCCGCAATCAGTATTAACATTTTACATACAGTCAGCAAGAAAATTGCATTGGCAGCTAAACAGTTTTTAAGTAACATTTTACAATAAAATTTTACAGAAAACAGTTTGGTACAAATGTTAGAGATCAAACTGCAAAAAGCACTTGCAACAAATCATACAGAAAAGCAGTAGAGTATATATTAAATATCTAAAAAAAAATGACACCCAGGAATGTGCAGTGACTACAAGTGTTAAACGCAGATACCTGAAAGCCCGGGAACATCGTAAATGCTCTTCTCAGAGCAAGGCATGCCACCTCCACCCTGCAACTGAAACCACCATCTAGCAACCTCAGTTCCTAGTGAATCACCAATGACAAGAAGCAATACGGCAAACAAACCAAAGCATCAGGCAAGACCCAGTCACTCTGCATAACACGCCTGGGAGAGAAATTGTGCCTTTCTTTTCTTTTTGGAATGAAAAGTAGTTCCCCAAGACCGACAATGGGCCATGCTAAGAAACTACATCAATGATGGGACTCCCATTTCAGTCATGTATTTTAAGTATTACTCTTATAAGCTTATAAAGTTGCTAGAGTAACAGGATTTGTTTTAACATACATTTTCTTAGGCATTTAAAGTCTGAAACTCAAATGTACATTATTACTTAGTGACTTCAGTCCTCCGATCATCCCAGTGATCTGACAGAAAACCACAGATTTTATGAGGAACAGACCAAAATATGAGCCGAAAGTCTGCACATTTGAGATGTATGCCCAATGATTGCCAACAGAAACCGACGAACAGCATCCAAAAAGTGAATGCAAGCAAGTCCTCCCCATGTGAAGTTCATGCCTACTGCAACAGAGTACAAGCAAACGTGCGCAGCTGCCAACCAAAGCTGCAATAAGGCTGTGTATACCCATGTAGCAATCCCCTACACCAGTGGAGACAGCATTCACCATATGCAATCAATGTGCCTAGCAGGCCAACCAATGCAGCAACTCTACCACAATCCTGGCACAATGGCCAATAAACCTGATAGGAATGTGGACCCAAACACAAAATTCACCAACCACCCCTCCTTTTTTTTTTGTTTTGCTTTGCCTTCCTATACTGTATGCAAGGGAAAAAGAAATGGTGCTCCCATGCAAGGAAGCAGAAATCACGCTCGCCAGTCCCCAATAAACATGCGTGGGACAGCAAACTGCCTGGCCACCACCATGAAGAAACAGGGAATCCCTGTGTTAAATAGACTATTGCGAACTCCACCTCAGCCCACAGAAAAATACTGGCCATCACCTAAAAGGAGCCACTTGATGGCACCATGTCAGCATGGTTATTCACCACCACCAATGGTAGCCAACAAGGATGCTCCCGAGCCCAGTACCACCTGAAAAGTAAACAAAACCTGAAATCTCACATCCACCCACAATGAAGAACCAAACCCGGTGTCCCAATTCCACACAACCCAGACTACTGTCACGTAACTCAGCAAATTGACAGCTACCATTACAAAGCACTCCTATCAAGACACTCAGCAAAATGACAGCTAAGATTACAGTAACAAAAACTTAGGAGTGTAATAAATGCACCTATTGGATCCTTGCTACCTATATAATAACTACCTACCACACCCATGCTGTTTAAGTGTAATAGCTAAACCTGCTGCAGTCTTGCTACACATATTTACCATTGTCTCACTTTACACCAGAGGAGAGTGAGGGAATTCTCCTGAGAAACTGCTGCTTCAGAGTCAATATATATATTTTCAGTAGTAGCACACCAATGACCATAGATTATTTAGCATCCAGCAGGAATCCCTTTCAACATCATTTCGCACACACTCACAGAAGGAAAAAAAAAAAAACAGGTACAGTAAGGGGCTCAGACTCCATCTGGTCTTTCAAGCTTATAGCATGATAAGTAACCACAAAGCAAAACTGAAGCATAAACTGAGCCAAAAAGATAAGAACTCAAACTTAATCCCCCCATACTAACGAGTGTAAATCCGAAGCCTCCACAGGTCGTCCTAGACACAATACTTACACTAGCAAGTTCACACCAAAATGTGATTCCTTACCAGTTACACTTGCATAAACCCCTTAAGCACCTACCTCCCTTTACCTCATTTCTACCCAATCATCCATTCTTCCAATTTAACCCTTTCACCCCCCACCCTCTTAATTCCCACCGCTATTATTTATCTAACCCCCTCTGAAGATGTCCCTGGACAAATTGGTTTGTTACCAAACCTCATTAAGGATATCTATGCCATCAAACCCCTGAATCATCTAAGAGACATCTTTCTAAAAAAACTTCCAGAGCAGACAAAGTAACAAACTGTTATCAAACAAATCTATAACTTCCTGTAAGCACAATAAAGCTATATAACTTGGTGCTGTTGTCTTCCAAGTTACCTTGCACATAACCTTGATTAACAGATAGCAGAAAAAAGAACTGGCATGCAGAGCTATATTTATATGTATTTGATTAAGTTAACTACAGTAGCTAAGTTGTTTCCACAGTTATTTAGATCAGCTCATGCTTTCCATCATGTAAAATTCCCTTACAGTTTTATCCTTTAAAACTGTTGGAACTTTCCAGAGCTTGCAAGCTGTTGATATTGTAGGATCATTCTAAAAAAAATTATGTCAATGTGCAAACATCTCTAAACAATAAATAAATCTTTGAAATTACATATAAAATAATCTTGCCTTTAAGATGCATATTATTAATTTCCTTCATTATGCCAAATATGTGTCAAGCCAAACAACCTAATACTAAAGGAACTCTTATTCCCAGAGCCTAAAACTGAGTCATTTATTTCTTAACCTTGCATATGCAAATAAAGAAGTTTTGACCTAATGTGACACCTGATAGTGTGATGTTGAATGCAACTTAGAAATACGAGTATTTGGCTAATCTTAGGCTTCTGCAACTAAAAAGTTTAAGCAGGCATCACATAACATTCTAAACCAGTATCTAGCTTAAATGAAACATGATTTATAATGAGTTGCTTTGTCCATACCTCATGATTTTTTTGGTCACAGGATATTGCCTGATTTAAACTATTGCATACTGTTCACACTTTCCACACTCATAGTGCCAAATAACAAATAGCATTCTTGTTCTACCCTATGCATCTGAATCAACAGGGGGTAGTACGTAAGTTTTTAGTTTTTTTAATGGACTGTATTAAAATGATTGCTTTTTCCCCCAAAACTACATAAATGACCTATAGATAATTAAGAACACTTTCTCATATCATACTTATAGCAACATCTACTTACTTGTATCTCACAGTCTAGTTTCCTTAATGTCTTGTTCAACTCAAAAGCTTTCTATTTGCATGCAGTTCAGTACACATTCATTTACCTGTTATGTGTTTACTTCATTCAAAACAATTTCCCTGAGTCTGTACATGGTTACACTTTTACTAAAGTTAGTCCAACATTTTGCAATAGTTGGCCTGTTACTGGCTCATTTTATATGCATCAAACTCTGTTGTGTTGTTCAAGTGTACTATGGAAATTTCTAAACTTACAGCCTCTGACTAGTTTTGTAAAATTAGTACATTCCATTTCTTCTTCTGACTTAATGAAGAATACATGGTAGATATGTTACAAATGTTTAAATGTATCACAAAATTCATGGAATTTCTATATTATCATCCTGATTTTATAATCTGCTTCTATAGACAACCAACTTATGTATTTGTTATGACATCTTCACTGGTGTCAAACAGATAAGAGGCATACTGTACCTTCAAAGGCTTCTCAGCCTTTCCTCTCAAAGTCAGAAATGGACTGATCTTCCTTCTCTACAAGTTATGCTTTTCAAATAAAGACTTACATGAGATTTCAACTACACTATCCCCAGGATTCATGAAGCTTGCGCCAGGCGCAGGTGTAGCATAGGCGGTATAACACCAAATATGGCCGCCGAGCGATTCAGGTACGATCCAATTCCACGTGCACTACCGGCGTACGCCAGATCTGCGTAGCCCTCAGCTTAGGTATGCTAATCACCCCATGTGCTGTGCCGCACCATGCAAATGAAGGTACATAGCGATTCATGAAGTGGTGCAGGCGTAGCATAAGCCCACAGAAATGTAAACCAAAAAACACAGTTTACATTTTTCCAAACAGAACATAGGAGCTATGAAAGCGGGCCAGACTCATGCATTACAAAGTTAACATATGCCAATGGCTAAATATACAGCCAATGGCATAAGAAAAGATGCAGAACACCTAAAAAACAACATTTAATGTCATGTCCACAGTAATGCAAAGTACAACCATAGGGCATGTGTGCGCAAATGGGAACACAAAGAAAGTATATACAAATGTCATAAAATCGCAATGTAATACAAATCAGGATTTCACCATAATACTCAATGGTATGCATGGCACACCACAACCAAGCTGCAAGGGTTGCTAAGAGTCTGTGACAGTGTTCGGCACTGTAACTATGAATTAGTAGTCAATGCCATGCAAATGAGGCAGGTAATACTGAATCACAAACATCCCGCCGGATTAAGGATGTACCATACGGCGCAGCGCTACAACACCGAGGAGTGGCTCAGAGGTATACATGACATCAGCAGTGGAGTGTGCCACCATAGCTGTAAGCACATTGGAGCAATGCAAATCTGGCCTGGCCATTGCTAAGTAAAGCCGCAGGGCAGGGGTGGGGAGGTAGGTATAGCATCGTTTAGCTGAGAGCACATATGGTGCCCGAAAGTGCATGTCTATGGGGATGAAAATGTGTCCAAAACCTGGTAAGCGGATGCACGCTCCATGCACCATAGCACAAACAGGAAGGTCAGGGGAAGAAAATAAGGAAATGCCGCAGTAAGGTAATTGGAGTACAACTGAGCAATTAACACCTATTAACTCACAGCGGGCAATCGACGGCAGCTGACAAGTCTGCTCGCAGAAACCTGCAAAACAGGATAGGGGAGGTGTCGGATTGCAAAGAAAAGAGAACTGTCATAGCAGAGCAAAGCAAACGTGCAGTAGACCGGCAATAGAACACATTATGCAAGATAAGCCAGGTCTAGGAAAGTACAAATGCAAGCAGGCTGCTGGATGCATGCCAGAAAATGGTAGGTGAAAAAGAGGTAATCCATGGCAGCCAAATGTAATTCAACACCAAAGGCACCACAATAGTAGTTCCTGTCATAAAACATATAAGATACCCTGTAGCTACGATTGTACATACACACCCTATGACATCATCGGTGTTCACAGCACAATAGTATAAAGTGTGAAAGCACCCCACACACACCTGTGTATTCGCAAACACTGCACCATAGGTGTAAACATACGGGGATCTTTTAAAATGTACATGTTGGGAGCTGCCATAGCTGTGATTCATCACCATGTGTTAGAGACTGACGGTGTTGTGGAGGATGATGCTGACAACCACCGTAGGCCCCGGAGGAGGAGAAGAGTGTTCAGACCAAGGGTAACCTACCAGGGGCTACATGATCTGGAGATAGTAGAGCATTACATGGTGGACAGGGACATTTTACAGCAAATAGTTGAGCTGTGCTGGCAACGCCTGAGATCCAGAAATAACAGAGGGGAACCCATCCCAGTGGACACGAAGGTATGTGTAAGCTTGCGAATACTAGCCACAGGTACCTTTCAAAGGCCAACTGGAGATATAATGGGGATCTCACAGGCATCAGCATCCAGGGTACTACACCAGTTCCTGGATGCCATGTTACACATGCCAATAAGCATATATACTTCCCCCGAACTCAGGAGGAGTTGGCCAGCAATATGCGTCACTTCCACCATGTGGCACACTACCCGGAGGTACTGGGTGCAATAGACTGCACACACATACATATCAAGTCACCACCCAGTGAGCATGGTAGGCATTACATAAACTGCAAGGGATTCCACTCCATCAACTGCCAGGTCATGTGCAATGCCCAGGGCATTATCATGGATGTGTGTGCTGTCAGCGCTGGAAGCTACCATGACTCCCATATCTGGCATGCCTCACAGCTGTATCAGGTATTTGTCCGGGGGGACATCCCACATGGCCACCTTGTGGGGGATGCTGGGTATGCACTGGAGCCATGGATGATGACTCCCATCAGAAATGCACACACACCCATGCAAGAACTCCATAATGAGGCACACGCATAAACCAGAATCATCATAGAGCGTGTGTTCGAGATGCTGAAATCACGGTTCCATTGCTTGGACATATCTGGTGGAGCCTTGCAGTACTCTCCAGGCACGTGTTCCCACATCTTCATAGTATGTGCCATGCTACATAATATGATCCTGCTGAAACAGCTGCAGCAGGGACAAAATGGTGAAGGCCCTCACATCCCACCACAATTGCCAAGGCCATCACAGGCACAAAGGGATTCAGACCATGAACACCCTGTGCCAGCCCCAGTAGGCAGATGGAGGCGTGCCCAGTATGCCTATGCCTTGGCAAAGAGGGAACGTATAGCACATACTCTGACAGTGTAGGCCCCTACGGACTGACACACCTCTCCACCTGCACGCACAGTAAAATGGATGGCACACACACATGACCACCTGTAAATTGTAATGTATAGGTGGGCTTCTGTGTGAATCCTACATAGGCAGCCCTTAACCATTGTACATACAACAGCTATTGGAACAAGGCATGTCAACACCTGAACAGTGCACACACCTATCAGCATATGTTGGTACTGTGTGTATAGGTTCCTAGGTACATCGGTAGGTACACGCCGGATTGTCAGAGGCCATACATCAATCGAGACAAACCGTGTCTGCTGTCGCCACAACATCGAGTAACCAACTGTCGTTCAGTGGAACAGAGGCAATTGTGGGATCCCATGTGTGTAATCACTATTCCCCACACACTCTGCATGGATTCCCTGGTGCGTTAATGAGGGGCTCCACATAATGTAATCATGGATGTCGTGTCAAGGCATGGGGTGTACCCATGACAGGTATCTGTCACCCCAGCATGCTCCACCTATGTTCGTGTGAAGGTGTAGCACATTATAGTGTGTGGCTCACTGTGATATACATATCCAATGCTGGAGCACATCCATTAAACATCACATGGACATACCATTAATAGGACTCATCCATACGTAAACTAACTGAGTTACCCATGTGATTGCAGTATGGAGTAACAGCTGTAGTATAGTGCACATACAAAACGCCATAACACGTGTACAAATCCCAGATGCCCAAGTGGTAAATGCAGTGACCATCGTGCATGTTCCCGGTTCCACGTCCTGCAAGGGATGTAACGTAATCCCGAAGGCACGAATAATGCATGTTGGATGCAGGTCATTAGATCATGTTTAGCACACGTTAGCGGGAATATGCGTTGCCCAGTGCTGGTAAGCGTCGTTTAAATATGACTATACGGATATGCACGTAACAGGGGTAAGCTTCTCTGAATATCGCGCAGATCACGGTCGATGTCCAGAACAGGTGAAACCAGCATTATTCACCCCTGTACTAATAGTGCCTGTTCTGAAGGGTAAAACAACCACTGCCAGGAGTAGAACACGCAATCATGTACACAATCACCTAACACTAAGCTACCCAAGATGTACTCATGGCAGGTGTGTAATGTGACAGGTTCAAACACAAATGTGCGGAGTCCAGGAAACAGTATACACCGACAAGTACACAATGAAAGGTGCATTCTGCCTGTTACTCTCTCTGTCAGATATATATATATATATATATATATATATATATATATATATATATATATATATATATATATATATATATATATATATATATATATATATATATATATATATATATATATATATATATATATATATATATATATATATATATATATATAAGGGTGATAGAGAGATATATGTTGACATACATATGGTGATAGATACGGATTCACCGATATCTGCAAATATATAGATATGTCAACGACATGTACACAAGCATGGAGGTACAAATAAATAGGATACTGCCAACTATGGAATGTGTCACATACCGACACGCGTAACCATGAGGCTGAAAGACCGAAAGAACACAGTACCGGAACACTAGAATCGCAAGTAATATTATCACGATATTAAGGGACATTTAGTTACCGCTGCCGGTGTTGCGGTCCACATAGGTACTGTGTTCAACTGTGTTTGTGATTGCCGTAGTCTGTGTATGTGTGTGTTGAGGGTGCCGTGTGCATTTCTGTGTGACTGTAATTGTGTGTGTGTGTGTGTGTGTCTGCATCGTGTGTCTGTTAGTGCTAACTCAGAGGTAGATCATTACAGTAGGTGTGCTTATAGCTAGCCGTAGGCATACGGTTACCACCTGTCCCACATTAGGAGGGACAGCCCCTCCCTGGGCAGTTGTGTCCTGACATGAAACATTAAAAAGGGCAAATGTCTGAGATTATAGGATATAATTATGCCCCATATATTATGTAATAGTTGCATTGAATAGTTATGCCTGTATGTAAGAAACGTAAATGTTACATGAAACATGATAAGTAGCCAAAGTCCTACAAAAATAAGTATGTATTCAGGATAAAAGTATGTGCTATCCTGTGTACTGACCATGGGTATGTGTCGGCCTGTAAACACCGATGTGTGTCCCGCAAATGTCCCACTATGGCCATATGAAAAGGTGGCAACCCATGCCAAAGAGGTTCAGTTACCAACGCAACTGCAATGAGTGCAAATATCTGGGACAGAAATACATGGGACAGCTGTCATTTAGTAACATTCCTTTACATATCGCTGTATTTCCGGAGGTATGGAAGTACCAACCTCACCTGCATACTATATAGAAACCAATTAACAATGGCCCAATGTATATGCCCGTAACAAAAGTCTACTAACTGATAGGTCTTTAATTAGGGAAGGAGCCCACACACATATATGGAATATGTAGAAATGCAAGCCCCACAAACCTGTATATGCTACGTACACCCACCTACATCTCCCACACATGAAACAATAACAATACAGACTGTAATAACAGCACAAACATCCACTCACTCAATTACATCTGCAGAAGCGTTAACATACCTTGTGAGAGACACATTTTTAAAGGCGCCATGTGAAATCGTAGCCGTTGTATAATGGAACAGACGGCGATGTTATAGGTTTTGTTTGCAATAGTCCCTTATCAAACGGTTGAGGTGACAGATACACTCACATGTAGAACCACATACTCTAGCCGTCACACACAATCCACGGGGGACATGAATCCAAAATATCCGTATCTCTACAAATAGCAGTTGCAATTACACACAACAAAACACATACAGGCCGTCTCCCCGAAGGTAGGGCAAATGGGCAATGCCCAAGTGAAGAATTCAATTATACCCCACTGTTGCCGCGTAATTGGTGAATGGAGTAGCTGCACAGCTGATGTGCATGTAATAATTTACTCAGGAACACCAATTGACGGCAGGAAACCACATGTTACAGGTATCAACGTATATAAGGATGACTTGCCAGACATTCAAATCGTATGCTCATACCATAGAACTGTTTAAACAGTGTAAGAAGAGAAATAGTTATGAAAGTTCAGAACGCTAACAAGGTATGTAGGACACTAAGTATGTTAGTGTATGTATAGCCTGTTTTGTACTAATTAAAAGTGTCCGCAATGCATAAAGTGGGAAAAGGTATTATGTAGTGATGTCTTGCTGAGCATAGTAACACTTGTAGAAATTGTGTGTCCTGCAGTGGGCCACAAGGTAAACATCACAGACACCACAAGGGATGCTACATGAGGGCTTTAAACAGAACAATTCCATACCACCCACCGTCAGTGGTAGGGTATGTCCAACAAGTACGTGCCATAGCAGGGGATAGTATATTTTGATATACTGTCACAGCAGGCATGTGTATGTGCATATAACGACAATGACATGCCTAAGGTGGTCCTGCTGTGCAAGTATGCTTTGCATTATGGGATACTATGTAAAATATGTGTAATGTATAGTATTGTAGGTAGATATGTCAGATATTCTACACAGCATAACAGGCATATCATGCATACCAAAGGTATCGTCTATTGGCATGTACAATACACAATAACAGGATATATATGGCTTGTAGTCACGGGACACTGTAACAGCATGATAGCTAATTGAAATGGAAGAGCTACTCAATTAATCATGCACAAAGGACAAGTAATAGCTTCACATGTTCATAGTGGGGAACTATGCTGTCTGGCAAGTCTATGTGTAAGCCCAACTACAGTGTCTACACCAGCGGCACCTCTCTAGGGTAGTGTCCTGTCTGTGAATAGCAGAGCCATGTGTTACCTGCACTTCTGCACAGTACAGCCACTGCAGTGATCCCTGGCGTACATGTGTGTCTCCCATCCACCAAGTGAGGTATCACATGAACAGTGCTACTGAGTATCCCTGCGTGATGTACATAGGAATCATGTTCCAAAGCATGGTGAGTGTCTGTTTTGGGAATGTAACCCTCAAGCACATCCCACTCATCGTTGCATGTGTGCACATATCCATGAGCATGTTGCTCTCAGTGGCTTTTGCTTATGTCGCTTATGTGGAGTATATCCATGAATATTGTTGTGGACATGGGCCCTGTATGTTCAGCAGAGGTCACCCCTGTGTATGCAGTATGCAAATGTGTACAGTCGTGGTGTCCGTAGTTCTGCCGCATACGTCAACCTTCAGAGCTCAATAATCCTCATGGCGTGTTAATGTTGTGGTATGTAAAGCCATAGCTGTACTGTAAGGTACACCCTAAACAGGGTGTTATAACCTTGAATGTGTGTATATGTCAGGAGTTCAGAAGTACAGTGGGTGCCTATGTTCCAGCTACAAACCCAGTACAGATAAGGGTGGCCACGTAGAAGGATATCCATGCCACATTGGCAGTATGGTTATCAAAGGAGTGGGTGCTACATACGTGTGTACTACGATCACGTACAATGTAACATGTATGTAGGGGACTACCACCTATGTGATAGTCAGTGGGTGATTGGTGTAATGCAAAGGGGATGTTCATGCACCTTGTGTCATGCAGCTTGAGGCCATGTTATTCATATCAGGTATCCATCGCAGTGACACCCTTATTGAGGGAGTCAGTATCAGCTGGTGGATCAATCATGGTGCTTTGTATTTAGTTGTCTGGAAAGCTAGTCAAGGAAAGTCCCTTTGTGCTAGCCTGAACCTCAGGGAAGCATATACCGAACATGAGGGGCCCTATGACTGAGGACTGTGGTATGCCAAGTGTAACTGAAATATAGTAGGTACTATGGTATGCTACCCTCACTGTGTGGGTCCTGTCCGTGAGCCACTTTGCATAACATCCTGAGACATAGGGGTCGATGTGCAGGTGGATGTGTATGTTGTCAATACCAGAATGGAGAACTGTGCTGAAAGCCAATGAGAGGACAATGTAGGCTGTGTGGACCCCCTTACCGTCATCAACTACCCTGGTAACTGTATCAAAGGAGTCCACAAGGTGTAGGAGCCATGCTCTGGCCCTAACAAGTCCAACTTGGGTGGCATCAAAGGACTGGAGCCCACCAATGTCTCTGTGAATGACTTCCATGATGATGTGCCCATAGCCTTGCAGAACAGTCCAGTCAGGCATATAGGGCAATAGTCCCTCTGGTTCATTGTGGCGCCACCTGGGTGGAGTGTGATAACTGTTGCTGTGTGCCATTCAGGGGCCACAATGTCTGATACAAGGCTATTACTGAATCAGGTGGCCAAGTAGGGAGACATGTCGTTCAGAGGTTTGTGTAAATCACAGCCTGGAATGTTGGATGGTCACATGGAGTCAGTGTTCCAGGCCTTAGAGAATGCAGGTTAGAACTGTGTAGTTGTGACCACAGGGACACCGCAATGTTCCTGCATGGATTGTGGCCCTGTAGGGAGTGAGAGGGTGTAATGTTAGCATTAAACCCATCCGCCAGGATGTTGCCAGCATCACTCAGTTCTGTAATGTTCCTGAGTAACTGTCGTATGTCAGAGCAGATGTGGGTATTGCCATTGACTACTGACATACCTCCATAATGCCTTGTGGTACACCCTGGAATGTGTTGCAGTAATGTTTACGTAGCTAGGTTTGCAGTATGTGATAAGGGATCCCGTAGCCTACTGAGGCTGACCAGTGAGCTACCCCACCCATGGGGTTGTACTCCACTTTGCAACAGCCTCCACCTTTTGTTGTACATTATGTCCATGGAACTGGACCCCAGAGTGGCGTCCATTATCTGGTGGGTACCATCATGGCTCTGTTTGGAATAGCATGATCCATGCAGTCGTGTAAGTGCTAATGAAGTGCACTGGGGTATGTTTCAGCATTTGTATGTGCATTGTCCATCTGCACGGGTGTCATGACTTTTACTACTGCTGTCATAAGACGTCTGTAGTAGGCATTGTAGTAATCTTGTACTGTGTATGCCGTGAAGGGTGTGGTGCCGTTATGTGGATAACAATGGTGATTAGCATATGTTCGGAAACCACCAACGAGGGGATAACCCCAGGTGTGGAACACCAGTCACATGTTGGTAGTGTCCATGTCTAGGATATTGTTGGTCTTGGAGGTGGTGTGTATGGGTTGATCCAGCCGAGTGGAGGTTATGAATCCCGGACAGCATTGGCCTAATGTGTCGGTACATGAATGGCTATCCCAGTTAAGTGTGGGGCAGTGTCAGTCTCACATCAGTAGTACCTGTCTGAACCCTACTGTCCAGTACACCAAGAAATGAGGGCTGGTAACCGTGGGGTATGTTGTTGAATCCGTAGCATGTTACAATATGTATAGCAGTTCTGGCCACAGTTAGTTGCACATGGATCACCTCTGATGCATTGTGCTAAATAACTAGCCAGGAGGTGTGTACAACATAGTGGAATATGGGAAAACCTCAGCCGTGGGTGTTCAGGTCCAGGTTACATGACTGAAAGGTGTGGTCTGCGTATAACCTGTCAGTGCAGGTGTGCTCTACGGAGCCTAGAGGCAGGTCCCAGTCACTGCAGAGATATTGAAGTGGTCCATTATAAGGAGTGCCTTGCCTGCGTGCATCAGAGATGAAGATGTCAAGCATCGAGTCACATGACCCCATGTTTTGCTTGCCTGTTCCCGTTCTGGTGGTGAATGTTATTGGAAACTGTGCAAGATAGGCAGTATAAGAGCAGCAAGAGCCTTACATGTTATCTGTACTCCCAGGGCTGACAGGTGCAGGTCATCTGTGCCAAAGCATCGTGTTTTGTTGACCATGTCAGTCAAAGTGGACAGATACTGGATGCCTGTGGAATGACAGCAGAAGCATAGGCAACTATTGAAGTGAAACAGTCAGTCATTGTACAGTGGTATCAAGTCCGGATGAATGCATAATGCTCCCCAGGGCTTGGCCGATACCTTCAGGGCTACAAGACTGGTGAGCTATTGCATGTCCCTGCACATGTAGTCTGTGAAGTTGCATCTCAGGGCAGTCACACTAACATGGAGAATGACAGTCAAATTGTACCTGGTGAGGTGTGGCATGGGTGCATAGGTTATGTTGCAGAACCAGTTACCCAACAGCTAGATGTGGCGACTATCGCCTTGTGTAGCCTGCTGAGTGGGACATCAGTGTGACCGCCTACAGAGTCACCTATGACTGGTGTGTTGTGTATGTTATAACACCCTATTGGCTGTATGTGATGGGCACGCATGAGTCTGTGGGCTATAAGTTATTGTTGTTGTGTTTGGTGATGGGGGCTGCCTTTGGTGCCTACACAGAGTATGGAGAGGTACTGCAAAAGTTGTACTCATACTATGTGTGGCCTGTGGTGGTGGTGATCTTGTGAGACTATGTGATGAGTGGGGTGTGTTGCAAATGTTACACATCCCCACATGACTGTCAGGTTCAGTCTGGGTTGGTGAGAGCATTACCCCCAGCATGGCTACATATGTGCATCTCCCACAGGCTGTAATGTCGTATGTTGGGAGGTGAGCATTGACTGTGTACATGAGACAATTGCTCTGTTGCCATATGTACGCCATAGTCATCATATAGACAGGCAATAGCACTGGTATGTGACAGTTGGACATGCCTGTATATTCAACCATGTCTCACAAGATATGTGAGTTAAGGGAAGCATCGTTTAGCTGAGAGCACATATGGTGCCCGAAAGTGCATGTCTATGGGGATGAAAATGTGTCCAAAACCTGGTAAGCGGATGCACGCTCCATGCACCATAGCACAAACAGGAAGGTCAGGGGAAGAAAATAAGGAAATGCCGCAGTAAGGTAATTGGAGTACAACTGAGCAATTAACACCTATTAACTCTGGCAGCGGCAATCGACGCAGCTGACAAGTCTGCTCGCGAGAAACCTGCAAAACAGGATAGGGAGGTGTCGGATTGCAAAGAAAAGAGAACTGTCATAGCAGAGCAAAGCAAACGTGCAGTAGACCGGCAATAGAACACATTATGCAAGATAAGCCAGGTCTAGGAAAGTACAAATGCAAGCAGGCTGCTGGATGCATGCCAGAAAATGGTAGGTGAAAAGAGGTAATCCATGGCAGCCAAATGTAATTCAACACCAAAGGCACCACAATAGTAGTTCCTGTCATAAAACATATAAGATACCCTGTAGCTACGATTGTACATACACACCCTATGACATCATCGGTGTTCACAGCACAATAGTATAAAGTGTGAAAGCACCCCACACACACCTGTGTATTCAAACACTGCACCATAGGTGTAAACATAAGGATCTTTAAAATGTACATGTTGGGAGCTGCCATAGCTGTGATTCATCACCATGTGTTAGAGACTGACGGTGTTGTGGAGGATGATGCTGACAACCACCGTAGGCCCCGGAGGAGGAGAAGAGTGTTCAGACCAAGGGTAACCTACCAGGGGCTACATGATCTGGAGATAGTAGAGCATTACATGGTGGACAGGGACATTTTACAGCAAATAGTTGAGCTGTGCTGGCAACGCCTGAGATCCAGAAATAACAGAGGGGAACCCATCCCAGTGGACACGAAGGTATGTGTAAGCTTGCGAATACTAGCCACAGGTACCTTTCAAGGCCAACTGGAGATATAATGGGATCTCACAGGCATCAGCATCCAGGGTACCACACCAGTTCCTGGATGCCATGTTACATGCCAATAAGCATATATACTTCCCCGAACTCAGGAGGAGTTGGCCAGCAATATCGTCACTTCCACCATGTGGCACACTACCCGGAGGTACTGGGTGCAATAGACTGCACACATACATATCAAGTTACCACCCAGTGAGCATGGTAGGCATTACATAAACTGCAAGGGATACCACTCCATCAACTGCCAGGTCACGTGCAATGCCCAGGGCATTATCATGGATGTGTGTGCTGTCAGCGAAGCTACCATGACTCCCATATCTGGCATGCCTCACAGCTGTATCAGGTATTTGTCGGGGACATCCCACATGGCCACCTTGTGGGGATGCTGGGTATGCACTGGAGCCATGGATGATGACTCCATCAGAAATGCACACACACCCATGCAAGAACTCCATAATGAGGCACACGCATAAACCAGAATCATCATAGAGCGTGTGTTCGAGATGCTGAAATCACGGTTCCATTGCTTGGACATATCTGGTGGAGCCTTGCAGTACTCTCCAGGCACGTGTTCCCACATCTTCATAGTATGTGCCATGCTACATAATATGATCCTGCTGAAACAGCTGCAGCAGGGACAAAATGGTGAAGGCCCTCACATCCCACCACAATTGCCAAGGCCATCACAGGCACAAGGATTCAGACCATGAACACCCTGTGCCAGCCCCAGTAGGCAGATGAGGCGTGCCCAGTATGCCTATGCCTTGGCAAAGAGGGAACGTATAGCACATACTCTGACAGTGTAGGCCCCTACGGACTGACACACCTCTCCACCTGCACGCACAGTAAAATGGATGGCACACACACATGACCACCTGTAAATTGTAATGTATGGGTGGGCTTCTGTGTGAATCCTACATAGGCAGCCCTTAACCATTGTACATACAACAGCTATTGGAACAAGGCATGTCAACACCTGAACAGTGCACACACCTATCAGCATATGTTGGTACTGTGTGTATAGGTTCCTAGGTACATCGGTAGGTACACGCCGGATTGTCAGAGGCCATACATCAATCGAGACAAACCGTGTCTGCTGTCGCCACAACATCGAGTAACCAACTGTCGTTCAGTGGAACAGAGGCAATTGTGGGATCCCATGTGTAATCACTATTCCCACACACTCTGCATGGATTCCTGTGCGTTAATGAGGGGCTCCACATAATGTAATCATGGATGTCGTGTCAAGGCATGGGGTGTACCCATGACAGGTATCTGTCACCCCAGCATGCTCCACCTATGTTCGTGTGAAGGTGTAGCACATTATAGTGTGTGGCTCACTGTGATATACATATCCAATGCTGGAGCACATCCATTAAACATCACATGGACATACCATTAATAGGACTCATCCATCGTAAACTAACTGAGTTACCCATGTGATTGCAGTATGGAGTAACAGCTGTAGTATAGTGCACATACAAAACGCCATAACACGTGTACAAATCCCAGATGCCCAAGTGGTAAATGCAGTGACCATCGCGTGCATGTTCCCGGTTCCACGTCCTGCAAGGGATGTAACGTAATCGAAGGCACGAATAATGCATGTTGGATGCAGGTCATTAGATCATGTTTAGCACACGTTAGCTGGAATATCGTTGCCCAGTGCTGGTAGCGTCGTTTAAATATGACTATCACGGATATGCACGTAACAGGGTAAGCTTCTCTGAATATCGCGCAGATCACGGTCGATGTCCAGAACAGGTGAAACCAGCATTATTCACCCCTGTACTAATAGTGCCTGTTCTGAAGGGTAAAACAACCACTGCCAGGAGTAGAACACTTAATCATGTACACAATCACCTAACACTAAGCTACCCAAGATGTACTCATGGCAGGTGTGTAATGTGACAGGTTCAAACACAAATGTCGCGGAGTCCAGGAAACAGTATACACCGACAAGTACACAATGAAAGGTGCATTCTGCCTGTTACTCTCTGTCAGATATATATATATATATATATATATATATATATATATATATATATATATATATATATATATATATATATATATACATATATATATATATATATATATATATATATATATATATATATATATATATATATATATATATATATATATATAGGTGATAGAGAGATATATGTTGACATACATATGGTGATAGATACGGATTCACCGATATCTGCAAATATATAGATATGTCAACGACATGTACACAAGCATGGAGGTACAAATAAATAGGATACTGCCAACTATGGAATGTGTCACATACCGACACGCGTAACCATGAGGCTGAAAGACCGAAAGAACACAGTACCGGAACACTAGAATCGCAAGTAATATTATCACGATATTAAGGGACATTTAGTTACCGCTGCCGGTGTTGCGGTCCACATAGGTACTGTGTTCAACTGTGTTTGTGATTGCCGTAGTCTGTGTATGTGTGTGTTGAGGGTGCCGTGTGCATTTCTGTGTGACTGTAATTGTGTGTGTGTGTGTGTCTGCATCGTGTGTCTGTTAGTGCTAACTCAGAGGTAGATCATTACAGTAGGTGTGCTTATAGCTAGCCGTAGGCATACGGTTACCACCTGTCCCACATTAGGAGGGACAGCCCCTCCCTGGGCAGTTGTGTCCTGACATGAAACATTAAAAAGGGCAAATGTCTGAGATTATAGGATATAATTATGCCCCATATATTATGTAATAGTTGCATTGAATAGTTATGCCTGTATGTAAGAAACGTAAATGTTACATGAAACATGATAAGTAGCCAAAGTCCTACAAAAATAAGTATGTATTCAGGATAAAAGTATGTGCTATCCTGTGTACTGACCATGGGTATGTGTCGGCCTGTAAACACCGATGTGTGTCCCGCAAATGTCCCACTATGGCCATATGAAAAGGTGGCAACCCATGCCAAAGAGGTTCAGTTACCAACGCAACTGCAATGAGTGCAAATATCTGGGACAGAAATACATGGGACAGCTGTCATTTAGTAACATCCCTTTACATATCACTGTAATTCTGGAGGTATGGAAGTATCAAACTCACCTGAATACTATATAGAAACCAATTAACAATGGCCCAATGTATATACCCATAACAAAAGTCTACTAACTTATAGGTCTTTAATTATGGAAGGAGCCCACACACATATATGGAATATGTAGAAATGCAAGCCCTTCAAACCTGTATATGCTACGTACACCCACCTACATCCCCCACACACGAAACTATAACAATACAGACTGCAATTACATCACAAACATCCAGTCAGTCAATTACATCTGCAGAAGCGTTAACATACCTTGTGAGAGACACATTTTAAAGGCGTCATGTGAAATCGTAGCCGTTGTATAATGGAACAAACGGTGATGTTATAGGTTTTGGTAGCAATAGTCCCTTATCAAACGGTTGAGGTGACAGATACACTCACATGTAGAACCACATACTCTAGCCGTCACACACAATCCACGGGGGACATGAATCCAAAATATCCGTATCTCTACAAATAGCAGTTGCAATTACACACAACAAAACACATACAGGCCGTCTCCCGAAGGTAGGGCAAATGGGCAATGCCCAAGTGAAGAATTCAATTATACCCACTGTTGCCGTAATTGGTGAATGGAGTAGCTGCACAGCTGATGTGCATGTAATAATTTACTCAGGAACACCAATTGACGGCAGGAAACCACATGTTACAGGTATCAACGTATATAAGGATGACTTGCCAGACATTCAAATCGTATGCTCATACCATAGAACTGTTTAAACAGTGTAAGAAGAAATAGTTATGAAAGTTCAGAACGCTAACAAGGTATGTAGGACACTAAAGTATGTTAGTGTATGTATAGCCTGTTTTGTACTAATTAAAAGTGTCCAATGCATAAAGTGGGAAAAGGTATTATGTAGTGATGTCTTGCTGAGCATAGTAACACTTGTAGAAATTGTGTGTCCTGCAGTGGGCCACAAGGTAAACATCACAGACACCACAAGGGATGCTACATGAGGGCTTTAAACAGAACAATTCCATACCACCCACCGTCAGTGGTAGGGTATGTCCAACAAGTACGTGCCATAGCAGGGGATAGTATATTTTGATATACTGTCACAGCAGGCATGTGTATGTGCATATAACGACAATGACATGCCTAAGGTGGTCCTGCTGTGCAAGTATGCTTTGCATTATGGGATACTATGTAAAATATGTGTAATGTATAGTATTGTAGGTAGATATGTCAGATATTCTACACAGCATAACAGGCATATCATGCATACCAAAGGTATCGTCTATTGGCATGTACAATACACAATAACAGGATATATATGGCTTGTAGTCACGGGACACTGTAACAGCATGATAGCTAATTGAAATGGAAGAGCTACTCAATTAATCATGCACAAAGGACAAGTAATAGCTTCACATGTTCATAGTGGGGAACTATGCTGTCTGGCAAGTCTATGTGTAAGCCCAACTACAGTGTCTACACCAGCGGCACCTCTCTAGGGTAGTGTCCTGTCTGTGAATAGCAGAGCCATGTGTTACCTGCACTTCTGCACAGTACAGCCACTGCAGTGATCCCTGGCGTACATGTGTGTCTCCCATCCACCAAGTGAGGTATCACATGAACAGTGCTACTGAGTATCCCTGCGTGATGTACATAGGAATCATGTTCCAAAGCATGGTGAGTGTCTGTTTTGGGAATGTAACCCTCAAGCACATCCCACTCATCGTTGCATGTGTGCACATATCCATGAGCATGTTGCTCTCAGTGGCTTTTGCTTATGTCGCTTATGTGGAGTATATCCATGAATATTGTTGTGGACATGGGCCCTGTATGTTCAGCAGAGGTCACCCCTGTGTATGCAGTATGCAAATGTGTACAGTCGTGGTGTCCGTAGTTCTGCCGCATACGTCAACCTTCAGAGCTCAATAATCCTCATGGCGTGTTAATGTTGTGGTATGTAAAGCCATAGCTGTACTGTAAGGTACACCCTAAACAGGGTGTTATAACCTTGAATGTGTGTATATGTCAGGAGTTCAGAAGTACAGTGGGTGCCTATGTTCCAGCTACAAACCCAGTACAGATAAGGGTGGCCATGTGAAGGATATCCATGCCACAGTGGCAGTATGGTTATCAAAGGAGTGGGTGCAACATATGTGTGTACTACGATCACGTACAATGTAACATGTATGTAGGGGACTACCACCTATGTGATAGTCAGTGGGTGATTGGTGTAATGCAAAGGGATGTTCATGCACCTTGTGTCATGCAGCTTGAGGCCATGTTATTCATATCAGGTATCCATCGCAGTGACACCCTTATTGAGGAGTCAGTATCAGCTGGTGGATCAATCATGGTGCTTTGTATTTAGTTGTCTGGAAAGCTAGTCAAGGAAAGTCCCTTTGTGCTAGCCTGAACCTCAGGGAAGCATATACCGAACATGAGGGCCCTATGACTGAGGACTGTGGTATGCCAAGTGTAACTGAAATATAGTAGGTACTATGGTATGCTACCCTCACTGTGTGGGTCCTGTCCGTGAGCCACTTTGCATAACATCCTGAGACATAGGGGTCGATGTGCAGGTGGATGTGTATGTTGTCAATACCAGAATGGAGAACTGTGCTGAAAGCCAATGAGAGGACAATGTAGGCTGTGTGGACCCCCTTACCGTCATCAACTACCCTGGTAACTGTATCAAAGGAGTCCACAAGGTGTAGGAGCCATGCTCTGGCCCTAACAAGTCCAACTTGGGTGGCATCAAAGGACTGGAGCCCACCAATGTCTCTGTGAATGACTTCCATGATGATGTGCCCATAGCCTTGCAGAACAGTCCAGTCAGGCATATAGGGCAATAGTCCCTCTGGTTCATTGTGGCGCCACCTGGGTGGAGTGTGATAACTGTTGCTGTGTGCCATTCAGGGGCCACAATGTCTGATACAAGGCTATTACTGAATCAGGTGGCCAAGTAGGGAGACATGTCGTTCAGAGGTTTGTGTAAATCACAGCCTGGAATGTTGGATGGTCACATGGAGTCAGTGTTCCAGGCCTTAGAGAATGCAGGTTAGAACTGTGTAGTTGTGACCACAGGGACACCGCAATGTTCCTGCATGGATTGTGGCCCTGTAGGGAGTGAGAGGGTGTAATGTTAGCATTAAACCCATCCGCCAGGATGTTGCCAGCATCACTCAGTTCTGTAATGTTCCTGAGTAACTGTCGTATGTCAGAGCAGATGTGGGTATTGCCATTGACTACTGACATACCTCCATAATGCCTTGTGGTACACCCTGGAATGTGTTGCAGTAATGTTTACGTAGCTAGGTTTGCAGTATGTGATAAGGGATCCCGTAGCCCTACTGAGGCTGACCAGTGAGCTACCCCACCCATGGGGTTGTACTCCACTTTGCAACAGCCTCCACCTTTTGTTGTACATTATGTCCATGGAACTGGACCCCCAGAGTGGCGTCCATTATCTGGTGGGTACCATCATGGCTCTGTTTGGAATAGCATGATCCATGCAGTCGTGTAAGTGCTAATGAAGTGCACTGGGGTATGTTTCAGCATTTGTATGTGCATTGTCCATCTGCACGGGTGTCATGACTTTTACTACTGCTGTCATAAGACGTCTGTAGTAGGCATTGTAGTAATCTTGTACTGTGTATGCCGTGAAGGGTGTGGTGCCGTTATGTGGATAACAATGGTGATTAGCATATGTTCGGAAACCACCAACGAGGGGATAACCCCAGGTGTGGAACACCAGTCACATGTTGGTAGTGTCCATGTCTAGGATATTGTTGGTCTTGGAGGTGGTGTGTATGGGTTGATCCAGCCGGTGGAGGTTATGAATCCCGGACAGCATTGGCCTAATGTGTCGGTACATGAATGGCTATCCCAGTTAAGTGTGGGGCAGTGTCAGTCTCACATCAGTAGTACCTGTCTGAACCCTACTGTCCAGTACACCAAGAAATGAGGGCTGGTAACCGTGGGGTATGTTGTTGAATCCGTAGCATGTTACAATATGTATAGCAGTTCTGGCCACAGTTAGTTGCACATGGATCACCTCTGATGCATTGTGCTAAATAACTAGCCAGGAGGTGTGTACAACATAGTGGAATATGGGAAAAACCTCAGCCGTGGGTGTTCAGGTCCAGGTTACATGACTGAAAGGTGTGGTCTGTATAACCTGTCAGTGCAGGTGTGCTCTCAGAGCCTAGAGGCAGGTCCCAGTCACTGCAGAGATATTGAAGTGGTCCATTATAAGGAGTGCCTTGCCTCGTGCATCAGAGATGAAGATGTCAAGCATCGAGTCACATGACCCCATGTTTTGCTTGCCTGTTCCCGTTCTGGTGGTGAATGTTATTGGAAACTGTGCAAGATAGGCAGTATAAGAGCAGCAAGAGCCTTACATGTTATCTGTACTCCCAGGGCTGACAGGTGCAGGTCATCTGTGCCAAAGCATCGTGTTTTGTTGACCATGTCAGTCAAAGTGGACAGATACTGGATGCCTGTGGAATGACAGCAGAAGCATAGGCAACTGTTGAAGTGAAACAGTCAGTCATTGTACAGTGGTATCAAGTCCGGATGAATGCATAATGCTCCCCAGGGCTTGGCCGATACCTTCAGGGCTACAAGACTGGTGAGCTATTGCATGTCCCTGCACATGTAGTCTGTGAAGTTGCATCTCAGGGCAGTCACACTAACATGGAGAATGACAGTCAAATTGTACCTGGTGAGGTGTGGCATGGGTGCATAGGTTATGTTGCAGAACCAGTTACCCAACAGCTAGATGTAAGCGACTATCGCCTTGTGTAGCCTGCTGAGTGGGACATCAGTGTGACCGCCTACAGAGTCACCTATGACTGGTGTGTTGTGTATGTTATAACACCCTATTGGCTGTATGTGATGGGCACACATGAGTCTGTGGGCTATAAGTTATTGTTGTTGTGTTTGGTGATGGGGGCTGCCTTTGGTGCCTACACAGAGTATGGAGAGGTACTGCAAAAGTTGTACTCATACTATGTGTGGCCTGTGGTGGTGGTGATCTTGTGAGACTATGTGATGAGTGGGGTGTGTTGCAAATGTTACACATCCCCACATGACTGTCAGGTTCAGTCTGGGTTGGTGAGAGCATTACCCCCAGCATGGCTACATATGTGCATCTCCCACAGGCTGTAATGTCGTATGTTGGGAGGTGAGCATTGACTGTGTACATGAGACAATTGCTCTGTTGCCATATGTACGCCATAGTCATCATATAGACAGGCAATAGCACTGGTATGTGACAGTTGGACATGCCTGTATATTCAACCATGTCTCACAAGATATGTGAGTTAAGTGTGTACAACAGCTGCTGTACTGTAAGCAAGCTGGAAACGTAAGGACAGACAGTGTACTTGTGAGAAATGGTTTGGAATGGGTGCTATATTAATTAGTAGCTCATGAAGTGCTCACAAGTTCTGAACAAGTGCTGAGCATGAAAATGCAATACAGATAGGGTGTTGGATAATATCAACCCACAAGTGGTGACGACAGTCATAATTGGAGGCACTGCACTATTACCCTGCTGAGTATGGTCTGCAAGTCCATGAACCTTTATCAACGTAGATGTTAGCAGTACAGACATAGATGACAGTACGGATGTTTTACTACATGTACCTGCGTATGTCACAGGAGTGTTCTACCAGTGGTCTGTTGACAGAATCAACACTACAAAAAGTGTCAGAGTGACATGTGCATATCACACCAGTGGCAGCTACAGTAAAACGGGGTTAATGTGTTGTACTCCCCCCTCATTGTAGCCCATATCACACAGACAAATGTGAGGCATCTGTGTATGTAAGGATGTGAATAGCCATAACCTATGAGCAATAGCTGTCTCAGTGTTATGGACAACATACAGAATGGGCTTTGTGGGTGAGGTGTGTGACATATGTGCACAAAATGACAGCTGATATTAGCATTGTCACCACTAGGTGAATATCCCTGTACCCATTAACTACCACCTAGGCAGCGGTCAACATTATGGACACTGTGTAAGGGATGGTGCTGTGCAGTTCACCTCCCTGAGTTGGTGACATCTCCATGCCTATTAGGTAGTCATACGAGGCACCCATGTCATGACAGGGTGCCATCCATGAGCATGGAGATCATTGGACAGGCAAACTCAGCACTCGGGTGACCAATATTGGATCACATATCACCTTTAAGGGGTATTGGCCATGCGTGGATGGGCGATACCAGCCTTCACAATCCTCACCTCCACTATGCAGCATGCTGGCTACCTTGCATAAAGACATGTGCTACACTATGATATTGGACATGCTACACGTACATATCCTGATCTGAAAGACATACGTCATGGACAGCCACCGTCCTACTACTAGGATTGCCACATGCTGGACAGATCCCTGTGCCATACATGTGACATAGTCCTGCCATACCATGCAACCCTGTCCATCAAAGCTGCACATGTTATCTCCGTCATACATGGTGTGATGACTGCATGGTAGATGTTTTATCAACTGTCTGGATCAGTAATGTGGCACTGATGCACCTCGCGGTGGCAAAATGGCTGTTGGATACAGCTAGGAAACCTTGCCCGTACATGTTATAGTTGATAACCATCCCTGCGAATGACGTCCGGCTAGCCATTGTCCCATGTCTATCACATGTGCAACACAGGCGATCCGTGGCAGGATGTTGAACTGCTGTACAGTGCCATGTAGATGTATATGGCAAAACACATGCATGTAAAGGTTTCCATGTGTATGTGTGCATTGTCACTGCTCAAGTCCATTAAGGCAGTGCATGTGTTGACATGTGACATATACACAGCATCAAGGTCAACAGCATTACTGTGGACACATCCAGGCATGCGCTGATAGGTAAGAACACCAGTGCAGGCAAACAGACATGCCCACATCAAGACAGCATTCACATGGAGTATGAACAATGTAATGAGGTGACACACATATATGGTGATGATATCCAATGCATAACGGGTGTTACATGTGTGTGACACAAACATATCAGTCATGTCAGTGTCATGACGATTTGCAAAGATAACTGTGCAGATGTACTAGATTTAATACAAATGTATGTGCAGCAGTATCTCTGTACATCTCTGTGATACTGTGACCTGTCACCATCATTATGTCTTACAGATAATGACTCGTTCACGCCTGCCAGCGTACAGCCACCAGGAGGATGATGTCCTCATCCCGTACCTCCATGAGAACTACGAGGTGTTGTTCAGCCATGTGCCACAGCATGCCCAGCAGTGTGATGACCTGTGGCAGGACCTTCGCAGGAGGGTTAATGATGTGGGTGGCCATAACCGCACCTACCAGCAGGTGCGCAGACACTGCACGGACTTGATACGACATGCAAAACAGCATACCACTGCAATCACCAGGGAACAAGATGGAACAGGTGGTGGGCCACCAACCCAGCCCCCACTCACACCCACAGAGGAGCTACTGGCCAGCCTGGGGACACCCTCAGAACAGCATCCACAAACACTAGCTGCCATCGTGGAGGTGGGTGTCTCCCAACCAATGAGCCTGGAGTTGCCTGGTAAGTCAGTACTGCACCTATGACTGTTATATCCCATTTAGTTGCATGTGTCACTGTACATTATGTAATGTAACATCATATGCAAGGTATGTTTACACATATGCTGCATACTACAGTATGCTACCCTGCGTATGCACACATGTGCATACTATATGCTATTGTACAGGTGAATGTGTTAACATGCACAGTGCACCCTGTGGCTGTCATACAGTCATGGATAATGTTCAAGCTGCTGTATCACCCCTATACAGGTACCTCTGGTGTGCCGCACAGACATCAGTCCGTTGCAGGTGAGATTGTCATCAGTATCAGACATGTTAAAGCATAGATATAGTCACCATGTGGCCAGTTAACACTTGTACACTTGATGTGTGGTCCAGTCACGATATACAGGTTGCATCTCCCATCATCCACACTGGCTACCCATGTGTAATATATACAAATGAAATGATACACCGACATGAAACCACAGTATCTGTCATTGCTACATGTGTGGACAGCTGTGCATACAACGGTGGAGGTGTTGTACAATGTAGGCATATGTACTACACATTGGAACAATACATGTGTGGTACGCAAACAGTACCACACAGTGAACTGGGACATGGGCAGCCCACAGGAGTCACCATTGTGTTATATGCCCCTGCAATGGGTGCACACATTGTGATGTGTCATCTGACATGTCTCAGACATGTAGTGTTCTGGCTGCAATATTGTCACACTATCCCATAACACATACCCCACATACCAAACATACAACCCGTTGTCTGCATAGCCCTGTGGATGGTGACATATCTGACATCTATGGGTGTATGTCATATGGGACAACACAGACATGTGAGATAGATGGCCATCACAAACATTTGGCCAACACATGTTCACACATGGCCATGGGGGATGGCCAGAGACATGTAGCCACACAGTAGATGTGATGTGTATACACCCTGTTGCACATTGTCCACACATGGTCCAATTATAGCCTTAGTTGACTGATTATACAGTTGATGTGGTACACTGGACATCCTAAAAACCTGTGCACAGCTAGTGGAGGTGTCACTTAAGCCTACCATATAAGATGTGTTGAACATCACAACTGTGTCATAGCATGACAGTAGTCACCTGTACAGCTTCCACAGACATTGACACCACATCAGGCCACAGATACTGTACATTTCCCTTGCTGCTGTAGGACATCACCATTAGCTGGGCACCTCGTGTGTGTGTGGTACATCAATGTCATGTGGGACATGGTAAATTGACAAGTCTGCCATGTGTGGACATGGTTGCCAGGCAGCTAAGACGCTGTAGTAGTTGTGCAGGGGTGTCATCCGTAGGTCTTCCAGTGACCTGTCACATGACACAGCATGGTTTGGTGTGTATACACCTCAGCATTGTGGGTCACAATCCACAGTTATGTCATGGGTATGCATGCAGTTATGGCTATGCAATGTGTGCATATTACACACTGTATAGCAATATAGATGCCTCATGATGCCATGCAATGGCACAGTGTCTGTACTTCACACTGTATAGCAATGTAGACGCCTCAGACTACCCTTCCATGCTCATGCACATTTGCTAAACATGCATTCTATCTGTAGGGCATACAGTCAACACTGCAATGTGATGCCCATTACAACGCTGTACATGTGTCAGGACACCATTGTGTCAGACATGTATGCATGTTAATGCACACGTCAGCAGATTACATGTCAAGGTCACTTCAGCCATGTGTACTGTTAACCTGTTCTGGTCCACATGGTGTATCACGGGGATGCATCCTTACTACCATGATTGTGTGAACTGCATGGCTACTGATATGACACCTGTTTGCTGTTGTGTGCAACCCAGGGAGGTATGCTAACTAACACTATTAATGTCTGAGCTGCATGCCGTCTGCTGTATCACATGCATGCTGCTTGCCGTCTGTCAAATCACATGCATGGTGTGTCTGTGTGTGTGCGTGTGTGTGTGTGTGTGTGTGTGTGTGTGTGTGTGTGTGTGTGTGTGTGTGTGTGTGTGTGTATGTGTGTGTCTATTGTAATGTAGAGACTTTCTTTGCATTCACAGGTGATGTAGGTGCGTTACCCTCCTCACCAGCTTAAATATAAACCCCTATGTCACTAGATGGATTGCAAACTGGCTCAAGGACAGAACCCACATGGTTAGAATTGCTGGAGCCATGTCAGACTCCAAACCAGTTACGAGTGGTGTCCCACAAGGCTCAGTCCTGGGACCTCTCTTGTTCGATATATATTTCTCGGAGGTACAGGCCAACATGGAAGGACTGTGGCTGACCAAGTTCGCAGATGACTGCAAACTGGGCACCATAATCGACTCTCCAGCCGACACAAGCATCCTCCAAAAGGGCCTCATAGAAACAGACAACTGGTGCCAGAGCCATGGCCTCAAGCTAAATGCCAAAAAGTGTATAGTCATCCCCTTTGGCAAAACAAAGTGCCCACAAATTACCACATAGGTGGTAATCCATTAAGTACAGAAGAAGTAATTAGGGACCTGGGGGCCCAAGTTGATAGCAATCTCTCATTTGACAACCACGTGGCCAAAGTGGTTAGAAAAACATTTTATATAGCCCACCTAATCATGAAGGGATTCACATCTAGATCAGGGGAGGTCATTGTGCCTCTTTACTCATCCCTCATCAGGCCCATAATTGAGTACAATGCCCCTTTTGTGATGTACCTTACAAGACACCTGCAGCAACTGGAAAGACCCCAAAAGTACCTCACCAAGAGGATCAAAGGACTCAAACAGATGCCATATGCTGCCCGGTTAAAGAAACTCCAGCTCTACTCAGTGGCATACCGCCTGTTCAGAGGCGATCTGTGCCTGACGTATAAAGCCATGTCCAACCCGGAATTAATGGACATGCTGCACCTCAGAAAATCCAAATCCCATCGAGTTACGCGCTCGAGAGACTTGAACCTCAGCACTGAAATAAATAGGACATGCACAGATTCATAACCCAGAGGCTCCCTTCACTCTGGAATAAAATCCCAGTCCAGGTTAGGCAGAGTCCCTCATTGACTCTCTTCAAGAGGAATCTTGATGAGTGGATGGGAGATCGTAGGTTTACCCCGGGTATCACTTCTGTGTCACTGTTAGACAGAGGCACAGTATACTAACCTCGAAAAAGGGCATAGCAAAATAAATTTAAAATGGGTGGCGAAAGCCAAACACATTCTGGCTAGGCTTATAAATGCCCTAGGGCAGATAGCCTAGTATGAATCTATGAACCTATGAACCTATGATGTTAGTGTCCCCACAGATACTAGCAGTGATGAACATATGCATGAGGTACAGGCAGGGTTGTCAGGGGCTGAATCTGTGCCAATGGTTGTCATCCCAACTGTGTCCCCCTCTTCCCCGCACACAGTTCTGCTACCAACACATACCGCATCACCAGTGGCCATAGAGGAAGGACAGTCAGCGTCTGTTAGCATGGAACAGGAACGTGTGGTGGCTACAGAAGGTGTGTCTCCACACCATGGTGTCAGTGTAATGACTGCAGATGTGCCACACAGGCATGTGGCCAGTGCTGCTCATAGGAGGACCTCTGGCAGACATGCAGCTGCAGGACAGAGCGCAGCAGCTGGTGTCACCAGACACATGTTCCAGACTGTAATGGCGGCACAGGCATGTGCTGAACGGCAGAACAGAGAAGGGCAGAGGCTGCAGAGGGCTGCTATCTGTACTCTAAACGACAACATCCAGGCATTGGCAAATGCTCAACAGCAGATTGCTGATGTTCTGGACAGGCGATAGGGTGACATGGTGGGAATCCTTGACTGTGGCATGGCAATCCGTGAGCATGAGCTGTCTGTGCTGGAACATCTTGTAGGAGTGAGGCGTAGGCCACGTGGACATAGGCCAGCTACACCACCTAGTGCAGGTCAATGTGAGTGTGCCACCTCACATGCCCGCTCCCATAGTGCCGTTAGCAGTAGCAGTGCAGCTGGTGCTGTGCTGTCCACACCAGGACACAGCAGGCCACGTGGACGTGGCCCTGGATGTTCCCAGTGGGGACACGGTTCCAGTGGACATGTGTCGTCGGACAGTAGCCAATCTGTACCTCCACCTGGTAGTGCCCGTGCAACCCCTGGCAGGCACAGGTCACGTGGCCGTGGCCAGACACAGTGAGCTGTACATCCTGGTCTGTACAATCTGGAACTGTCAATAATACCCCTGTGTAGGCCTCACAAAAGGCTGAAATGTGTGCACACATACACGCACACGGCAAAAACATCTGTAGGGCACCGCAACACCCACATGCATAATGACCAGACATGTCCAATCAGATCACCGGCCCTTAACCACACACATGATGTCATCCATTGGTGCAGCCTATGCCCCTGGCAAACATTATCACCCTGTGCATATGTTGATGCCTGTGCCGCATCCTTGTCATCCACACCATTGGTGCAAGGAAATGCTCAAATGGTCTAATGCACAGGGTGAACAAAATAGTAATTACATTAGTTGTGTACTGTTGACATGCACCACACATACCATGTAGTACAGGTTTATCATGCATTGTTATATGTTTACAGTATGTGTCTTGCTAACAACAGCAACAGCATGTTGGTAATCATTCCCTGCTTCCCTCCTTACGGTCTAATTGCATGTGCCATTATGTTACAGTGTTTGCAGTTGATGTGCATTGTTGTATGTTCACAGTATGTGTCTTGGTAACAACAGTAACAGCATGTTGGTAATGATGCCCTGGTTCCCTCCTTATGGTCTACTTGCACGTGCCAACAAGTAGCAATGTTTGCAGTTAGCAATGTGTAAATGTGGAGTACTCACAGGCATGCATGGCAATATCAGCATGCTATATGTAGCCTCAACCTGACTGTTGGAAAGGCTAACATACCACAGATGTCCACACATCTACTGATCCAGAAGCATGTGGGCTGTGGGCTGTTTAATAGGCTACAGTGGCTAGAGACGCGACATCCATACCAGGTCACATCACAGGAATGTTGACATGGTGCGGGGGGTGTACGCAGCGGTCCGGCCGATGATAACATTAGAGGCCACTTGATAGCATGAGGCCTCACTGTGTAGCAGTAATACTCTGTCACATTACAGGAACATGCCCACACTCATGGGGTCAACAACACTATAATGCACACTCCATAGTGTTGAGGTGAGGACCCCTACCTATGTGGTAATCACCCTCACAGTACTGTGCACCCACATGATGAGACACAGAGAATGAACATGTACAGGTAGCCAGTAAGGCTGAGACTGATGGCATCAACAGGGTAGTAGACTGCATCACCATGAGGGGTTAGGGATCCTGTCTGTTCTGTATGGTAGCATACACCCTCACTCCATGCACCAGACAGCCATACATACATATACACACACACACACACACACACACACACACACACACACACACACACACACACACACACACATACACACAATGTGGAGTCCACAAATGTCATTCACATACGGATAGCTGGCATGTGTGTGATACACACACCTCCCCTGCCTACGTCATGCTTTCCACACTGCAGTATGTACAGATCTCTACAACAGTGTACAGGGGTGTATAACAATTGGGATGTATTCCCCACCATATGTGGCATATATGGTCACACAAGCAAACACACATGGCAGTACTGTGAATGATACACCTGCTATATGATGATACGTCTGACAGACATGCAGCAGTATTGGCCACATTATGTGTACCAACGCTACCTCCGGCAATTGTGCTGCTATATGCACACGGGAGGATGTAAGTGTTACAGGTGTCAAGTGACTTACAGTCAGTAACACCCGACCGCTATGTAGGTTTTATGTCTTCACCATCAAGTAACAGTAACATAGTGTATTGTTTGCACATGTAATTGTAGGATGGCGTGTGACACACCTGTGAGCCATCCCCGGCAAACATCCATCTGCAAAGGTGGATCACCACTTTATGTACACACATCCAGCCATACCTGATGTACATCCTACCGTACTGTCAGTATTTCACCATATACAGGTGTCAATGATGGGGCTGCATTGCAACTGCATGTTGTAGTTAGGCACAGATGAATTACATACATCAGCTACTGCACATGCATGGTAGCTGCATGCACACCACTACATGTACATGTATGTTGGTCCTACATGCCTGTCATGTAGCCATGTTTGTATGCATTGCAATTGGTGGACATGTGTGATGACATACATAACACAAGGACTGTTGTATGATATGATGGGTGTCATGGGTAACTAGTACAGAGGGAATGTGTCCTCAGTCAACATTGCTACCTCATGTACTGTTAGCATTCAACAGCCATGGACCTACCTTCCATGTGCATGCGTGTGATTGCTGTAGCCACCTGTCCGCACAGAGGACAGCAAAAGCTATGCTATGTACATATGTGTTGTGTGTGTGTATGTGTGTATTCCATGCACATATCCACTGCGATTACATGTATGTCATATCCAAACATGTGTGTTCTTTGGTGTACAGCGGCAGTCATCTGTCATAGCTGTGTAAGACCCAGTGCCCCTGTTATGTGTAGAGCCGACCTGGTTATGTACAGTGGTATCATTGCATTGCATAACACATGATGGAACCCTGTCAGTACATGTGTAGTCTGCACAGTTGCTGTAGACCTATGTACAGTCCACTGGTCATGAATCACACGGTGTTGTGGTAATGTATGGCTTTGTGTTGCTGGTCCAACGACATGGTGATGTCTGAGGGCTACATAGTAGAATGTGGAGTTTACCTCTGTGATCTGCACCTGAGACATCTGTGAAGGCTCTTGAGTGTGTACGGTCAGTACATGTGAGTGGCCTTCATGTACGTGGGGACAGTAACACCATACTGTGCCCTTCCATGTTTAGAATCCATGTGCATGCAAGACAGCCCTTTGCTACTGCTAAGTGTGTGAGCATGCCCAGTACGCCATTGTGTAGATGGACACACAGTACATTCCAAACTGTGCCCTTCCATGTTTAGAATCCGTGTGCATGCAAGATGGTCCTTTACAACTGCTAAGTGTGTGAGCATGCCCAGTACACCGTTGTGTAGATGGACACACAGTACATTCCAAACTGTGCCCTTCCGTGTTTAGAATCCATGTGCATGCAAGACAGCCCTTTGCAACTGCTAAGTGTGTGAGCATGCCCAGTACGCTGTTGTGTAGATGGACACACAGTACATTCCAAACGGACGTGTGATACTAAGTGTGTGAGCATGCCCAGTGACACCTTGTGTCGGTGATGTGCCTCTGTGTATGGGCGTGGCAATTGACATCCTGTATAGCAATGGTGGTCATCCAGGCAACAGATGTCCATTTTCCACATCAGGATGGATGCCTACATTGAACACACTGGTTGACTGTCTTGAAGGGTGTACTGTCTGTGGCATGTCTCGTATCTATGTAGTGTTGTAATAGTGCTCCGTAGATAGGCAGTTGTCCCACTCACACCACTGCCGTGTGTTTGTCTACGTCTACCTTGGGACAGTAATATGCTTTTAGACTGCTCACTCTCTATACATTCCCTATCAGCGCCTTTGCGGATGATGTCATCCACCTAGAAGTATGCCTCTGGGAGTGCTGTGTTCCAGTAATCTCGGTAGCGCATCCTGTAACTGCGTAATGCTGTAGTGTGATAAGGTAGTTAGGTATATGTTCGACTCCCAACCCTGCCAAGTGTGTGTGTGTGTGTGTTTCCAGCTGCCTAGGGACAGAGTAATGCTTTTAGATGGCATATTCCACATACATTCCCTATCGGTGTCTTTGTCTTTGCCGTTGATGTCATCCACCTAGAAGTATGCCTCTGGGAGTGCTGTGTTCCAGTAATCTTGGTAGCACGTTCTGTAACTGTGTAATGCTGTAGTGTGATAAGGTAGTTAGGTGTATGTTCGAATCTCAGTGCTGCCAAGTGTGTGTGTGTGTGTGTGTGTGTGTGTGTGTGTGTGTGTGTGTGTGTGTGTTTCCAGCTGCCTGGGGACAGAGTAATGCTTTTAGATGGCTCACTCCACATACATTCCCTATCGGCGTCTTTGCCTTTGCGGATGATGTCATCCACCTAGAAATATGCCTTTGGGAGTGCTGTGTTCCAGTAATCTCGATAGTGCGTTCAGTAACTGCGTAATGCTGTAGTGTGATAAGGTAGTTAGGTGTATGTTCAAATCCCAGCCATGCCAAGTATGTCTGTGTGTGTGTTTCCAGCTGCCAGGGGACAGAGTAATGCTTTTAGATGGCTCACTCCACATACATTCCCTATTGGCGTTTTTGCCTTTGTGGATGATGTCATCCACCTAGATGTAGGCCTGTGGGAGTGTGGTGATGCCAGAACTCGGTAGCGTGTTCTGTTACTGCATAATGCTGTAGTGTGGTAGACTAGACAGGTAGGTGCTCGATTCCAAGGCATGGCAGGTGTGTGTGTTTGGCAGTTATACCGTATGTGTTGGTATCTGTGGGTGGCTAGCTGCAGGATGTGTTTAGTGTGTTTTGTTGCTGACCTATATAGTGTCCACAGCCCGCATATTCTGCCAAGGCACTGGGTTATCAACACATACATTTGCCAGTAGGTCTGGTGAGTAACTGTCAGCAGCCCTACTCTTACCCTTGATAAGGTCTGACCCGTGTGATGCAACATAACACACGTGCCTTGATAGTAACAACACTACATGATGCAGGTGGCACATGTAGTTTCCTTTTCATTCCTGTCTAATGCATTGCTGTCATGTGGTCCGCTGTTGTGATATAAATGTCATATCTACATATGTGTGTACATGTATATGTGTGTATATATATATATATATATATATATATATATATATATATATATATATGTCCACGTATATATGTTTACAAATAATATATATGATATATGTAGATGTAGAGGTGGACATAGATGTGAACATATATGTCTGGGGACATCAGCACTATTGAATGTTTGTGCCGGATGATCTGTACATGATAACCTGGGATCTATGTATATCTGCCATGGCGTGGTGGTAATGCACATCGTCTGTAGTGTGCAGGGCCACGGGTTATAGTCATGTAGACACTGGTTATTTTGTTGCTGGGAAGACCATGGGACATCGAATATGGTGATAGTAAGGCACCTGTTGCCAGTTGTGTATGGATCTGAGTGACACTGAGCAGTGGTTATTAATTTGGAGGTTCGGTATGGGTCATATAACTATTCATTAGAAGACTATACTATGTAGATGACGTTGACTATAGTGTATCACATTTATCACCAGGGTGTGCTGCTGGTCACTGGAGTGTATGTGTGTAGTCAGCCAGGTGCAGGTCTCGAATATAGTTGACAGCATGGGAGGGGGGGGGTCAGGCATACTGTACGTACATTGCAGAACTGTGCCTCGGGAGTGCTCCTGCCTTAACACACCTAGGTTAGGGGTGTGTCTATACCTGCCTGGTGAAATTGGAGGGATGACAGCAGTGGTGGGGTAGTCAGGGTGTACAGGCTGCACAAACAGGTGTTGATCAGCACAATCAGCAGATGACATGGCTAGCCTGCACATGAACAATACGTTAATGCGAGCAAGCAGCATACACACAGGTTTAGTTTGCACTCTATACCACTGGTGTATACCTGCCGGGACATTTCATGACACAGTCCAACCAAATGACACGGGCTGCATCAGGCAACATATACAACGTGTGCAGGAGGCTGGGGCAGTGAGGATGTGTATGCTGCCAAACAACCCTTACTGGGGTGACATAAGAATTTATAGACCGAGGGTGACTTACCAGGGGCTACATGGGCTGGGGATGTTGGAGCACTATGGGGTGGACAGAGACCTCCTACAGCAGCTTGTTGACCTGTGCCTGCCACACCTGACACATCAAACAGGCCGAGGGAAACACATCACAGTGGATACCATGGGATGTGTTGGCCTAAGTGTACTAGCCACAGGTACCTCACATAGCACAACTGGGGATATCATGGGTATCTCACAGGCATCTGCATCCAGAGTATTGCACCAGTTCACAGATGCCATGTCAGCACATGCTAGTGAGCACATACATGTCCTCAACACACGTGATTAGTGGACCAGCAATATGCATCTTTTCAACCACATTAATGACTACCCTGTGGTACTGGGTGCTATAGCCTGCACATGTAGGACCACCCGGGGAGCGGGGTAGGGCCTACAGTCACTGCAGGGGCATACCCTCCTACAGCTAGGCCATATGCAATGGCCAGGGCATGAGATTGAATGTGTGTGCTGTCTGCCCTGGAAGCTATGATGTGTCCAATATATGGCTTCTGACACAGCTGTAGCACACCAATGCCTATATGGATATCCCCTACAGTCTCCTAGTGGGGGATGCTGGGTAAACACTGGTGTAGTGGCTGATAACACCCATCAGCAATGCACACACACCTGAACACTCACACCATACTGAGGCGGATGCACAGACAAGACATATACTTGTGCATGTGTTTGGGATGCTCGGTTCACAGTTCTGGTATCCGGACACATCCGTTGGAGCTCTGCAGTATTCATAAGCTACATGCATACAAGTTGTTATGGTATTTGCTATGCTACACAATGTAAACCTGCAGTAACAGTTGCAGCAGGAAGAGCATGGGGCAGGGCCACACAGCCCAACACCACTGCCATGGCCTGTACAGGCATAGTGTGATTTGGTGAAGGAACTACCTGAGTAGGGCACAGTCGGCGAAAGCTCGTGCACAGTATGACCTGCCCTTTGCAAAGAGGCAACACAAGGCATATGCACTGACACAGTAGGTACCCACGGATTTCCCCTCTCTGACCCGCACACAGTACAATGGATGCCAAACATGACAGTACCTGTGCTCGGCCATGTATAGGAGGTGCACTGTGTGCATCCGACATAGGCAGCACTCCAGCACCGTCCTCAAGTCCGGAACACACTCGGGGTATGTCTGTTGACCTAACAAGTGGCAGTTGTATTAGAATGTGTAGTTACCCATTGCTATGGTATGTATGTAAGCATACAAGTGACTGTGGTGGCCAAATGTTAGGGCAGCAGACAGTACACATCCATAGTGGCACCATGACCTCTGTAGCACATACAGGATTCACAATGGTAGCCTGTAGTATACAGGGTGTCCTAACCCACTGCAGATTATGGGCTGACCATCATGTGTGTCCGTACAGCCCACACACGTTCCATGCAGCTGGACAGATGTGGACCAATACAGACAAATGATATATGATGGCCTATGGATATGTCCAATGAATGACCCCAACCCCCTAAGACACACACAGATGACAGCAGGCCAGGCAGTTTGATGTAGGTTGTGTAAGCTAGGACGTCCAACACCACTGTGCTGGTAATTAAAGCTGGGAACTGATGTACCCTGGTATCCCTCCAACCAGCAATTTAGGTAGGTCCACACACTGACATGGAGTACCCAGCATATCAGTACAGTAGCGGCAGATGTGTACAACTGTTGGCTGTGCCCCCGTCACACTTACACATGTGAGAGTCATGTGCACCACCCACGGTGCTGCGTAGGACTGTGATTGTGGCTGCATGTCCCCCCACGCTATGCAGACATGTAGCAACTGTCAATGCCACATGACCATTAGCTACCCTGCAGACACAGCATGACACCTGTCTGTGTAGAACGGAGGGGTCAGCAACACAGTACTAACTATCTGGACATGTGACACACGCAATACAGTTGACCATACTTTGCATGCTCACACACATGATGGTATGACGGTATTCTCGGTCGACAACATGCGTAACAGTCATACTGGGCATGCTCACACACTGAAACACAGGATGGCCAGGCATGCATACACCAGTGGTCTGGACATATCTGCCAGTACATTGCTATACTGTTGGATGTCTGCGCTGTATGGTGTGTGTGTGGTCTATTGTCTGTACATATGCCATGGTCTATTGTTAATTCACATGAGCTATGTGCACAGGGTACTTCTACCATCACGTGTATAGGGCGGTTCTTTGTTTGCGGACAGGCAGACGCTTTTGGATACAGACTGAGTAAGGTACAGTCCAGCAGGTGGGAGCTGTTGTGCGTGGGTTTGCACAGTGTTAAGCACTGCTGACCTCTGGTCACAGCACCTTATACACGTTTAGACTCCACATTTCTTTGACAGTGCACTACTGGCATACTGGTAGACAAACACACTTACAGCCACTCGTTCTCAGACATTTCCGCTTACATTTGTCACTCACGCTGGGTGTGTGCGATCCCTTGTGATGCGTATTACATTGGACTACATGATTACAGTATCGGGTATGTGTAACCATTTTGCGACGGCAGGCGTTCAACTGTACGGACTCGGCGGTCTGTCCAGTGACGTAATCATATTATATGCGTGTTCCTCATACGATCTGCTCCCATCTGCCTGATACATGGGAACCGATACTCTGCAATGCTGACATGTGACTTGAGTTTGTTAACGCAGCTGTCTGCCGAGTCATGCTACCGCATACCTACTGCACGTTGACCACCTTTCAGATTGCACGACTGGAGACTGTAGGAGTGACACTTTTCCCACTTTGCATGGGACAGTCCCTCATCACACATATCTCATGTGACAATACCAGAACTCTCCACCAATCGGGGACACATTTCTGCAGAATCAGGGACAGGTCAAGAAAAATCAGGGACACTTTTACAAAAGTAGTGCTATTAACTTGAAACATTGAGAGAATCAGAGCATATGACTTAATACACATATTCTGAAGTAACAGTTATTTATAACTCTTACTTATTGTCATTAGTCAGTAAGTGTAATTCACCACCTTTCCTTCAACAGCCACTAATTTTAGGAGGGATTAAGAAGGACAGAGTTAGACTTTCAGTCAAACTCAGGGACGTACCTGACATTCAGGGACAGTTGAGTGGTATGGACAATACTCAAGCCATTGCAACTGTCCTGATTAGGGGACATTCTCATGTTGTAGGTGTCTGTACTGGTTGCTTGTTACAGGTCTTGTATACCTGACACGTTTATTTGTCATATGTAGTAGCATAAGCAACTATACTGCTGCTAGACTACGCTTTGATTTGTTCCGTGTATGTATATTTATGTACTATGCATGGCTGTAGGTATGTTCTGCCCTGGTACATCTGACAGTTCTACAGAGCAGGTTCCACTTTGGCCATTCAGAATGGTGGCGGCCCTATAGACCCTATATGTAGAGCTATCACATGTGTCAAGGCAACACATACCCACAATCAGTAGTAAACAGACAACTTCCACGGTTTGCATATGTTAAGG